>NC_132943.1:8225000-8536875 GCF_034638445.1 Ciconia boyciana
ATTAATTTCTAAGGCACTGTTTCAGTCATTCCAGCGAACTTCAGGAACAACCAGTAACAGCTCTGAACAAAATATAAGCCATCAGACCCTTTGAAGTACCCTGTTTTAAACAACAGGTTTTGATTAATTTGTGTTCAAGGCAAAGTAGCTGGCTGTGTTAAAAAACCAAAGGTCCTTGCAATTGGTATGTCCACAAGGAAATGTAGGTCTCCATCCTTGTCAGCTGCAAACAGAAATACTTTCTGCTGAAATTTAATTTTACTCACAAGCTAAAAATAATTAGGTACAATCAGAATTTGAATGCAAAAGCAGATCTCCTGCAGGTCTGGAAGAACTGGCTTCTCCAGAACCCCACAAGCAAGTTATAAACTAAGCTGCTCCCAAGTGCAAAACTACCTCAGCCCTTTGGTCTGCCCAAGTCTATTGCACACACCAGCTCCATAAATGCTTGAAGAATTAAGCGGTGTTCACCGTGAGCTCACAGCACATATCTCGTGGGATTTTGGCTGAATAGAGAGCTTTGGCTAGAACTCAGGAAAAAGAGGAGAGTCTATGACCTTTGGAAGAAGGGGCAGGCCAGTCAGGAGGACTACAAAGGTGTAGCGAGGTTGTGCAGGGAGAAAATTAGAAGGGCCAAAGCTGAGCTAGAGCTCAATCTGGCTACTGCCGCAAAAGACAACAGAAAATACTTCTTCAAATACATTAGCAGCAAAAGGAGAGCTAAGGAGAATCTCCAGCCTCTATTAGACATGGGAGGGAACATAGTGACAAAGGATGAGGAAAAGGGTGAGGTACTTAATGCCTTCTTTGCCTCAGTCTTTAACAGTAAGACCAATTGTTCTCTGGGTACCCAGCCCCCCCCCCAAGTCGGAAGATAGGGATGGGGACCAGAATGGAGCCCCCATAATCCAGGGGAAATGGTTAGTGACCTGCTACACCACTTAGACATTCACAAGTCTATGGGGCCTGATGAGATCCACCCGAGAGTACTGAAGGAACTGGCAGATGTGCTCACCAATCGTTTATCTTCCATCATTTATCAGCAGTCCTGGCTAACTGGGGAGATCCCAGTTGACTGGAGGTTAGCAAATGTGACACCCATCTACAAGAAGGGCCAGAAGGAGGATCTGGGGAACTACAGGCCTGTCAGCCTGACCTCGGTACCAGGGAAGCTGATGGAGCAGATCATCCTGAGTGCCATCACACAGCATAGGATAACCACTCTACAGAGGATAACCAAGGGATCAAGCCCAGCCAGCACGCGTTTACAAAAGGCAGGTCCTGCTTGACCAACCTGATCTCCTTCTACGACAAGGTGACCCGCCTAGTGGATGAGGGAAAGGCTGTGGATGTTGTCTACCTAGACTTCAGTAAAGACTTTGACACTGTTTCCCACAGCATTCTCCTGGAGAAACTGGCTGCTCATAGCTTGGATAGGTGTACTCTTCACTGGGTAAAGAACTGGCTGGATGGCCGGGCTCAAAGAGTTGTGGTGAACGGAGTTAAATCCAGTTGGTGGCCGGTCACAAGTGGTGTTCCCCAGGGCTGAGTATTGGGGCCTGTTCTGTTTAATATCTTTATCAATGGTCTGGACAAGGGGATCGAGTGCACCCTCAGTAAGTTTGCAGATGACACCAAGTTGTGTGGGAGTGTTGATCTGCTTGAGGGTAGGAAGGCTCTGCAGAGGGATCTGGACAGGCTGGATGGATGGGCTGAGGCCAACTGAATGAGGTTCAACAAGGCTAAGAGCCAGGTCCTGCACTTGGGCCACAGCAACCCCGTGCAACGCTACAGGCTTGGGGAAGAGTGGCTGGAAAGCTGCCCAGCAGAGAAGGACCTGGGGGTGTTGGCCAACAACCAGCTGAACATGAGCCAGCAGTGTGCCCGGGTGGCCAAGAAAGCCAACAGCATCCTGGCTTGTATCAGGAATAGTGTGGCCAGTGGGACTAGGGAAGCGATGGTCCCCCTGTACTGGGCACTGGTGAGGCCGCACCTCAAATACTGTGTTCAGTTTTGGGCCCCTCACTCCAAGAAAGACATTGAGGTGCTGGAGTGTGTGCAGAGAAGGGCAACGAAGCTGGTGAAGGGTCTGGAGCACAAGTCTGATGAGGAGCGGCTGAGGGACCTGGGGTTGTTTAGCCTGGAGAAGTGGAGGCTGAGGGGAGACCTTATTGCTCTCTACAACTACCTGAAAGCAGGTTGTAGAGAGGTGGGGGTCGGTCTCTTCTCCCAGGTAAGAAGTGATAGGACAAGAGGAAATGGCCTCAAGCTGCGCCAGTGGAGGTTTAGACTGGATATTAGGAAATTTTACTTCACTGAAGGGGTTGTCAAGCATTGGAAGGGGCTGCCCAGGGAAGTGGTTGAGTCCCCATCCCTGGGGGCATTTAAAAGACGTTTGCATGTGGTGCTCAGGGACATGGTATAGCGGTGGACTTGGCAGTGCTAGGTTTATGGTTGGACTTGATCATCTTAAAGGTCTTTTCCAACCTACACAATTCTGTGATTTTAAAAACCAAAATGATGCATGCTTACCAAACACACAAAACCAATAGCCAGAGGAGAAGGAAGGCAGGGTGGCATTTGAAACTGCAGACACAACTTAAAGAAGCCTACTCAGAGAGAGATATTTGAACTTGCAATTTCAAGCTCACTCTGGTTCTGTGCTTCACATGACATCTTCTCAAGCCTTCACTTCCAAACCCAGTAGTATTGCCATTAAGAAATAAAAGCTCAGCAGAGGAGAAAAGCAGGCCATGGGGAGCTATGCTGGGCCATGCCAAGCCTGGAGGCTTCCACCACTACTCTGAAACAAATGTTTCACTCTAGAACTAATAGCAAAGCCCAATACTTAGATTTGAAAGCCCCAGAAGCTACCCCCTCTGCCGCAGCAGCGTATGTAGGCCTTAAATTCAGACTCCACTGTAATAAGTACTATTTAAAAAAATAGTAAACTTCTAGGTATATGGTCTTCTAGGTATATGCTTTCTTCTGGAAAGAAGCCATTTAACAAGAAAAAAGTATTTTCCAGGAGTTTTGAGATATCATAAGCTATACCAAATTGTTAACATAGAACTACCTTTGTAAACATGGCAATTTTACGTATAGCCTTATGTATAGCTGTTTCAGTGACAGTGATGTCACTGTCCATCACTTTTGGTCCAGTGATGTACACAAAATAATCAGAACTGCGTGAATTTGCACCAGTAGATTTCCATCTCTTCCCTGGTTCTGAAAAGCACTTACAAGCAAGATTCTAACCTGCACCTACAAAAGGTACGTGGATGTCCCAGCCCACAGGATGACATAAAAAAGGGTCTCAAACCTAAGTTTGTCTTCTGAAGTCCTCCCCTCTCCTATACCTTCCTCTCACCTGAGGATCCAGTATGTGAAGTCAGTGAGACTTAGTCTTAAAGCTATGCTCTTACTATACTATGCTCCCATTTTTACATTAATAAACCCTTGAATTTCAAGATGTGAAAAGGCAGTATTACTTACCATCTAGTAATTCTAGAGTAACTGAAGGATCTACATATTCCCACCAGTGTTTTCCATCAGTTGATACTGGAATCTCCCAGTTGGACCACTTGCAGGCCAAGTGAATGCACACACATGCTATCACTGTAGGCTTGTACTGAAGACAGAATGTAGTAAGGTGAAGACTGTTGCACAAATTTCGTAATGAGGAACCAAAGGAAATCAAACATGTAAAACAGAAAACCCAAACAAATCAACCATTAACATACAGAATAAGGTAACTTGTCAAGCAACAGCAGTTAAACATTAGTTCATGGAACATTTTTCTGATTAAGTTCGTAAGGTATCTTACTGCCTTAAGAAAACAAAGGGCAGGGCATTTATCTGGTAGAAAAGTTTAATTTGCTTTTGCTATAAAAACTACAATGAACAGTAAATAAATTTACCAGTTATTCTACTGTACTTAAGTACTAAAAGGAAAGAACTATAATATGGTCAATTAAAATTCTACAGTAAAAAGCATACAGCTGATTATGCAGTCTCTGAATGAGACAATTAGAAGAAGGTACCCAATAGTCCCACAGAGGCAAAGTGAATTACTTGTGGGCTTAGCTTTCACTTGGCCTGGGTTTGTGGTATTTGTGAACTCGCCTTCAGCTTCCAGCTGGCAGCAACACAAAGACATTGGTTCAGCTGCACTGCTTTATCACAGCTTTTCTTAACAGCTGTTTCAAATACAGAACCTTGCCCATCAAGGAACCACCAAGAAATATTTATTTGGAAGAGTTCTAATAACCAGCAGATATTGCTTAAAAACTATCTACATGTAATGTAATCCTCTTAATAAAGCTCAAAGTTGTTTTGCAAGAAGGAAATTGAAGTAAATCGAGAAATCAAGACTAAAGTCTGCTCTCAAATCCCATCTTTCTACAAGAGGCTACATATACACAATCCCCGTTTGGAATCCTAGAATTTTAAATTTATGTAACTACTTAAGTTTTAAAACTCTATTAAGGTTAAAGAGCTGTTTCTAAAAGGAAGAACATTGGACTACTACTAGTCTATCCGAAAAGAAAAATCAGCTAGTTGAAAAGATCTTAGGCTCACTACAATTTTATAAGTTAAGATTGGATCAATATATTTAAAGTTAAGAGAAAACTGCCATTAACTACAAGTGTAAACTAAAAATAGTTTTGTACTTACCAAGATGCTCGAATTTCTAGGTTAAGTTTAGCTCTTTGTAATCTTTAGCTGCTATTCAGGCTACCAATTTTAGACTTATGCACTCACAATCGAGAAAATGTCATCAGAAAGCACCACTACACTTCTCATTGTGCATTTAACCCCTTTGTGCCATCAGGCCCTTGTACAATACACCGCACTGCAAACAGGAAGGTACCACCACTGTAGATGGCCCAGTCTCCTGTTGCAACAAGGGTAAGACACATGTAGGGGGCCCTGCAGTAAGGAAGCTATAGTGTGCTACAACAGTGCAACAAAGAGGTTCAGGATAACAACCTGTTGGTAGCCATGAAATAGGATGTCTGTGCCAAATCCTTGCTTGCTGTAAGAAAAGAAAAACGGAGAGATTAAAGATCTGCACTAACTTGTCAGGCTCATTCCAAAATTAAAGCAGTTTTACCTTCCAAAAGCACCACTTTTGGAAGATTTCCACAGAACTGATCTGCATTTAGCTAACTAGCGTTTAAAATAATATTTTCCAAGATATAGAAGAGGCCATTACATTCAGTAACTGGAGATGGACCAGTCATTCCACTTGCTGACCCTCCCCCCCTACAACCCACAGGACAGCTTCCCTTCGGTTATCGACCCCGCAAACACCTCGCACACGAGCGCGCTCTCTTCTAGGAACACCTGCTTTCCCACCCTCATTTACAGATGACCCCTAGCATAACCCTGGACTGCAGTAAGGCAGTCAGTAAAAGCCAATTCATAGCACAGTGCAAGTTCTGCTCCTGGAGAGGAGCACGGCAGGACAGTTGGAGAACCCCCCCCAGCACCTCCCCGAGAACAGCCACATCTCTTTCCCAGAGCCCTACAACACAGCCAGCTCCCAAGCTAGGTGGTAAAAAAAAAATTAAGAGTTTTCTGCTCCCTCTAATTAAAAGCACTGTACTCATAACATTTTGTTCCACATTTGTTAAACCTATGGCAAAGCTTTGATAGGAAATAAACAACTCCATTTTAGTTACAGTCAGGAAAAAACCCCACACAAGACTGCAACGTGCCAGAAATGAAAAGCTAGCGACTTTGGCTGTTACAGCCACCTAGCACTGACCCCTAACCAGTGAAACCCCAACGCTCCTCGCTCAAGTAAGAGAACTTACTGTAACATGCATATAATGGAATAGCTGGGCACAAGGGTTTTAACTGAAGATTGAATGCAGCCTTCATTGAATTCTTACTTTGACACTATCACTTGAAATCAGTGCTACCTGCAGAAAGTGTATGGTTGAATTTTATGTCAAAGGGAATATTGTTAAACTTTTCTTTTAATAATAATCTTTCCAGAAAGTTTGAGAAAGACTGCAATGGCTTTTAAAATTTTAAAAAAGCATATTAAATATGTGATTTAACTCGACTTCTAAGGATTGCTGAGGAGTATAAATCAGGTTTGTCTTTATGCTAGACAGCCGGGCAGTACCATAATCTGAGAAGAATGTGGAAGTAGCAAGGTAACAGGATCCATTCCTACACACAAATTCTAATAATCCATAATAATGAAAAGGTGAACTGACAATGCGGCAGTGTTATACTGTAATATTTAGTTTGCAAACGATAATGGTAATTGCATGCCAGATAACCATGGAGTTCAACCTTTTCCTCTCCCTCCCATCAAAAAAAAAAAAAGTAAGGCAGCATTACCAAAAAAGAAAAAGTGAAATGAGACTATCATAACAAAACAAAGGAAAACAGGGAATGGTTGAATAAGACTGATATTGATGTCTTGCTCTTCATTTTTCATCAGAGAAATGTTTAAAGGATCTTCAATGATTTCTACATTCTGTAAAGTTACAACATGTTTGAATTGAGGGACCAAGAAGCATCTCTACTCTCACTGAAATGTCCCCTTTGAACAAGGAAGAAAAGCAGATGCCAGAAAACTTCTATTTAACATCAGCTTGAGAGTGGAGTAAATCAAAACACATACCTGGAAGAAAAGAATCACATCTTGAAACACACATTTTAGCCTCAATCAAAAGTTAATGTGCTAAATACCTTACCTGTACTACAAGCAGTATGATACTGTTTCAACTTATTTACAGCTAAATAATCATCATTGCCAAAACCAGCATGAAATTCCAGCTCACAACTAAAGCCTATGGTAACACAAGGCACAACTGAAAACATTTGTCCCAAACTCTTCTCTTACAGTTAGGACAGCTTTGGTTTACTAGAATCCATCACTAAAATTAAAGCTAACAAATTTTGGTTCCTATATTTTGGTGTGTTATTTCCTTTATAGCAGTGGAAAGTGCATCTCCAAATTAAAATAATCTTGAAGCAGAGGCTAAAACAAGCCAGCAGAGCTTCTCTGTTATAACTCACAAGTCGCAGGACTGATGACTATCATGCCAGCCACTGATAATCATTTTTACATTTTATCATTCAGGAGTGATTTAAAACACCCACCCTGTCTCACTGCTGCAGAAGCAACCATAAGGCAGGGGATTACTGAGGTAGTAATCAAGATTTTGAAACAGGACTTGCTGTCCAATACACCTTCTGAAAGGCTACTGCCTCCAAGAAATTCCGAACTGGAAACCAAAATGCTTTTTATTGGGCATAGCCACACAATTCAACCCGTTGCAACTCCAAGATATCCGAGTCTTTTCTTCAACACTAGGTTATCTTGGCTCTTGAGATTATCATGCAAATGTGGTTGCCAAGTCACCCTCAGGAGGGTGGCAGCTGGCTGTGCCTAGGACCCTGACAACATCTGTAAGCATTCCCCAGAAAGAGGAGGCTGCAGATAAGCCAGTCAACATCAGAAGAGAGGAAGCTTGAAGTCCTTCCAGGCAAAAGGAAAAAAGCCACAGGCTCTGAATGGAGCTACGCTGGCAGATGCCAGTTGTATCTGGAAAGGGCTGGAGGAGGCCATGGAGTAGGCATTCAGGTCTGAGCAGTCCTGGTGGCTTTACGTTCTTGAAAGTATTTAAACCTTGGGAACAGGCCTGTAAAAGCCTGAGGTGAAAGTTCAGAATGTGAAAGCCGCCTGTAGCAGTGCTGGAGTGCAGCTGGTGTTTAAGATCTTTCCACACCACTTAGTATACTAAGATTTTAATTTTCCTCATCAGAATACCCTCTGAAAAAGCAGATTCATTCAGATTCATCTCCTCTTCTGCTGCTTTGTCTGCATCAGCCCAATTTAACCAATGGCAGCTGTGCACACTGCATACTATAGTATG
Source organism: Ciconia boyciana (assembly GCF_034638445.1). Lineage (NCBI taxonomy): Eukaryota > Metazoa > Chordata > Aves > Ciconiiformes > Ciconiidae > Ciconia > Ciconia boyciana. Next base: position 8,232,905 of record NC_132943.1, read on the forward strand.
TTTGAAGAATTTGACAGTGCAATTTCCACAAAAGATTAGTAAGGATCATGGGTGTTCAAGATACCTGATAACCTGTAGAGTAGTGAGAACAATCCCAGAAATCCTTGGGATCCAATCTTCAGTTCCAAAAGAAGGTTGTGTACCAACACAGAAAAAGGAATGACTGAAGACTTCCCAAGACGGAGATGAGGATACAGATTACTCCCCTTCAAGTTCCACCAGAAGCAGGCTGGGAACAGACTGATTTTGCACCAGAACTTAAGAGGACCATGTCATGATTCTGTGGTCTCAGCACTAGGGCAATTTCACTGCTGATCATTCAACTGGCATTCAAGCCAGTAAGGTAGTTTGACACCAGGAACAGGTTTTGGTGATGTTTTTTCTTTCTTTTTCCTTTTTTTTTTTCTTCTTTTCTTCTCTCTTCAGTACTGGAGCATCCTTGGAAGGGCACTGAAGCTTGCCGACAGGCCTTCACATATCCACTGCCTCCAGATTCCTTAGAGGACCTGTGGGATCCTAAGGAATGATGGTCCTGTCTCCTCTTCTCAGTCTCTTGACACTGAGGAAGAACGGTGCAGAAAAAAGACTGAGCCTACACCATTTTCCTTGTCTACTATACTGACCAAACTGTAAAGATGGAACAATTTCATGAACCTACGAAACTTTGAAAACCAGAAGGAATAATTAGATACCTTATGCCTGAACATCATAAGTCATTATGTATCCCTCTAGTCACCCCTTACCTACAATGATCTGGGTTGTCTAACACTACTTTCAGAAAGGCTTTCAATCTCAGAGATGAAGAATTCAACTTTTTCTTTAGTTGTATGTTGAAGCAGTTATGTTTATTTGCACCAATTCTCACCTACTAGTTCAGCTTCAGCTTCCAGCAACTGATTCTGGTATGCCACTACTAGACTAGTCTTCTGACAAAGGACTTGGCTGAATCTTTTGAGCATCATCAACAGAAACAGATTTGGTTTTTTTCCATTTTGTTTTAAAGGTGGTAGCTTACAGATTAATACAGGTAACAGTGACAGCATAAAGCACATTACCCTGGATGCAAGACAACAAAAAGAGATATAGCGAATCAGCCACCCTCTTAGCCACTTAATTAAGTTTAGCCAGCAAAAGTTTGAGGGACCAGGACATCTTCTCACCACATGGTAATACAGTGCACACATGCTAAGCCAAAACCTTAAGTACACTTGTATACCTCAGCTAACTTTGTTGCCTCTCTTTTGATACTTAAATGGTCAGCCACATTATATTCCTCTCTTCCTTCTCCTCCCAAACATACAGTTGAAGGTTTTAATCATAATAGTCTTGGATAAGTTAATCACCTTTAATAAAAAAAAGGTATCTCTCCGCATTCTGAAATAGTGCTTTTTGTCCAAGACGACATTACCAGAACTGGATGAAGCAACCTGGCATTTCTTTAACTTCTCAGTCAATCCCTTTAGCACTAAAGGCTTAACACTGACAAGTCTTAGATATATTTTGAAGGCTTCAGGACTTGATATCTAAGTGTTGCACCTATTCACGTTAAAACAACACACTGTCCAATAAATAAATGTTGAGAGAGAGAACTAAAATCATGCCACTGCATCTTTGAAGATCTATCACTGTGCCCAAAAGCCCATCTCTTTATTCACTCAATACATAAGACTAATGTTCCATGGCAATTATTCTCTACTTGCTTGACTTGCATGCATGACTACAGATTTCATGCTCAATGTTTTTAATTTATGGATTTTTTTTTTTTAATGAGGTACTCAAACCTTGTGTTCACAGCCTATACCACCCCTAGGAGGGGCATATGCTGACAAGAATACCATTTGCATACGCACTTACTAAGGAGCACACCTACTCCAGTGAGTAGGTTTTCAAGCATCAGATGTATTACATTCACTTTGTACCGGTCCTTGAGGTACATGGATTTTCAGCCCTCACTGGAGTCTTCAGATTTCAAGACTTGGTATAATTTTGGATTTTAAGTATTTTGTTAAAGTGTGCTGATATTAAATACTAACTTTAAAATGTCAAATGTAAAAAGTAGCATGTACCTTCAACGTATGAATTTTGTCAGTACACAAAAGTAGCATGCAAAACACAGGAAAAAGCTGAACTGTCTTAGAGTGGTATCTACCCTTGACTAAAGGAAATAAAGTTTGTGTAGCAGTATGCCTTTCTTCTTGTAGGCTTGAGTCAAATACACTTGCTAATGCGGAAATCCTGATGCAGCTACAATACTGCCTGCCACCCCTCCCCACAGCCCCAAACACCAAGCAGAAGTGCAGGGGCTCACACAAAACAGTGAAATATATGCTCGCATTTATGTTGACCAACAGCTAAGAAAATCCAAAGCAAAACCCTACAGAGATGCAGACTATTAAGACATTAGGTGCAATGAGACTCATGCACTGAGTCACAACCAAATCTGGACAGAAAGCAAAAAATCATTATCTTATAGCAAGAATAGCAATAAAGCTACTTTTTAAGCAAATAAGTTACACACAGCACCAGTCATACTCAAAATCAAACTCTGAAGACACTACACCAGTGAGCTACTTTAAAAATGAGGAAGGAGAGATACCTTCTCTTTAAAGAACAACTTTACTTCTGGAGCTACTACAAAACAGATCTAGTTAACGTGATTAAGTTGCATCTAACTTTCCTATAGTTTATAGAGAAAACCAAAAAACTTTGAAGCACTTAACTTTGCATTTTTCAGTGCAACAACAGCTAATGACTAAAGACTAACAACCATGGTCTAATCATTTCCAAACACTTTTTAATTAAGGAACATAATTAAAGTGAAAAGCTTATTTTAGGTGCCTTTGCAACTGATTCCTAATTTTTTCATCCTCCATCTTATGAGAGATTTTTTTTTCTTTTTTTAAAGCTCCAAAGGAAACCAATTTAAGAAAGGTGTGCCAAAATTCAACAAAAAATACTAAAGAACAAAACAGGTTTCTAGCTAGAGTCACATTAATGAGCTACATACAAGTTAGACGATATGATTGTTTAACAAAAGGTTTGGAGTTTTGTGCTACCATCCAAAACAAGTACACCCTGCTCCAGAAAAAGAAATAGTCACATCTTGAAGTATTTGTATGTGATAGCAGACCTGCTATGCACTCTCTTTATCCCTCAGTTCATTACCTAAAATGATTTGCTGGGCAGAAAGCTAGCATTAGCCATCAGCCAATATGCAGACTAAACTTTACTTGGTAAAACTACTTCAGAGTGAAAACAATCAAACCAGAACAATACTAAGTAGTTGTCTTTTTGGTTTTCAACTACTAACTGCTTCTGTCATTTAAGAAAACATGGAACAGACATTATTAAAAGCAAAGCTAATAAGCAAACAAAAAAATTATGAAGGACAGAGAACTGGACTCTATCAGACTCTAAAGGTTAAGATCAAGCTTTCACTAATTAGCTTTAAACAAGCTCTTCGGATAACATAGTTGGTGAAGATCATATTAGACAAATAACATCACCTTCAATTTTACTAGAAAGGTAAAAAAGGACTTACGGAAGCGGTTAAAAGTCACTGACCTCTCACTAATTGCGTACATTTCACAACATCTGTGTGCGGATGTTCAATGGTAATTTCAAAACCTAAAGAGTTAAGAATACGTTTTAGAACTATACATTTCCATCTGTTAAATAAAAAACCAAATCCCTTTCCTCTCCCCACAGACCTAAAATGCTTGCTAAACCTTTGCACTGAAGATCAAGTAACACTAATTAACTGCCTTTTATTCTGCACTTTTTCATACTTCTGAATGGTAGATAGTATAGCCATTTCAAGATCAATTAGTAAATCATTCCTTCAGTAATCTCAAGTCCTAAATATATATACACACTTGGGAAGTTACTGTATTTTTAAAGTTGAACATATCTGAACAGTTTCTAGTACATTAATAAGTCAGTAAAAGCTATATTACAGACACACTGAAATACACGTGTGTGCACGCACACTTTATTCATTGATTTCTGGGACTTAAACGTGTTGCATCTATGAAATTACAAATTAAGTTGATTTGTAGGTCAGTGACTTAAGAAATCTTTGTTTATGACACTATTTTAAGAATTAGGTCACTACTGTTAGCTTTTTTTTTTTTAAACAATATACCCGAAGTGGTATGTAAGAGTATCTGAGTAAGTCAGTGTTCTCACACCTGCTAGCTGTAATTGTCTCTTTTTATGTTACTTTAAAGTCAGAAGAGTTTCTTATCAGAACATTCCATTCCAAATTTTGTAATCACCTGTATCCATTAAATGGTTACACTATGACTTGTGATGTTCAGAGGTAGTAACCCTGCTCAATTACATAGTGTTCTATTGAAAGACAAAATGGGGAAGAGCATTTGGTAGAAAGCTCTTCCCAATTGCTTTGGAACACATACACAGCTAACCTAGTATAACATGTTACCTTATATGAAGAAATATCAACGTAGTTTCTACTTTGGAGTAAAATCTATTTGGAAGGGTACACATTTCTAGCCCACCAAACTGTCAGAAACATCTATTTCACAAGTATAGGTATGCCTTTTTTTCTCCAAAGTGAACACAACCAAACTGGTAATACGAAACTAAATTCACAGGTCAGAAGCTGTATACAGAAGTAGTAAAATTCTAGTGTACCAATAGCACATCAAAAATCCAGTTACTTGGGTCCCATTACTTCTTCATGGTAAGCTGGCTGCACAGGAGATATTTAGAAAGACATACCTAAAGTTTGAAGCATTATTGTTTCAAGTATAACCAGCTCTTGGGCTTGCTGAAGGTATGCCTGAAACAAATAAGCAAACAGGTCAAGACATAGCTATCTATTGTCTCAATTTTAATCATACACTTCCCATTTGAATACTGGTACTAGCAACACAAGTTAAGACCACTACCCAAGCCCGTTCGAACTGACAACTCAGAATATTTCATTGTGGTAATACTTTCTTCTACCAGTATAAGCGTTACCACAAATTCAGTTATACCAGCCTAACCATCTTTCACAGTAAGATTTACTTAGTCTGGATCTCATATAATCTGTTCCAACAAAGCATTTTTGGGAGAAGGCGGGGGGGATGCTGTAAGAATGACGAAGGCTTGCCAGTGCAAATCAACTCAAGTATCTCTAGGCAAGTAATCCATTTTACAAGTACTTTAAAATACAGCTGGAGATACTCAGTTGGCCTGTGTTAAGCTAGCTTAAGCTTGTGGGCTCAAACGCATATATATACACCTCCACATGTCATTCCAAGAACTGGGAGCATAGCAAAGGTGCTCAAATAGTTTTATATGTCAGCTGAGGTCCAGCAGAGTATAACTAGCTCAGCCTGACCTTCAAGATGAACAACTCCAGTGCGTTTCCACCATACTTCCTCGTATGTTTGGTTTCAGGAAGATTTCTCAGGAAAGAAAATGTGAACTATAAAGTAAGCGGAAGCTGTACAAACTTTGGCAAATGAAAGGAAGACCAATGTATAGCAGAGGCAGCAGCTGACAACTGTATTGCATCCTTTAAAACAGAATGGAGACAGTGGTGCAGTGAGCATCTGGTTGATGAAAACAAACACAGCATCCTGAACTCCTCTCTGCGCAAACTGTGCAACTTACAGAACCACACATGAAACCTCTTATTTAACGTCTAGTCTTCTACTATACATGTAGAAGTCTTAAAAAGAATGCAAGTTCAAGATGGAACAATCTCTTCAAGCTTTGTAACACAAATATTTGAGTCTTTAATAAATTAAATTGAGTAATACAAAAGGCTTAAATGGTGTAAAAACAAAAGTTTTTTCTAGTTTGCAGACAGCAATAATCCAGTCAAGACAATATAAGAGAACATTAGATGAAGTGTCATCTGATTATCTTTAAAACCATGACTTCCACCTACATCACTCTTTGTATCCAGTTGTGGCTCTTGAGGATGAAGACAGGCATGTGCTACTTTAATAACATGTTCGAGTTTCCGTGGCTGTTCTTCCACTTTTGCAGCCAAAAACAATGCCGTAGGAGATATTATCTGGAGGAGAAAAACATATACATGCTTTTTACAAGTAGGACTTTAATTTTTATGGAGAGTCTAAACTGGTAATTAGAAAATGTTTAAGAAGTTGGATTTGTTTTGTTTTTTTTTTTTAACAGTTCTGAAATCATGCAAGGCAACAAAAGTAACTAGTCATTTTATTTTATAACTGATGTAATCCTTTCAACAGCATAGGGAAGGAGTAACATAAATGCATTTGTGAGTAAGATGTCTGAGGTCAAACTAATTCTAGTTCAACAGAGAGAATAGATTTAGTCACACTGAAAAGTATATCTAACTTGAAACATAGGCTGTTTCAACTTAAATATACTTTGTGAGAAAGTTCATCCAATTTCTTGCACAGTAGTGAGCCGCTACACCATCTTTTCAGTAAAAGTCAAAACAGCTGATCACAAGTTCTGCTAGCATTTGATTCTCCTAAAAAGCAAGAAACTTTGCAGAGAGCTTTAAGGAAAACAGCTTGTTATATAAACATAGGTTGTATACGTAAAAGCTTACTCTTAGAGACTTTAGTATATACCCAGCAGTATCTAGTGAACAAAGCACAAGGCTTCACAAAACAGCAGTTACATCAAATGTTAGTAAAGACTACAAATTGCATTTAAAGATGAAAATTTTTGTAAAACTCTAGGTGTCATAAGCTGGCAGCAAAGCACTCATTCACAGTTCAGTACCACCTAGGAGTTAGCTATGAAGTAGAGTTTTGATACCTAGTTATCAGCTAGAATGACTGATATACCTATTTACAGAACATGGCTAACCATACATGACTTAGAAGAATCAGGGTCCTCTTTGTACGCAATGTTGGCCACAAACATAAATTAAAATGGCAGCAGGAATCTTCATGTAGACGTCAGCAGATTAAATTGGTTAAAATTAAGCCAGTATAAAGCATTTGTTCAGAGACCGAAATAGCTGCTTGTTGAGTGTTTAATTAATGCATAGCGCAAGCAGTGCAGGTATTGGATTTCTCATTCAATGCCCAAGTAGAAATAGACTGAATGAATGGAATGGCAGCCACAGTTCCCCCTAAAGTGAGGAGGTTTTTTGGTTAGCACATAGCCCTTTGTTATGCCAAAATAAAACATTTGGTATGAAAGTTGGCAATATAGTAAAAACTGCAACAAACTAATTAGAATCGAACATTTAAGTGATTACCCATTATATTTCAGGAGCTTTCAAATGTATTGAGGGAGTAATTTTTTGCCTCCTTAAATCACTGTGAAATGTCCACTTGGATCTTAAGTAAAACTTTAAGTTGGCAGATTTGAGGAAAACTGACACCCTGCGAAGGTGATACCCCTTTGATGCACAGAAATGTGCCATGAAGAAATCTAGTATTCTGAAAAACCCCAAACCACCCAAAACAAGTCACAGGGAGCAAATTCTTCCACAATGGAGACAAAAGAACTGCTTTCTAAGACGCTTGTAACTTAAGCCTTACAAATGAATGAAATAAAAACCTCAAGTCAATGTTGCTCAACAAGGCCATATTAACATTGTGATTTAAGACTTCTGATTATTTTTGAGAAGTTCCTATCCACATTGCTTGAAGTAATGATTTGAAATTCTGGAAGAAATTCCCTTTGCTAGGGACTTACTACTTGAAATATGCCTCACTTAAGCTGGGAGATAAACTTTAAACACTACATGTGACGGAAAGACGTTCTGGAGTTCAGAAAGCTAGAGTATCAGCAGCTTTGAAGCACCAGAAGATGGAGAAGTTGTACAGTAGCACACACATGTATAACCCAACATACACATGCCATATAAAGATATTTTACAGAGCAGACAAACTGTGCTCCAGCCCAGTAATGCAAGAACCAAGGCAAATCTCTCTCATTTACAGTTGTTTCATCCATATAAGCCCAGTGTGCTTCAGTGATTTAGAGCACGTATAACTGAGGAAGGTGTCTGAGGCTAGCACCTTCTACACCAGGGCCAGCCTAAGAGGAAGGATTACATTCTCAGACATAATCCTGAGCTTCTGGGAAAAGCCAGACTAGCAGACAGGGCCAGGAAGCCAGGGAAACATGAATGACAGAGAAGAAAGGAAATTGGGAATGGTTAAGAATCAACAGAGTTATGAAGAAACAAGTTTGACAACAAGACATTGGACAGAATTGAAGAGGTATTAATGAGGACACCAGAGAGACTAGAACTGGTTCAATTTTTTTTACTCAGGAAAAAGGATACAATGAGGTTGGCCATCATGGATTGAAAACTAAGACTCAATATAGCGAAGTCACTGAGTAAGGAAAGTTAAGTCCTGAAGGGTGCAGAACCAGAAATAGAATGCATGATGGGAAGAAGCTTTAATAGAAAAAAAAATAGAAGATCCTTTCAGTCCCTCCAGGATCACACAATTTCCCTTTTTAATTTAAAACAAACCAAACAGTCAGTAACCTGTTGCAGTGCCCTACTGCTGGGCTGAAGAAGAACAAAAGCAACTGCACTGTAACCAATGAACTGTTGCTCCCTGCTGTTCTCCCCCTCTCTCTAGCCTGACCATCCCCACCAAGCATCACACACTTATCCCCAAGTACTTTGCATTCAGACCTTACAGTTTTTCCATCTTTGTGTAAAAGTTTAATTCAAATATATCCTACCACAAGGTCTCTTTCTACATAGTTTGTGGGTATAGTTACACATACATGGAATTTTCACAATTTACCTTTCTGAAAAATCAACTTCCAACATGACTGAAAATATTTACATGACTGAACTTTCCATGACTGAAAATATTTACACTTCACAGAGTCATTCTTCAAACCAAGTCACCAATAACTGCACAGTTAATTCATCAGTGAACTCTCACTATTATTCTATGTCTGATTGCACTGAAGTTTTACTTCATTCCAAAAAAGCACCTTCTTCATCAGGCTGACCACAGGATATCTTCTAATTTACTGAAACGGATCAGTTCTGGCCAAGAAGCCTCCACACAACTCCTGATCTCCAAGACCTTACATAAAACACAGTTCTAGAGGCTGATTTAAGTCAACCTGATTAACTGGCATTTAACTCTGGTTCATCAGAAATCTATGTACACCCCAATTATCTATTTCCTTAAAAAAGAAGTGTTGGCTTCTGGCCAAAGAATTTCAGGTCTTTGTCTTGTCTAGGACTAGGGTTCTCATTCCCAGTTTAGAGTAGGTCAGTATTTTTTGTCTCCCTTGGTATTTATTCAGGAAAATACAAATCCTAATAAAATTTCAGACTTGGCATGCACAGAGTCTTCAGTGAAGACAACACACCCTGCTAAGTGTATAACTTGCAAAGTTGCTCAAATGCTTTCAGTCATTTCCAATTCTCAAAAATGGCAGGAAAAAAAAGTAGAACAAAAAACCAAAATTAAAGACACAGACTTGACACGGCTGTAAGCTTCCTATATATAGACACGTCTTAATTTGACATAAAACAAATGAAATAATTTAGTTATCTACCATGCACCCAAAATATTCTTTAAGACTTTGAGAAATATCTTCAGAACAACACACATGATTTATGAAATTAAATCCCATTTTTGTACTAGCTGAGGATCTCAGAAACCAAGTCTCACTGAAACAGAAAACCAAAACAAGAGCTTTATTATGACACTCCAAGAGCATTATACAGCAAGTTTTATTGGTAAGTGTGGTACAAGTCCTTTTTCACTTAAAATGTACAAGACGTATTGTAAAAACAGTGTTGCTACAATGAAGGCATTTGGAATAATCTCAGAATATATCTGCAGCATGCACACAGTTTTCTGAGAACTCCCTCTCCCTTTTAATGCCAATATTAGTATGTTTTTAGACTTGATACAAATTAGCTTAAGACATTAAGTGGTTCCAGTCTATGATAAAGGTTTTTCAAGTGCGAACACAAAGAGTTGCAAGTTCGGGTTTTTTTATTATAACCAGGAGCTCACATTGCATAAAAACAGAAAATATGTTAAACTGCAAGATTAAAAACGGAACTGAAGTGCCCAAAACAGCCTCACTAAAGCTTGGTGCATACTATGAAAGTTTTAAGAACTTTGCATAACTGCAAAGTCAACTGTTTAATACTGCAATCTGGACAGGGCACAAGAGATGGGAAGGGAATACAGAGGGATTGGAAACAAAGAAAACCCTCCACATAACTCACCTACCTTGTACTTCAGGGAAAAAATTCCTCTTCCAGCCTTCTTCAGGCACTTTATGAAGTTCCACTGCATATCACACAAAAACCCCTTGACATCATCAAGTATATTTTCAACTGGTTGTTTGGTATTCCACATGGCATTTCTAAGGATTATATTTAAAAATACAGCTACCATTTGGATGCCTTACCTCTCATTTCCAGCATACCAAGGATTTTTCCCCCCTCTCTGTCCTTCAAATCACAGTGTACTGAAGAATAAGCCTCTAAAAGAGGTATTTGCTATATAATATCAAACACACCAAGTACTACAGAAACAGTATTTTCAGAAGAATTTTAATCTTCAAGATATTTTAGACTATAACAGTCAGGCTAGTATTTCCTATAAAAAGCCAGCAAGCTCCCTCCCCACCCCGATATTAGCACTGACTAACTTTACACTCAGCAAACCAAAGTTACTATGCCTTGGTCAACAGTAACGTAAAAAGAATAATTTGTACTACTGCTGAGGAGATTCATAGTCATTCCTGAAATGTCATTTGCATGGCTAGGGAAAATTAGCAGTCAGGGCATCCAATTCTGCTTACCAGAATTGGTAAAGCAAGTTTTCACCCTATTAGTGGGGCACAGCAACCTTGCAAGGCCTTAACCTGCTTTGACTGCAACATCAAAACCTCAATACATTCTTCTTTGCACCTAAATGTATGTACTTCATAGATAATCCATAGCAATTCAAAAGTGACTTGCTAGCCCACAGTAACTTCGCAAAAATAGGGATATTTGGTCATTAGTGCTGTAAATGTAATATGTTCGAAATTAACGAAGACTACATTAACTGGTATGTGCCACCCCTGTGGCTCTACAGATTGAAGATACTGTTTGGAAATCTGTTCCCTATTCACAGTTGACTCAAAGTCTTGAAAGCCTGCAAAATTGTTTAGCAGTAACTTATATTAAAGAAAAAAAGAATTAAGACAACAGCTATTCAGTAAATGAGCTTCCACTAGAAGACCTGTTTATTAGCAATTAAGTGCATGTGACTTACATGTAAGACATACGTGTGTATTTGTATAACCCACCAATTAGACATAACAACAAATATGCAAGTGTTTATTACTTGACTAAAAACATTAACCTACCAATAGAGCAAGAAAACACAGGCTACATTTTTTCAGCTGGAGATCATAAGGCATTCTGACTAATGGCCATCTGATTTTCTAGCCCCAGCCTTCAGATTCCTGCTTGCCATGGATAAACATCACTACATGCACACCACAAAGAAATATTAGAGATATACTCCATATACTGTAGAAAATTTTAGCTAGGTCTTAGCTTCAAGACTGCCAGTATTTTACTATTTAATTTCTAAGGGTTAGTTTCTTCTTGCAGTGGATAAATATTGTTACGTTTTTTAGCTTACCAAGTACTCTGGAGATTTGATAAGAAGTATTTATTACAGTCCTCAGCTTTTGCTTTCTCTACAGAGAACCTGCCAGATGGTTTGGGAGTATTTTAAAAGTGACTCACATTCACTTTGAGACCACCCCCTTTACCCTATAGGAAAATAAGTAAGAAAATGCATTTGCCCATCAGTACACACACAAAGATGCTGTCTGGCCTTATGCTCATTGAGAACTACAGAAAGTCATTCAGCAGAAATCAATATTACTGAGTGCTAACTTGCAGTGCCCTTGCCTTTAACTTTTATTTGAATACTATTACCTGAGAATTAATTTAACAATACACTTTCCACCTCCTGCAATAGTTGCAGTTTCCATGGCATTCAGCCCTTACATAGCTTACTTGTGAATTTTAAGATTCATAAACATAACTTAAGGCGTAGTTTTCATAACAAGGCACTACATATCCAAATACTACTCTGCTTTCAGTTCCAAGTGACTGGCATTTTTCAGTGTCTGGTGAAAGCCTGAACACAGCAGCTAAAGCTTCTTGCTACCTAAATCTATCCTAGATTACCAGATGACAGTACAAACAGTAATCTAGCAGGCGATGTATTAAACACAAACCCCAGCTACAGCAGCTCTACACAAAGTGACCTCTCCGTTCCAAGCAGTTCTGCCTAGTTTATCAAGTCTGCAAACCATCCACAGAAAACTTTGGATGCCTTGCCAGCTCCTCTTCTACTGGCTACAGGTTACTGCTACGTGGGCAGGTACGTGGAGGGGAGAAAGACAGAACAACCGTTTTACTGCCTTCAGATTATGTACTACAGAAACACTTTCAAAGGGCATATTCCACCACAAAGCTTGCTGGAACTGATTCTCGTGTGTGCTATTCTTGCTCTAAAACTACAAGACTGTTTTAGGAAAGTACATTTTGATTTACATGTATATCCATTCAATAGTTCTCCATACGTCCAATATATCCATACATAGCTCTCTATCACTACATAAACAAAACCTACATTATACATTTCTTCCTGTTAAAGTGCTTCAGGCCTATGCACACGTCACTCAGGTTGTACTTAAAAACTTAAGCTTTTATTACATAAGGACCTGTAACACTGCAGTTTTGGTAACAAGGTTGCTGCAAGTTTGAATTTACCTCAGATTTTGCACAAAAATAATGAAATACACTTCTGAAATGTCCCTACAAACTAATATGTATTTCTTGCCGAATAAACACCAAATAAGATATCCATTTGCTCAGCCAACAATGATAAACAAATTCATGCCAGACAAAAGAGTTGGCTAACAGCATAACCCACTGTGTACCTGCCCAAATTCCAAACAGTGCAAGGTTTGCAAGATTCTACCGCTTGGCAGACCAAGGTCTGCTCTGGTCTAGACCATCACATCTGTCACAGTCTCAATCTGTTTCTTTTATCACGAAAAACCAAGATCTGAGAAAACTCATCCTCACTGATTCGTGATATACCACCACCATTATTAACTGTTCTTGCAAAGCTGGTATAAAAAATTGATGCAAAGTACTTTATTTAAAAAAAACACAAAAAATACCTAGAAAATTACTGTTTTTCTAACTATTGCATCCAATACTGGACATAAAAAAGGCTTAAAATTTTCAGGTTGGGATCTCCAGTTCCATACCTGTTAGAAAATCACTCAATTACACAGAGTATTTTTACAGAGAATTCAGTTCTCCATAACATATTCTGTATTCAGATTCAGCATACTCAGTTCAGTAGTTGAAACAAGAGAGACAGCATTTTCTCATGAGATTTAAAGATTTTTCTTGTCTAATATGACTTATCATCAAGCTGCTTAAGACTAGACTAGTTAAATGAGTTTACACTGTTTTAAGAACAGATACATAATCCATATGGATACATACATAACCATATTATAATTGTCAGGCACACCATGCTAGCGCTACCACTGACTTCATTAAGAAAAATGTGTGTTCCTACACATCAGCCTTTCCAACTACAGCACATAAGCACTAGCCAGATTCGAAACATCTAAATGCATTCTTCACACATCTGAAACGTGTTTGCTGACAGTGGCTATTTTTTTATTTTGATGGCAGAAGATAAAAATCTAATTGCCACTAGTTAAAATAATTCAAAGTTGAAAAGAAATATCATTATTGCTTCTAAACCACTGATAAGAACCTGGAATTCCTATAAACAGACCAAACTTCACAATCCAGCAAAGGAGTATAACACTTGTCAGACTGCCAAAATTATGGGCATATTATTACCGCATACAAAATCATACTTACATTTCGATTAAATTTTGTGAAGGAATGATGCATATAAAACCTGTGCATGTAAACAATTGCAGTATTTATCGTAAGCTGCGATCTGGAAGATTAAATTAAGGAAACACTACATATTAAGAAAATTGTTTACAAGAACTGAAAGCGACGCACTTTCTACATCAATCACTGCTTTCAACATATTGTCTTCAGCTGAAAATGAATTAAGGACGTGACGCTTCAGAACTTAACTGATATTAACACATACTTAACCGATATTAACAAGTATGTTTCCCATCTGCTTCACAGACAATGTGGAGATTCCTATACCAGGCTAGCCACCTCTCACCCGCTGAATGAAAACTCCTCACTGAAATACTGCCTCAAGTGCTTTTGTTTTCTTCTAATTCAACTATTTCAGTAGGGGACTTGAGGTTTTAGTCTTATTCTGATCTCTTTCTTTTCTTTCAAATCAAATTAAGGAACGGCTAACGAGGAGAGATGCCCGCTCCAAGAAAAACGAGTCTGCGAGCGACTGGGGTCTACTTAAAGAGTGTCTAAACCCGCAGCTACACCATCGATACCACCGCGGCGAAAAGGCTGGGCGGGAGACCCGAGGCGTCCCTACCTCCCGCCCGCGACCCGTGCCTCTCGCACGCCGACAAAGGCGGCGAAGCGGGGGCTTGGCGAGGCTCCTCCTCCCATTCTGTGCCTCCAGGCCACAGCTCCATCCCACGAGCGCGCCGTTCGCCGGCTGCCGAAGGAGCGGGAAGAGTCCCGGGGAGGGCTCCCGCACGGGGGGCAAGGCGCTCCCGCCGCCCCGCCACAGCCGGCCCGGGCGGCGGGTAACGGCGCCGTCCGCCCCGGCCCCCCTCAGCCCGGCCCGCGGCCCCCTCCCGCCCGGCCCCGCCACCCCACAGGCCCCGCTCGGATACACGTTGAGGCGCTGGCCCATATCTTGAATGAGGTTGGCCGCCTGCTGCCGGTACGAGAGCTCCTTGTCGGCCTCCACGCCGCAGCGCCGCGAGGGCGTATTCTCCAGCTGCTCGCGGCTGAAGAACCAGCGCGACGCCGCCGAGGAGCCGCCGCCGCCCCGCGCCGAGGAGCCCGCGCCTGAACTCGCCGCGGCCGCCATGACACTTCCTCCCCCTCCCTCGGCGGCCCCGCCCGCCGGCGGCGGCAGCGCCGCGCCCGGCCCCTCCCCCCCGCCCTCCATGGCGGCTCTCGCGAGAGCTGGCGGCCCGGCGCCCGGCCGGCCTCCCGCCTATGCGCCCTGAACCATAGAGTCTCGCGGCGGCACAGCAAGAGCGGCCGCCTGGGGGGAGGGTCACGTGGCCCGCAGGGCGGCGGCAGCGGGCGGCCATAGCTCCCGCGGCACGTGACACGGGGAGTAACAACTGCCCGGCCTCCCGGAGGGGCGCTGGCGTCCGGAAGCGACGGCCCGCGGCCCCTCTTCATTGGCTGGCCGCCGCCGCTGATTGGCTGCGGCGCGGCGGGCCGGTGACGCGCCGGGGATAAGCCCTTCCGGCGCGCGCGGGGCGGCGGCCGTTGGGGCGCGTGCGGGAGTTCGGTTGCGTGGGGCGGCTCTCGCGGCGTCCCCTCAGAGGGGCGGGGTCGCGCCCGCGCCCGGTCTGGGTTCGGGAAGGGGAGAAGCCGTCAGAGGCGGCGGGCAAGCCGTGGGGTTTTTCAGCTGTGAGGGGAGACTGCCTCGAAGTAGCGGGTTGTGGCTGTCCTGTGACCGGCAGAGAGCGGAGGTGCGGGCGCGCAGCCCCTCGCTCCTCCTGAAACTGTAGACTTGCCAGGCTTCTCCGGCGGCTTGTCTTGATCCAGGTTGCCCGTTGCAGTCTGGTAATTTAGTAACAATAAATGAGCACTTTAGTTTAAAGCCGTTGAATGTTTGCGTGTTTTTTCGAGAGATTAAACCCCAGTATCTGTCCGGAAGAAGAAGCGGCCGGCCAGTCACGGTTCCGTGTCTCTGTCCTAGCTCTCTGTAGCGGTTCCTTCCAGAACTGGAGCAGGTGTGGGGAACAGCCCCGGCCATCCTCCGCGGTACCGTCTCGGGTTGTAGTCGTGCCTTTCTGCCCTCTTGGCGTTCAGTTGGGAAGATTGACGGGTGGAGACAAATAGCCTCTTACCTCTCAAAATTTCCTTGTTTCAGTAAAGAGTTGTGGGTCGTTTCAGTCTGTTACTTCAAGCGATCCCATTTATTGCCTCGTGCGTGGTGCGCAGCAGCACGGACGGGGGGAGAAGCTGCCATATGCAGCCGGGGTGGGAGAGGATAACTTTAACTTAAGGAGCTGTGACAGATAAAGGAGTTACCCCTCCTGAAGATGCGGGCTACGATGTGTGATTGAGTTCTGAAATTGGCTAATGGTTCTTATGATTTAGCACCCCCTTCCTCTTTAAAACTGAGTGAATCTCAATCTCCCAGCATGAATGCTGCTGGTTATGTGACATCCATTACCTTTCAGGCTTTCAGTGAAGATTTAAGTTCTATGCCTAAAAGAGCCTGAAGTATTATCTGTAGGAGATAGCAATGGAGTTACAGTGACAAGCTAGAGCCAGGCCTGCGGAGCTTGGCTGTGAGGGGGCCTTGCATCACCCATGTGCCATGAAAGCTGTGCATCATGATGCCATGCATCACCGATGTGCCACTACCCAGAAAGCATGATCCTCCCATGCTCAGCCGCCTTCCTGATTCCTGCAGGTTTGAAATAAGTTGGACGGGGGCTCCAGAGTAAAAGTACATCTGTTTTAAGGGCTAAAATCCTTGGAAATGCTAATTGTTGTGGTGGAAAGAGTAAAGAACTGGGAATAGAGGCTGCGGAGAGAAGGTGGGAAGGTCTTTCATATATTTGAAGTCATTCATTCTGCAAGAAAAATGTCAAGATTGTGAGAGGCATGCTGTGCCTCTAATTCTTTTCCTGGTACTGGTAGTAGCAAACATCTAGGCAAAGCATTCCTCTCTTAAGTGGCAGGAACACTTCAGAATTGCACAGCAATTCCTGCATCTCGACTGTATGGTAGGGATGATAATCACACCTATATAAGCAATAACTAATTCTGACGGGTAGTATTTCTCAGGAATTTGGTGCCAAAAAGGCAGAATTAAAGCTGTCTGGTGATACCTTGTGTCCTCCCAGATTAATAGCTCCAGCAAGCCAATTATTCTCCAGCACATGGAGAGGACGCATATGCTCACGTTGTGTTGAACAGGAACTTGTCCGAACCTCTCCCCTGTTACACTTCAGCTGCCTTTAAGAATTAAGACCACTCTCTAAACTTTTTGCCCATTCCTATTACACCCTTAAATAATAATATGCTACCAAACGTTGCTTTTACGTGGCTATCATTAAGCCTCAAACTCATTCCCAGGTGAACCCAGGTGCCCAAGCAGTGACACAGCCTACATGGTAAAGTGCTGGAATGAAACATCCTAACTCCTGTCTCTCACTGCTTTGGGGTGCAGAGACACAGCCCTCTATCCTCCCTTCAGGAAAATACATAGCCCTCCTACATTTCCTTACATCTCAAGCACAGTCTATTCAGCAGCTCCGTTTAAATCTATTTTAACACCTGCCATAATGCAGCTTGCCAATCGTTCTCACTGGGCGCTCCGTATTCAGTTACTGATTTTCAGGAGTAGCTTGAGATTATGGATTCAGGGTATGAAAAGGTACTTTATTTAAAGTTCTGATCATCATGGATCAAAACGAGAGGTCCAAGCATCCTTCTCGTGTTTAGCATATGCCACTAGCGCTATACAGCTGTTTTGTTCACCTAAAATTACATTACAGCTAGTTCTTTTACAACTTCAGTGCGAATTTTATACAAGCAGTTATAATTTTATAACTAGACCCAACAGAATACTAATGAAATATACAGACGTATAATGCAGCATGGACAGACATGAATTACTTGCCTGATCTTCCCAATTGTAAATCATCTTTATGATTTTGCATGTGCAGAGGAAATTTAACTACAAAGACTTCTGTTGTAATTAGGAGCTGATCTTTGCCTTCATATTTTTGTGCCTTTAACAATCTTGAAGTGCAGTGTTTTACCTCATCGTTTAAATCATTGTGTAAAACTCATGGAGTTTGGGTCTTCAACTTACATTTTTTATTCCTTCAATAATTGGTGGAAGAGTATTAAGAATGTTCTCATCTGACCATAATTAGAATTTTACATTAGCTTTGTTAATGAAAAAAAAGGGAAGATGTAGGGAAGATTATATATAACCCTGTCTTAAAAATCTTAACACATTGAGAATAAGTAGAATATCATTAAATAATGACAGTGCATAATGAATATGATTTATGCAGGGTATGCACATTAATGGCCATGCAGAGTGCTGCAATCACCCATTCAGTTACAGGTTAAGGTAATTAAATACTGTTCCTGCTATTGGAGGGGTTCCAGACCTCAGTTCCCATAGATGTAACATTGCATTCGCACTAACTTAACTGGTTTCATTCATAAAAAAATGAAGGATTAATCCAATTAAAATGTATTGGAGGAATCACAATGTATTTTCCTCTTAAATCCATTTAAACATCTGTGAAAATCAAATATGCTGAAGGAAAATAATATTATATGAGAAGGAAGTTGTCTTTCTTCTACTTTGAAATTTAATTAAAACAATCTGGTTGAAAAATTGTACATTTAAGAGGCTCAGTGCTTGCATGTAGATACTTAAACAAAAAAGGTCAACAGAAGTTTTGTGAACCAGAGGACAATAAACATTGTTAAAGCTATTTTATCTAGGCCCTCTTTTCCTCTTACAAGAAAACCTGATACTCCCAGGGCCTAAACCTGTGAGCTGCTGTCTACTTCAGCTTCTGATGATCAGTAGTCTCTTACGGAATATAGTTGGAGAAGCAATATAGTAGAGATCCAAATGCAATAGCTAGGAAAACATATAATTAACCTGCACAAGCCACTTTTTGTTTTATTTTGTTTTTTTGACACTGTAAAGAAGGACAAAGCCTTCTTTGTAGTCCAACAGAGGCTGGTATCAGCAAGCACTGCTGATGTTCAACATCCTTCAGGTTCAGTCTGTGACATAGGGACAGCTATGGACACAGCTACAAAAACAAATTCTGTCTAATACTATTTTTCCTGGACTGTTCCAAGACTAAACAGAAGAATGGTGACACCACACATAGCCAGCAAACGATCCCATGAGAATGGAGACTCTAAGTGCTCATCAGCATTTTTCTGACTGGTATAAAATCCTCTCAGGAGGTGGATGCCTGTGCACTCAGCAGATAATCATGAAAACCCATTTCAATCAATAGTCTATAAAGTAAACCATCTTTCCATTCCTATAGCAGGACTCAAACTAGATAGAGCATTAACATTTCAACATTTAAAGTATCCAACCTTACTTTTTGGAAGTATTTTTTAAGGAGTAGAACATTAAACCATACTGTTGCTAAACACTAGTATTTATTTTGACAGTGACAGTGACGCACAAAGTACTACCCACACAAATACATTATTTCTGCACCTACAACCATATTGTTCAAATTGTTTCTGATGAATAAGTTGCCAGTGGTGTAGGAGGCAGCTAAAAAGTACAAGTCCCCACATAGACCTTTTTCATCCTATCACAACATTTACAAAGTGTCAGTGCAAACACTTGCAGTGCTGAGCTGAAGAGTGGTATGCTGCAAATTCAGTCAGTGGATAAAGGCAAATGTTGCCTTTTATTGGGCATCAACAAAATTTGTTTAAATTCTGTTTTAAGATTCTTTTAAATTCTGTTTATTGGGCATAACAAAGACTGAAATGTAATGGATACAAGTCATAATTTTCTCAGTTCTTTCTTCCTGGGAATCAAGTCCTAATAACATAACATTGATTATCATTCAGAGATTCTTATTACAACTGCAAAAGATGAAGTATTTCCTTTTTTATGAAAGCAAGGATTTCAGAATTGTTTAAAGACAACCTAAATCTTTAAATGCACAGAAATACCTGTGCATACTCATTTCCAGTACCCTTCCTTTTGTTTTGGAAATAACAGCAGACTAATATACTTGTCAATTATTTTTCGTCTGTATAATTGCACATGCAAATAGAAGTATCCCTAAGGATTCAACGTTATTTCCGAAGTTTGGTCTCTTTAATATCTTCAGAATTATTCAAATTGTTTTCTGCTAAGACCCAAAAATTCCAGAGCATTGCCAGCCTTGAGTTTATCCTGTAAAAACAAAACACGTATATATGTTTGTGTGTGCTTAACTCATATTTTACTCAAATGCTTTTACTCGTGCTTTAAAATGAACTGCTGCAAAGAGACTAAAGGGCCTCTTCCAGTCTTTGCAGAAATTAGTGTCCTACACTGATTTTTCAGTGTTTTATCTCAGGTCTAAAACCAGAAGCTTAAAAAGGAGGGAAAAAAACCCCAAATGTAAAGATCATACCTTCAGTTTATTGTCAAAATCTTCCATTGAATCAATCAATTTTCCAGGTTCCAGTTCCCCAAGTGGAAAAGGGTAATCTGTCCCCAAAATAACTTTGTCCTGGTAATAAAAAAACCATGTTGTACATTTTGTAGTAACATTAAACAATATAGTTGCATGTGTTTTCTGGAATTTGTAATAAACCACAGGAAATTACATGTATATATTGGACTGATTAATTATGAAAGTGAATATGAAGATAATCTTTGGGTTCCAACTTTCATTAGGAAAAAAACAAAGCTTGAAAACAATGACTTGAGTTTACTGGGTGCATTTAAGTTTGAAAAAAGTACAGGTTATTTATTGTTCTTGTGGTGTCTACCTAAAGTTTGGTGTATTTTTATTTGGATACACAGAAAGTTCAAAATGCAAATCCCAGGCCCATGGGAATGAGTGCATATTGCTCAGGTGAACACAATACAAATGGTAATTTCCTACTCAGATTGATTTTCTGTACTGTGGTGCTGGTTTGCAGAAAGGCATCTATTGCTCTCCTGCACTACTCGTACTGCTTCTGCAAGCAGTTTGCCTAAAATGCAATGATTAATCTTGGTTAAGTGTTGCCATAATTAAGTGGCCAATAAATGGTACACAGAATTCCTCTTTCTGTTTCTTGACTTACTTTTTGGTTCTTTTTCATGTTCATTGCATGCTCTGCACTGTTGTGTGCAGTCCAAAAAGAGTATGAGAGTTTTTGAGACATTTCTTTAAGAATCTCAGGAAGTTCTTCATCAAACTCAGAAAAGATGCTTGGATTTGGATTCTTAAATTTGAAATTCTTGACTACGTACGCACACACAGAGACACACACAGACACAAACAAACTTGAAATTATATATATGTGAGAACAATGTGTAATAAAAAATACAAAGCAATCAAAATTATCTTTTGTGTGATACTTTAAAAGCTGTAATAATTGCAATGTGATAATACTTAAAGCATGGTACAATGTAGAATTACTACAAACATTTACATTTTAAAAAAAAAAGGTATTTTATTGAATTCAACTAGTATTCAGCTTCAGATAACAAAACCAAAATCTCATTTACAAAATTTCATGTAGTTTTGGAAGTCTATAATTTTTTTTAAATGTCATTGTCTTTAACTGGGATTGGATATTAGCTGTGCGTTTGAAACACGTATCTGAGAATGAGTGACATGATATGATTTGTTTCTGAAAACAAGTCAGTGAAAAGAAAATTCAATTAAAATCTGTATGCATCATTCCTGTTATCAGAGATGAGAAGAAAGAGGCAGATTCTCAATAGGTCCACATTGCTATAGGTTCATTTTCACACTGGAATGGTATTTCCCTGTTTTATCTACCTTGGATAGCGCATACTGCCAACTCTCTTGATTTTATCAAAAGTCTATTTTCCTTTAAGCTTCATCTCCTGGAGACATGAATATTTGAAAACCACAGTTTTCATTAAAAAGATATGTTTTTAAATGTCTCATGAATTTGAAGTCAAGCTCATGAATTTGGGGCGCTTGTTATAACATTTGAACTCAGTTACCAATACTGAAATAGGGTGAAGAAAACATATTTCAGTTGTTTTATGAAATGATTCGTTCTTCGTATTTTCCAAATGCTGCTTTATTTTTATTTTTTTACCTCCAGTAGATGTCACCCGAGAGTCTCTGAAAGCACCTATCCAAAACCTTATACGACATCCAAACAGAAGATACGCATTCTATTGTTCTGTCCTATATTGTTGTGTTATAATTTATTATAGAAGTCTTGCCATAAGATTAGAATAGGAGACTTTATACTCCTCTGTATACTAAATCAAGTTCTGAGTGTAGATTAAACAAAATATATTTGGATGTGTGTATATTTAAGCAGCTAAAGACATTCTTTTATTTCCAATATTCAGTCTGATACCAAGACATTTTCTTCAGGTATGAAAAACAAATGTATGCCATATATAAAAAAAAACCTCCAACCAATAAACATACTAGCTTTATATGAGAAAATGGGTTTCCAAGTAAAGGAGAAGGAATCCCAGTATTTGCCCAGCTGTTTATTAGTCAAGGTTATGTAAGGCAGGAAGGTTTGCACGTTCTTATTTACATCTCCTATATACAAAAGCAGAAAGAAATCCCACCCCCTCATTGGAATAATATCTATATTATTTCAACTATATTTTTCTTTTCCTCTAACTTAAAGTGTTTCACAGCTAATCATGTGATCTATTAATTAGCAGTAAAATTAAGAGCTGTAAATTAATAAGAAAAAATTAGAAGCAGCATTATTGATCTGCTACTAGTGATATTAGGCTCTTCATTTATACTTCTTGAGCTTCAGTTTTGTACCCATCTATAAAATGGAGATTGCAATACCTGTCTTTAGCAACCAGCCTCAGAGAAGTCCTGTGAAGTCTCTGCAGATAAATAATACTCCTAGCATAATAGATGTATTATTATATTATTCCAAAGGATATCAACAAAGTCAGTTTTCCCAGAGGACTTACAGTTCGATACCTTAATTAGTGCATCTCTCCTTTTAGAAAGGTACATATGGCTAATGATTAACCTCAGTGGACCCTTCTACTCAACAGAACTTTTTTCACAGTAATAGGGACCTGAATCTTAAAATGAATCTCACAGGGCATCAAGCATGAGTTTGTCCTCTTATATTAGTGAAAAATTGTATTTGCCTTGAATCTCACTTTCTTTCCTACTATCAGGACTCATCTCAAAGAAAGGCCAGATTGCTATAGCCAGTTCAGCTCCGACTTCTGGCCAGAGAATGTTTTACCTTTGGGTGATGGCTCTTGAGGAATCACCATGGGGAAGTTTTTGCAGAGATACACTGAATCATTTAATCCCCTGACAACCAGGTTCTTCACTTCTTATAGCCAGTATCATTAGGGATTTTGTGTTTATTTATAGTCACTTCATGCTACCTCATCATGGGGGGAGCGAAGGACTGCAGCAATTTTGCAGTCTTACAGAATTCTCTCTCAGGAATGTATACTTCTGCTTCCTTTAACTGGGATAGGCTCTAATTAACCCGCACCCAAAACTAAGAAGGGATGAAGTTAAATGTACATGACTCATCACAGCTGTCACTGGATTTTAATAAGCTCAAAGCCAACACATTGCATTCTGATGCCAGGTAATGGCTGTTCCCTAAGGACCCGAAGCCACGTGTAAGCACATCTTTACACACACTGATGCCCTTCCTGCACAGCTCTTAGCTATACTCTAGAGAGCTGTCCTATTTCAAACCTTCAGCTCATAAAGTTACAGTGTCATCCTCAAGACCCAATCACATTGTTTTTAGCCCAGCATTTATTAATCTGATATT
This sequence comes from Ciconia boyciana, assembly GCF_034638445.1. Lineage (NCBI taxonomy): Eukaryota > Metazoa > Chordata > Aves > Ciconiiformes > Ciconiidae > Ciconia > Ciconia boyciana. The sequence continues at coordinate 8,256,552 of NC_132943.1, forward strand.
TGTTAGTCTGCCAACACATGACTACACTGAAAACACTGAGATATTTGGGATTTTTTTAAGCATTTGACTCCTGGAATGGTATTATACAAGAATATCAACTTTCATCAGAAAAAAGAGGGAACTTTTTAATCTTCATGGTTATAAAGTAAAGCTTGAAAATGTGATGTGAATTTTTTTTCAAGGAGAAGATGCCTTAGGCTATGAAAAAGAGAAAGAAAATGTACTTTTTTTTTTCAAGTTCTCTGGAGTGTTAAAAGCATTTAAGTTTTTGGGTTCTGACTCATGACTTTTCACCACTGTGGTTCCACCTGATGTCACATTGCTTGAGCTCAGAATACTCAGAGGAGGATTAAAAAAAGACACCAACATCCTATGTAGTACACTGGTCAAATTTATTACATTAAGAAACTTAATTTCAGAAGTCTGTTGAATAAATTAGACACCAGAGAGGCTACTGCTGAGTGACTTTTAGATTATCGAATTAGAATCCATAACCTCTCTCTCCTCAAACAACTAAATTTCAGTTGCAAAGACTAATCATGGTTAAGGGCCAGAGTCTATGTGTCGCTTGTTAGGAAGAAAGGTAGAGAAGTTACAGTTAAGTGTGGTGCAAAGACAGCAGCTTTCCCACAACAGCCATAGCTTAAGCAGCCTTGAGATGCAAAGCTAACTTGTTACTCTAAAGCAGAATTGCCATGAGACTTGCATTCTATAGATGTTAAAACAGAAAAAAAGTTGTCAGCAATAGATTAAACATCCTGTTGTACCTTCTGTCCTGCTTTGCTCTTGACATCTATAGTTCAGCTTAAAACCAGAATCAGCCCAGGAAAAAGAATCCGTGGGTCTCAGCCATGCTGAGTCACACAGCTTCTAATTTACCAAGGTCTTTCTAACAATGGCAGAACATGTCTCCCAACAGCTTAAAATGGAAAAAAAAAAAAAGAAACAAGCAAGTAATCTTGTCTCCTTGGCAATAAAAAAAAAGTAATCTGACCACCTAAACATGGCAATTTAAAATTCAAGAGCTAGACTCATCCCTGCTATAGTATAACTGCATGTAGAATGAGAATATACTTAGGATGAACATGGTCTAGATTTGGGGAGACTTCATGGAAAAGGAGATAACTGAAGGCAAGTGCTGAACTGTTATTCTATAAGCCTTTGGGTATCTTGTAAAATGGAAGTGCATATCACATCCTGTAAAATTTTTAAATCTATTGTAAAAACTACTTAAAGCCACTTGATTACTGTAAGCTACAGTTAGATTCAAAAGGTAATGCATAGTAAAAAGTCTGGGGCTGTTGACCATGATATTATTTAGAGGTTGGTAACAGAAATTAACAGAAATCAATATTGGGCTGGAGCCCTAGAATTTTGTTAGTAACCCATCTGGTGCCTAAAACTTCATCCCTGACACAGAGATCTCTCCATCAGTGTTCACTAGGACTAGCACTGCCAAAAAAAAATGCTGTAACATGTCTATATGTACGGAAAGAATTTAGCAAATGCCACCCAAGTTGATAGCCACTGATGTTATAACAGCTTTCCAATACTAACAGCTTATTAGCAGATCTTTTGACATGTAAGCTGCCCTGGGTTTTATTTTACTTGTTTCTAACAGAACTAGACTGCATGGTAGTTTCTTTGCACATTTTATGGGGCTCCTGCTATAAATCTATTTTTGGTTCATGGTGGATTTAAGAAAGAGATATTCTCTCTCCTCTCCTTAGAACTGTAGTGTTATTGTATGTGTACATACATATACACTTTACAAAAACTTTCTATAGTATTGTTTCAAGCTGTAGTTGTGCTGTCACATTGTTGAATTTTTCATGAATCTTCAAATGCAAAGTTTTCCTAAAAGGCACAAGTACTGTAGGGGAGCTGCAGGCAGAAGTCCAGCCTCAAAGCTACAGACTTCCTGTGCAGCACAGACTTGAAAACCCATGGATTTCAAAGGGTTGAGACCTGGGCTCAGAGTACCACGATAAAGCAAGCAATAGTTCTGTATTATTATTTTTGGCTGGCCTAGGCAAGTCACTGCTGTACCAGTTCTAGTACAGATTTATTGCAGTAACCTGTTCAGATTGTTAGGGATGAAAATGGGAAACCAACAGTATCTTTTCTGTAGAGAGAAAGAAAACATTCGGCTTAGCTGTCTTTGTGAACTTTGGTCATACGAGAGGCCATGATGACAGCAACAGCCCCATACGTGAGAAAGTACTATGTGAGCCTAGAAACTAATGTACAGGAAACAGGAATACAGTTGTTGAGACAAGAAAGTTAATGTCAGAGCTTGCATTTCTGTTTTTGACATCTGGTAGGTATCTGCCCGCCAGCTGCAGAAACTCCATGAGGTCCAGAGATCAAGACACAAATACAGGTCTCTTGTTGATCTGTAGTGATCCACTGGAAGTTGGCATGAGTGATGCCATCTTCAACCCCTTCCCGAGCATTTACTAATGAGAAAGAATTATTTGAATGTTTTTGGATTTTTCGGTCCCATGCTGTGCCCGATTTAAACAGGTTGCTAAACTACAAAGATTTCTTTACTCTAACAATTAAAATATTTTTGTAAACCCATGATGTTTATTGTGCTCTCCAGGATCCCCACAAAAACTTTCTTTATTATTGACTTTTTTCTGCCTATAAGTGGAAATACAATTTGATTTCTTCAAGTATACACTTGAATTTGAAAATTAAGCCATTTGAAAACAAGGCTCCAAATGAAGCAGTCTTTGCTTGCAGTCCCAATCTGAACAACCTTACACAAGGAACTAGCCTCACTGAACTAAGGTCCATAGTGCATGATTTCCTGGATTAAAACCACCATTTCAATAACTCCATATAGTAGAAACATTATAAACATGGCAGAAGCACGTCAGTTTATAATAGCTCATATTCTGATTTTACTGGGTGAATATGCTGTCTTCTTCCGGCTTTCTTCTTCTCTTCTCCTTTTGCTATTTCATAGAGAATTAAATAAAGAATTACTCACCTGCTTCTGGAAGCATTAAGACTCACCTCTCCTATTACACTTGTCAGCAGCCTTAGTGCATCACCATCATGGACAAGAGAGTCTGTGTAAAATGAACCAAGGTATTTTCTTGGATTCACCTTATTATCCACTGCACACAAATCAGGGCGCATGTTGAATCCATGGGAGATTCGCCCCACTGTGTATGGAAAAGATCCACCTGCAAGAAGAAATTTTTAGTAACAAAAGCTGAAAATATGCAGGAGGGAAAAAAGCCACATTATCAGCAGAGATCCATAAGTTTTACTGTCAGCTATTTAGAAAGAAAGCGGTCTGCACCAGCAATTTTTTATTCCTTCCCCTTCATTAGCTTCTTTCTCAGTTTTCCTCACTTCTTCACTACTGTGATGCCCAAATTCCTCCTGCTGCTTCCTTGTCTCTTTCCCCAAACTATCTCCTGTCTCCCCTTCCTCCTTGTTTCCCTTAAAGGCTATTTTAACAGTTCAAACACTGGCTGAAACAGGCCAGAGAGTGTTCATACAATCAGCCGATCTGGCAGATTATTTTCTTTGGGGTAATAGTACTTAGCTGGTGGCAGGTTTAAAGTGGTAACGCTATTAGCTGGCATACCAGAAAATGCAATTGTACCATGCTCAACTAAAAAACAGGTGTTTCACACGTATATTACTTACCTCCATGTGCAAAGCAAACTTTCAGCTTAGGAAATTTTTCAAAAATTCCTCCCATAATCATGGAGCAAATGGCTATGGTTGTTTCTGCTGGCATGCCTAAGAACAAAAAAAGCTTTATTGTATGAGAGTTTTATTTTTTGATTTTCCTTTTTGAGTTTTACATGTTATTTTAATTTTCTTCAATTAGCCTTGAGCCTACTGAAAAAATAATAGTTACAGAGCAGCTGCCAAAGGTTACGCATTATTTCTATTAGAGGAACACGGAGCTGAACATTAATTAACTGAAATGAGGACACATGACTGGAAGCTAAGATGTTCTGAATTCTAAGCCCAGTTTTTATCCTACACCACTAGAACAGCTGACAGGCAGGTTGGGTATGTCCTGAACTGCACAGTACAGGCTTGATTCCCCAGTTATCCTAGCTCAAAGACAAGTCTGATGCCAGGTTCTCTTCTCACCTGTGCTTCTGGGTTTCTTTTCTGTGGAAAGTGGGGCAGATATATTGGTGGATATTCCAACACAGATTTGGGATTTAGTTATGACATGGTGCCAGTTCCTACAGTTTAGAAATAACCTATCTCTTTGCCACTGGGTAACTTGGATGCCCAGTGTTAGGAACATAACAGCAATTTAGGTTCCATCAGGCCTCAGTTTCTGAGCACACCTAACATATTTAGAATATCATTTAGGCGCCTAACTTCAGACATCCAGCTTGAAATTAGGAACTGAGTTCCCCTCATCTATGGGGGAAACAATACCTATCCAGCTCAAAAGATTGTCTTTCATTAATATTTACTGTATGCTCAGATGCAAAGCCTTATTAGACTTAGTAGGAAAATCTTTTAATTATACTTTTTAAAGTAAATGCAATAATTTTAGTCTCTTTTTAAATTTGTGTTGTTGAGCCTGCTCTGATTAAGACTAATTGATATTGTTTTAAGATAACAGACTGGTGATTGGGACACTAAGATTTGCCAGTGTGTTTTGCAGAATGTATGTTATATGTATATCCTGTATGTTTTTCAGAACACCTCTGTTGGAGGCAGTGCAAAACCATGCAAAACAAAACACTGCAAAACAGAATAAGTGAGGGTGGAATCAGGTCTAAACATTTCTAGGTAGCAGTATAACCTACCTCCTGTTATTCAGCATTGTTCTGATTTACCTAGCAGATGGGGAAAAAAACAGAAACTAGATAATTCCCTACACTTATGGGGAGCTTCCAAAATACATGTTGTTTCAGCTATAGTTGATGTGAACTTAGATTTAGTTCCTCTCTGATCAGCCTATTTCTAGGAAATAATCAAAGAAATTCTAGGAAGTAATGTTTGGTTTTGCCTACTCCTTCATTTACTCACGTTATTTTTGAGGAGCACATTTCAGAGACAATTCACTTTTCCCTAGTCATCTGCTCCTTGTATTTAGGACGAAAGAGAATACTAGATTCTGTTGCTAGTCTGAATAATTTTAATTCTAGGTATTTAAGAGTTAGACAAACTAAACAAGCTTAAAAACAAATGACTGCTGAATTTATACAACAGATTTAATCGTACTACTTGATTTTTTAAAAAAAAGATTGATAGAAAAATCATCTGGTTCTTCTCTGTATTAGTACCTTTGCAACAATCTTCTGGGCATAATCCAGTGACTGTTCATAAATGTAGATCAAGCAAAGTAAATATACACTCACCTATTAGCCAGGGAAACCAATATTTGGACATCCTTCCATCTATCTGCATGTCCCAGGGATGCACAGTGAGACAGCAATTTAATCGTTCAGCAGCCTGCAGCAAAAAGAAAAAATCTAAATCTTGACTAATCATACCAAAATGCATCTTAGTTCTTAGCCATGCTTTAAAGATTACCTGCAAAATTGTACTGAGCATTAGTACTAGTAATGAAAATAGGCCCAGAAGTAAGAACTATAAGCAGTAGTTGGTTATATTTACTCCTCTGGGCCATATCCTGAAGTCCTCACTCAGTTTCAAAGTTCTTTTTGAGACTCCAGGATTGGAAACACTGACGATAATATCTTTTTAGTAAGTCAAGTGTTCCTCAGATTAATGCGTTACAAAAATACTTTTTTGGCTGTGTTTGTCAGCTATCCTGCAGTATAAAACTTGGTTCAAACTAGCATTCTTTTGGTTTCATTACACATATGAGGATGAATTCTCATAATGTTTAATAGAACCATTTTAGGATGCTTTTGCAGAATTGTTCCAGCTGCATTCAGGAATTTTCATTGCTGGTGCACTACATTTGTCCCCTTTGGCCCTCTGCCCGTCTTAAAAAAAAGTTAAAACTATTCCTAATCCACCCTAAGAGTTTGAAATCTAGCTGTATTCTGATCAATAATCCACCTCCACTCAAGTATATTAATTTTTCCAAAACTACTGACATCTTTGGAAAGGAAAACAGAAGAACAATATAGGATGCTGATTCTGACTGAGTAATTTAACTATGTGCTTAAATTTATAGTCATCAGAGTCATTCATATGCTTAACGAGGATTTAACAGCTTCGTTTTGTCAGAGGTATTTCTGGACCTCCTCTTGTTGCTAAGGAGATTATAACACATTTGAAAAATTTGGGTTTATTTACCCATACATGCATAAATAAAGCTGCAACTTTTGGACTGTAGGGAGTAATTGCCATCTACATTTGTAAACTAAAAATAGCAATTCAATAACTGGCTTGGTAGATTGATAAAGTTCATTATCATATATGGCTTAATTTCACAATCTTTATTATCCAGGGATGTTTCTAAAAGTGATAGAGGTTACTTCCTATATGCGTTAAGCATAAGCTGAAGAATGTACAGCACAAGAGAGGGATCCCAGTACAAGAAAGACATGGAGCTACCGGAGAGAGTCCAAAGATGATGAAGGGACCGGAGCATCTCTCCTATAAGGAAATGCTGAGAGAGCTGGGACTGCTTAGCCCCGAGAAGAGAAGGTTCAGCAGGGATCTCATCAATGTATACAAATACCTGAAGGGAGGGTGTAAAGAAGATGGAGCCAGGCTCCTTTCTGTGGTGCCCTATGACAGGACCAGAGGCAATGGGCACAAACTGAAACACAGGAAGTTCCCTTTGAACATCAGGAAACACTTTTTTACTGTGAGGGTGACTGAGCACTGGCACAGTTGCCCAGAGAGGTTGTGGAGTTTCCATCCTTGGAGATACTCAAAAGCCATCTGGTCATGGTCCTGGGCATCTGGCTCTAGGTGGCCCTGTTTGAGCAGGGGGTTGGACCAGATGACCTCCAGAGGTCAGCCATGCAGTGATTCTGTGAATGCATGCATCTCCAAGAGGGGAAGTTGGTAACTGACTGTATATGACCATAAAAACAAATAGTCCAGATGCTGCACTAACAGAATTCTTGAATAAATTGAGCACTCAGAAAAATAACCTCTATGGATCAATTTCAAGCTGACAGCTATAATAACCTGTGAAACAGATACAGAATGTACATTGATTAAACCCCATAATTTAGACAAATGACCATCATCATCTGGGCCTCAGGCTATTTAAGAAATGCAACTCCAATTAATTTTATAATCAATACATTCAGTTTGGAACTTTTGGTCCCATTTGCATAATTCTGTATGGTACTCGGGCTCTATAGGTATCTCTGAAAATCTCAGAGAGTTTGATCATTTATGTCAATAGGATTGGATACAGTAACTTGAACCCAAAAGGAAACAGTGCAGAAATGCTTTATTTGATACTGCACCTATCCTCACAAACCAAGAAAGCAACTCTACCGTGAGAACTCATATCATAAAAAGATTTTGTTATTCATTATTATAAAGTATGTTTCAGAATGTTTTATATTGTATTATTGTCATTATAACCTATAATGAATTATCATATGTACTTAAAGGTGAATCTCTCAGATCACTGTGCAGATTAGAAGACTTGATTGTTTTAATGTATCTATAAATTTAGTTGATGACTGAATATGTCCCAAGATATTTTTAGACAGAATTCCATATCACAGAATTGCCCAAAATAAGGAAAGAGACATCTACTCACAGCATAAATATCGTACAGTTCTGGTGCATTCAGGTCCCATTCATTGACATGAGATCCTATTTGTACTCCAGGAAATCCAAGTTCATTCACGCAGCGATGCATTTCCTTCACAGCCAGGTCTGGAGCTTGCAAAGGTAATGTACCCAAGCCGATAAACCTCTTGGGGTACTTTTTTACTGTAGCAGCTAAGTCATTATTTAATATCTGGGCTAGATCTAAAGTATCCTGAGGTTTGGCCTGGTAGGATATTAAGCAGAATAGTACATTAAAATATAGTTCTCAAATGTTATCACCTTTGGAAGATATTGGATAAATGTCACTGCAAACAATTCAGAGACAGGGTTTGAACCTAAAATTTACTTTACAGTTCTGAATAGCTGGAAACCGGTAGGGCTAAATTCTGCCTCACTTTAAAACCTCTGGGTGCAGTTCTGCTTCTTGTCTTGAATATTTTATCAACTGCTGTTGCCTTTACTGCTCAGGATGAGTGTAATAAAGCCCAGGTTGCTGATGCACTTAAGTATCTGGTCTTTTGTGTAAAGCAGTCCTCTGTTTTTGTTTATGCCAATGCAAAAACCTCAGCATATAATTTTTGAACATAGCAATGAATATTTACTCTCCTATTATTGGAGTTGAAGAGATAAAAATAAGAAGTGTGAGATGCTGGAGCATGAGAATTCTACAGAGAAAACTTGAGCAAACCTCTCTAACATTTAGAAGGCGATAATCATAATTCTAGTAAGGGAACTGCAATATTCATACAATCAGTTTCCTGTTTTTCCTTCTAATACATATTTGATGGAAAACATTCCCATAAATAGCAGAATAAAATTTTAAAGATATGTCACCCAACAAGAAATTCTGAAGATCAGTGGTACCACTTATATGTGGGCTTAACACAATGATTTTTAATGTAGCATATGTGTTTACGTATAACAACTCGACTTGTACGCATAGCTAAATAGTCAAATTGAGAAAGTATTTAGAACAGCATTTTGCTATGATTTATCTTCTCAGACTGTTTTTATTTCTTTGATGCATTCAAGATCACCATGAAGGGAACATATTAATTTAAACTTGCTACTGAATTTTAAGATTCAAAGCATTCTAGGTCAATGAGTCCCATGCCACATTTAAAAGAAAGTAGGACAAGACCACAAATGTATCTTTTACTTCTTTTTTTCATGAGAAAGTACTGATTGATGTTTAGCTTTCATAGAACCTGAACATGTATGTCTACCTGCTAACCACAGATTCATGCTGTGTAAATTCTCTCTCCCTGTTTCCAGCTACCCCCATAAGGTCCTCAGAAGAAATTCTGTTGTTGTCTCATTCTTTCTTACTGAGTGTACTCCAGAGTGGAGCTTTGCCTGGACACTCTGCTGGCTCTTTTGATACCTGGACTATTATTTTGTCTTGTTTTTCACAGCAGAACAATTCCCCGTTTACTCCAGTGCTCTAGTGACTACTTCAATCACCTAATTTATAGGAGGATGCATTTATTTTTTAAAAATTTTGTAACATATGAATTACAAAATATGCTAGTAGGAACCTACCCAGTAGCTGAACATTACAGGGACTGTGGAAAGGACTTGGACTGTCACTCCTGAGTAAGAAAAAAGCAGTTATTAATGTTTCCTTTTTTTTTGATAAAATGTTAAAAATAAGAAAGCACTTTGGTTTGAAAGGCAGAAGGTAAAAGCTTTAATGGTAAGAAAGACTGATTTAACAGTGACATGGATAGAATCTTTTTTTTGCTAATTAAGGATCATGGTAATAAATCTTGTAGTGTATCAGTTTATTAGGACTGGAATATTTTTGCTAAGTAGAAAGAAAAATAACACTTTCACACTCATACTAGATTATTTCTGAAACTAAGTATTTTGGTTTTAGGAGTATTTGGTATGCACGTGTACAGTTAATTAAAATAGCAATTTAATGTTACTCTCACATAAATGAATGTGATGTTAAACCAACAGAATACAGTACCTTAAATTTACTTTGAGGTTGCGTTTATCATATATATTTAATAAATAAATATGCAAATTAGCTCAAAGATAAACAATGTTATGTTAACAATGGTTGTTAAACAATGTTTTCCTAAGTGTTCCCCAAAGTGATATTGTGTGAGGTTTCATTCATCCTGTGTCTGGACTACTGAGGTTGTAAGTATAAGAAAATCTGTCTGTTTTTAGAAATAACTTTGATGTTAGCAATAAAGAGAATTAAGTCTATGTTGTTTGGTTTCTGTTCAAACACAAATTTATACCATAACTTTGTGTGTGACAGGTTACAGGAATGAACACAACAAACCTAGCAGATTAACAACAGAAGCAGCAATGAACAATAATTAGGACTTCACTAAATAGTTACATGCAAAACTGTGTTTTTAAAAAATTTTAGGTCTGATTGTAATATTTATGCACATATTTTGTCATACTTTAAAAAAATTAACTTGGGTGTTAGTAATCAAACTACTAATGCAAAAGATGGCAGAAAAAACCCTAGGAGAATTTATTCTAAGACAATGACCTTGCCAAAGCACTCGAATATTTATCAAAAATGCTTTATCCTCCTTCTCAATATTTTAAGTAGGAAACAAGAGGGGAAGCTGATTCAGGTATCTCTCTTACAAGATCGCATTAATATTATGTGCAGCAGCAATGGTTTGGGGTTAAGGATTAGGTCTACGAAGTTACATATATACCGAAGTACAGCCTAAGTTGTATTATTCACCAATATGCTACTGGACACTTGATTAGCATGTTTGAGAACATTCACTGTTTTCCACAATAAGCATTGTATCTGGTTTCAATCCATTTTTACCCTTCTGAGCAAATTTAACATAAACCTTAAAGGTAAATTTCCAAGCTGAACATTCCTAGACAATAGCTTTAGGGAGAAGAAGAATCAGCACTGAAAAATCTCTACTTTATACCCTCTTCAGAGGATTTTACAAAGGAGAAAATAATAAGAAAAGGCAGTTAGGATTAACTGAAAGATTTTCTCCAACAAAATTGTGATGATTTGTGTCACATAACTGTGATGTTAATTACTTTTACAGCTTGTTTTATTGAATTACCTTGATAGCTTGTTTTATTGAGTGGATCAAGACACAGATTTGTATACCAAATAGACCTAGGACATATGATTATGAGAAGTAATTTAGTCTCTTTGGTACATTGGCTACCATTTCTTAATACTGGCAAGATTTCTGTGGCATTGCACAAAAAAAGCCTTTTAGCAACCACGCTGTAAATTATCTCTCTGAGTTAATAATACCTTACAGTGACTGACACTAGTATTGCTCAGCTGGGAGACTCCTTGCACCTTTGTTCCAAAATTATGCCATGTTTGGAGGTTAAATTTTGGGGTATAATCTATCTTGGCCTGTGTTACAGAAAACAGTCTTTGAACTAAGTAGCTACAGCTTTGCAAACCAAAAAAGAGTAAATGTGGCCCATAGTCTTTATCATTAGAAGAACAGTAAGAATGAAAAACCCTAAGACCTTTTTTTACACTTAATTGTCTGATACCTATTTCTCTGAGTGCTGTAATAAAAGGGGACATTTTTATGGCACAAGTCACCAGATGGTGCTGTAACACACAGTTTTAAATTTTTATTTTTTTTTAACCAAGTGAACTGTTTAGTTTGTGGAGAAATATTGTGATGTTGGCTTTATGATACATTTTCTTTTCTGGAGAGCTGTTGCAAAAATTTGAAAAAATTGCTCCTGCGTTTTCCCTTTGTCTACAGCAAATACATGGGGCAGAACTGTTTTGTAGAAACTTGCCATTAGTGTTGGGGGAAATATCTGAAAAGGAAAGATGCCCAAAGGCTATTTATGATCCACACTGTGCTTGAATGACATAGTAATCCCCAAAATCCCTCAGCTAACTCAGGGAACGATTACAGTCTAGTCAAGGCAGCATATTTCAGAGAGGTTGCAAAGACATTCTAGCATTCCCATTAAATGTCTAATGGTTGGAGTTTGAAATACTGCTTCTGCAGGGTGAAAATTAGGTAGTTGAAAATTACCTAAGTTGTGTTTACATAAATTGCCCACCAGCCCTTGAGTTCCTAAATTGGCCTATGTTATGTGTTGCAGTAAACCTTCACAAGGAGAATGACCCAGAGTATCTCCTTACATGCTATCCCGTGAGAGAAGGAAACAATAATCATAAAGATGCTATTTATAAAATATGTGTTCTTTGAAGTAATTCAGATGTTTATTCCTCATGAAAAGTTGGAGAAGATATTCAAGTTGTGTCTACTGAGAAACTGATGTAGGGAATTATTCAGACCTCAATCTAAGGAAAAATAATCTTTAGTAACTATTTATCTCACAAAAGTAATTTGGAATTACAGTGTTAATAAGAACTAACAAAAATAACTGATCAGACTAGAAGTTCCTTCTCTCACTCTCAGTCTGCCATCTTGCAAACCTTATTTAGTGGCATGTAAGTAACTTGATGGAAAACAAATTTGCAAATTTGGCATCTGGTTAAGTTCCTTTCTAAATCAGGAAAACTCTCTTTTCTGAGAAAGTAATTGTACCAGTTCTCTAGGCTCAGAGTCTTCTAGCAAAAAAACAGAATGAAGTTGCAACATCTAAACAGAAAAAAATATTAGAAAAGCAAACATACAAAAAATCCTATGAGTAAACAGAATCTTTCTAACATTTGGAACAAAAATGAAAGGGCTTCCTCTTTTACGTAAATAACTTTTATACCTGGAATGTATGCTGCCTTTTCTAGTCCAGGGTCAGTCATCCTTACTTATGTCAACTAGTTCCTTACTGTATTAACAATCCCACCAAAATCAGTGAGCCCATGGGGGGAATAAATTGCTACTGAAAATGAGGAAAGTTATGGGAACATGACCCATTTGAGTCTGAATATAAAGCATATCAGTTTTCACTGGCTTTCAACAGATTTAAACTAATGAATCAGTACGGTAAACCTTTGAATTTTGATATTGTTATTGAGCACTTTCAGATGCACTAACAGAGAAGCTGCTGTTATTCTAAATGAGACACAATGATTTAAATTTCTTTATGGAGGTACCTGATAGGTCCATCTCTTTAATCCGTACTTCTGGATCCCAGCAGTTCTCTTGAATAACTCTAAAAACCTTTCCATCCTTCATCATCTTTGCCTGTCCCTGTGAAATGACATTTTCATATATTATAAATGTGACAAAGTAGTACATGCTAATTTATAGTCGCTTGAGTATATTGTGCTCCCTACAGAAATTCAGTGACAGAATTTTATTCTTTTATTTTTATTCAGTAGGTATTTTTAATCAAAGACTATTTAAAAATAGTCATTAATAAAACCATAATTTATAGTTCAGATTTAATTCTTCATAATAAAAAAAATCCCCTTTCTTTTGCAATGTATATCACTCTACATTTGTTTGGAAAAGATACCAGGTACCTTAATCCAAGTTTATTCTCAAACCAAATTTTGACCTCAAAACAATGCTCTAATTAAATCTGTGCTAAATTTTCCCCTTGGGTATGTGTGTGTTCTTTTAAAGTCAATAGCATCACGATGATTCCAGTAACTACAGAAATAATTGTGCAACTCTGTTAATTTCAGTCCAGTTGTTTCATAACACCAGTGATACTGAGACAAAAGGAGACCTGTTATGTTGTCTTCAGATTACATTTTCTCCTTGGGGAAAAAAGAATTACTGAAGAATTTGTATTTGGGAAAAAAAACCCCAAACAAACCCAAACACAGTATAAATCCATTACCTGAATTAGTGTAATACCTTCCCCATATACCACCAATTCCCAGACTTACAAAGTTCAAAATACTATCGAGGTCATGAAATTTAATACTGTTCCTTTAGCTATGAACATGGAAACTTCCTTTTTAAAGTTAATTTTTGGCTGATTTGTCAATTGTCCAAAGAGGTTGAGTAGGCACAGTGTCATCCCATTAAGCAAAGTAAATTGTCTGTTACAGTTGTAGGTATCCACATGCTTCTATGGACTTGTAAAGACAGACAAAACGGTCTTCCTGTTGGCTTACACTTGCACAGGTTGATGAGATACAATTCACCAATACTTGCAACGCCTGAGTATTTCTTGGTTGCTTGAAGCTACTATAGGGATAAATGGAAATGGATGACAGTCAGAAGATCCACATGACCCTGTGTATTTGGGATGGGTAAGGGTGGTGATGCAGCAGATATATTGGACAGAGAACACACTGCATCTGCAGTTGAAAATTGAAAGCCACATGAAAAAACACAGCAGCTATTCCTTCACCTTCAGGGTAAACAGAAGCTAAGCACGGGGCAGTCTTCTGACCCTTCTGGAAAGGGAATTCTCTCTCTCCAAAGGCCACTTTATTTTTCCTCACAAAATCAGTTTATTTAGGATCCCGTCTATTTTTCTAAATAAAAAACCTGCTAAATCAGAATATTCCCTGCTCGTATGCTAAAACAGAAATAACTAATAACATTTCACTACTCCTTGCAGAGCTGAGTTTCTGTCCCCTCCTTCTGAGAAGTCAGACTGTTCTTAACCTTGAATTTGTTATTAACTTCATACATCATTCACAAATATACTGCCCTAATGAATATTTTAAAGCTCTCTTCAACAAATCTAACTGTGCTGCCTGGCAAACTGTCAAGTTGCTTGTTAGCTGTATCACAGGTTGTGAAAATTACTTGAAATATTACAGTCAGTAATAACAACTACATAGTCCTGATCCTCTGGTAAAATACTTCAGGTTCTTGTAAAATTCATTTTCCAACCTGACAGAAAGGTTTACTCTAGCCATACACTCCAATACATTAAAAAAAGATCAGCGCATTGCTGCAGATTGCCTAATAAACAGAAAAATATGCAGGGTGCAAGTAGAGAAAAAGACAGTAGAATTGAGCATTGCATTGCATACATATAGATTGTGGACTTTACTGAATTACTGTATTTCTGTGAACATAGGCGACTTAATTCTTTCCTCAGACATAGCTAAGGCACAGCAGATGACCTGCTCATATATATTTTCTTCTGCTAATACTGAAAACAATATTAGATAGATTGTAATTTTACTAGCAACTTTGACAGTGCTCATACCTAAATGCTGAGATAAATAGTTCTTCTCTGAATGCTGCAACAGGGTTTGCAATATAGGAAAGGTTTCTAATAAGCCATGTGCTGTTCTCATTGAGGAATTAGTGTACAGTTTGCTATTTTCATTTGCATTAACTGATTCTTTGTGAACACACTACAGGTCAAGGCTAAGCTCACAGCATTGTAAGTTAGCAACAACAAACTTGATTATGCAGGAAAGTAAAACATGATCATCTAAATAGATCCATGCTTGTGTATGTAAGGATGGAAAGATCTGGTCCAGCAACACTGTGACTGGAAAATGAGTCATATTGCTATAGTCTCTAGACACTGCCACTAATCTGCACCTGATATTTTTAAAATGAGAAATTACTCAGACACCTCAACTGGGAAGCAATTATCAGAGTTTTTTGCAGTTGTGAGAATGAAACATGGATCAGGAAAAAATTTTTCAGGTTCCAAAGCAATGGATGCAGTGCTGAAAATCTCATAAAAGACATATGAGGTTTTTATTTGCAAGGTTAACACAGCTTTCTAAAGGCACAGCTGAAGAATTCTATCATTCCATTCTATTCTATTCTATCCTATTCTAAACATTATCTGATGTTTAAGCCTTTAATTAATTTATGTGGAAATTGAGAGAGAGATTTAAGAATTAAGTCCAGAAGGCTGATTTGGTTCAGCAAGCTACATTTAAAATTATCCCATCACTAAACTACTCAGTCACATCCCAAATTGCACTTCTTTAAAAATGCATGTAATTATTTTCTTCCAGTTTCACCCTAATGCTTCTTCACAGAATGATATGAGAAACTTTTGCTTTTTTTTAATCTTAAGAGTTAACTTCCCCCGCTCCACATATCTGAACAGGATTTTTATTTTGCCATGCACTTTTTCCATGCAACATTTGCAGACAGAAGTAGGCTAGACAGAATTCTCTGCAGTGTATAAGGCTGTTATTGATTTGCCACAGAGTTCCTTTGCAAACTATTTTTAGCAAGAAATTTTAGCATCAGACCGGTAACAAACAGCTAAGCTGCTAAAAATCTCTCCAACAAGTCTCCCCTTCCTGCACCTACCATGTATCTCAGAAGCTGTGCCATCCACACTTTGGTTCAGCAGGTGGCTCGTTCTCTCCTCCTATGCCTGCTTACACTCAGATCTGAAATTTCAGCATAACGTTTGTTTTCTCCTCATTCTTGGTCCCAACCTTCATATTCTGTGGTCCTTTTTCATAAACGATTGTTAGGCATTTGACAGCATAGCCTTGCATCTTATAGAATGACAACAGTGTGTATACCATTAGGTTGCAATAAATAGACACAGTGTTGTATCCATTTTATCAGCTTTTTTCAGTTAATATATGCATATATACAATCACAAAGAAGTATGATTTTGCAGAGTGACAAAGAGATGAGGGAATGTCTAGTTCCACTGAAATTAACAGGCATTATATATTTAAATACCTTGGTTACCTGGAAGATGCAAGTCTTGCTTCTCTAAAGACAATAAAAGTTGAATCTCTACAGAGAATGAATAAATTAGCCAAGTCACAAAAAGAAACAATGAAGAAGATCGGGTACTATTTTCTTTATAAGGTCACCCAGATAGGGAGAGGCACTGACACCCTGAAAATGCTAAGTACTAAATCTTTCTATCACTTATCATTTTAGTTTTCAGTATTGTCCTGGTTTCAGCTGGGATAGAGTTAATTTTCTTCCTAGTAGCTGGTATAGTGCTGTGTTTTGGGTTTTAGTATGAGAATAATATTGGTAAGTACAACAAGTATAGAATTCCTATATTGAGATCATGTCTGAATTTCAGAAGACAGAGACAGCTTAACCCATGTAAAACACTGTGCATACAGCCTGCCATTATATAACATAGCTGGGTTTAGCCAGTTATTTGCACTCTTCATAAGCTTTAGGTGGGTTATGTGCTGACCCTGTTTGTTGAGCTATTCATACTATTAACTTTGCATCTTTAGTCTTGCAGCTTACTATATCCAAATTTTTCCTTCTGCTCTTACCGACCCAACCTCTGTTGTCTTTGTATTTTTTCCTTAATTATCTGGCTAATACCTTGCATTGCTTTTATCCCTTCCATACTTGTACAACTCACAACATTCCTATGGTAGGCAATTACAGATGAAGTTTTTCAAGTTAGGACAGGTACTTATGATATGAGGTGGAAAGTCAACTGAGGTCTCCTGAGACCTCTTTTTAATGCCATCTTTCTAATCTCCCTCCTTCCAGAGACCAATGCCATTTGCAGAGACAGGCTCTCCAAAAGATTCCTAGGAGTGGGGAGCTGAGAGACCACAGAAGGAAGCTGGTTTCCTGTGACAGTGTTTGAGATAGACAGGGATATCTGAAAGCCAAAGTTATTATATGGTAACAGAGGTAATGTCTTTAAAACTAGCTGGTACAGTTAACCTACATAGTAATGTACAAAGGGAATTATTTTGCCATATCAGCCTTACCTCTCTTAGGTCCTTGTGCCCTCCTGTAAAAAAAGCACTAATACTGATAATTTTTTAATGCTCTTATCAAAAGATAAACTGCAACATTTTGATCTTGCTTTTAGAAGTTTCACATTGTTGTGTCACTGTGAATGTCACTGAAATTACTGCCGATATGCTGTACTCTGAGTGAGATCAGAATCAAGTCCTTAAGGAACCAGTTCTGTCCCCATCAGAGCAAATACATGTATTCTGCAAACTTCAGCATTGGCAGGATGGATTCTGAATGCAGATGGACTGTTAGCATAGACTCATGGCATCTGGAGACATGTTGTTCCAGTTGTACTAACGTAGCTCAGAAGTGCCTTTGTAAAGTTAATAGAGTGGACGGTGATAGAAAGGTGAAGTAAAATCAGACCAAGTCTCCCTTTTACTTGCCAATAAACCTCAGGCTCCTACTTTTCTACATAATGGTCCCCAAATCTATAGATTGCCCTTATTGTTCTGCTACTTGTTCTCCTTGTCATGAAGTTACAGAAATTACTCTTCCCCTTTCACTCAGATGTGAAGACATTGTCACATCTGAGTTCTTTAACTTTTATTAAAATACCAGTTCCTTTTGGTTTTGCTTCTCATACAGATGACTGCATTTAACTAAAAAAAAAAAAAAATCTACGTGTAATCTGCTTTAGGTTGACCTATCTTATTAAAAAGAATTCCTTAGAGCTATCCATTCCAAGTGTTAAAATGAGATGATGATGAAAAATGGATACCAGTTCATACAAGAGAATATGAATTTCACCTCTCAAGCAAAAAGTTCTACTGAGGTATATATATTAGGACTTGGAGTGATATTACTGCACAGAAGATAGACCTCTAGAGAAAGCTGTATCAAAGACATAGCCAGTCTTATTGCCACTTTGCTTTTTAATAGATTTACAGTGAGTTTTTATTCCTGATGACAACACAAGATCAGCTTAGAGCACCAAACAGCCCAAACCTTGCAGTGATGATCCAGCTGTACCCATCCACCATATCCATATCTCTGTGAAAGAAAGAAGAAAAAGCCAGTGCTAGTTAGCGCTCTGCAATAATAATAAAGATCTCAGTTCTTACAATCCAGCAGTACCTTATTCAGGATAAATACTTACGCATATTCTCAGCTTTGAGCCTACAAGTGCCCCATTGACTTCAGCAGAAGTGCTGAAGTTTAACTGGACTGGACTAATGGTGTTTGTAGATCTGAACTTTTAGCTCCCAGTTCAACAACATTTTTAAGTAAGTTCTGCAACTTATTTCAAAGTGCTTAAAGTTGCTTACTATATTGAGGTTCTAACTGGAACGATTTTAACACAGAAAAAATTAAATCAAGCACGTGGCAATATGAAAATCGAGCTGACAATTTTCCAATCTGTGATCAGTTAATCATTAGCACAAAGATGTATTGATTCCACTTTTCAGCTTCCATGATTCAGCAGCAGGACTCAAGGTCAGTCTCTTGTCTGTTAATATTTAAACAGCCAAGAGAAGCTAAAAAGGAGAAGCTCAGATGCTCATTGATTCTTCCAGAGAGAGAGATTCAAAATTGTTTATGCAAAAAACCCAAAACCTACAAAATATGTTGATTTTCTTTTATTTTCATAAATTGTCAGATTAGAAATAAATGAAATCTTGAAATATCATAATAGACTGAAAACAATGCTCAAAATTGCCATTTTTCTGCAACAAAACATTTCAAAGGAAACTGAGTAAAAGCAGGCATTTCTTTCACTGAAGTGTAAACTTTTTGAATACAGTCCTGAACGTCCTGAGATAACAAGTCATTACTTAATGCTGCTGTGAGCTTTCCTAAAGCAGGTGTGCAGAGCCAAGCCTCCTGACTTCAGCCAATCAGAGATGCTAATGACTGAGGCTATGTATGTTTTGTTTAGCTATGTAGCTATGCATATTTTATTCACATTTATAAATTTATAGGTTTTTAATAAAAATATAAAAGATTTCTATTTAGGGAAAATTCTGTGAATGACATCTAATGAGAACTTTAAGTTTTCACAAGCTCCATGCTATAGCTGTGCAGAAAATGAGTACCTTAAAGGCGCTCGAGGAGCATTTAGGCAATAGAGAAACTCACTGGTCTGTTTTTGAACTTTTTTTCTTCTTTCTTCCCCTCAGTTATTAGTTGGATGTATTGACAGTACTTATTTCATTTATTTCTATGAATTTTTATACTTATCATGGGTTCCTAAGCTCTTAAATAAGTATCTTGACAATAGAATTTTCTAGTCATAGGTTCAAGGTTCAGTATTTATAAGGCTGAAGAAAAGAAATGAAAGTTTAGCAGTATGTGTGCATGTTAGGATTGCCTCATTGGCTTTCCATGCATGAGATGTAGAGAACTATGTTAATGGCTTGAATTTTCAGAGGACTCTAGGGAATTCTGAGAGTTGTTTTCTATTCTGGGCCCATTAATAAACCATTGAATCGCTCAATCTTTAGAACAAAGGAACCAAAAACTAGCAGGTGGAAATTAACTCTTAAAATTTTGGTATTTGCCTCTTTATCAGTGTTTAAATAAATGCAACACTGGCCTACAGGGTCTAACAGTAGTGAATTCAGCCTTGATGTATGTCCGTGAACATCAAGGGATTCTTGGGGTGATTTTATCTCAGTGAATTTATTGCCCTTTTAAAGTATATACAGACAAAAAAATCTTTAAAAATCATGTAAAATCAGAATGAAGGAATTTTACAGGTGTTTTTGTAGGGATATTGCACAAACAAGGACAACAAAATCTGAAACAAGTCAGAATAGCCTGTCTTTGTAGTCTGGATATTTAAACTCCTGTCCATTTAAAACAGACATAATTCTTCTAAAAAATATGTCATCTCACCTACATTACCCAGTGTGTATGTGTTTTTTTCATTGAGGAGCTCTTATAATTACAAATAGGAAGTTCAAATAGATGTTTAAAAAGAACTTTCTAGGTACATGAGGAAACAAACATTCCTTTCCAGGAGGTTTTATGCATAACTATGTTATTTTTCACTACTAATGAATACATAATCCTATATATGTTCTTAATGCCAGGTTTTCTCATGACTTTTTCCTAATATGCTGTTTACATTTTCCAGGTGCTCTCTGGCTAATATTGAGCTCATACTGGACTGTCATGCTTAAAATCAGAGAAACACATAACTAATACATATGAAACACTTACCTGAGAATTTGCCATCATCAACCTCAACATAATTAAGTGAAAGAAATGTACAGTGTAAAACAAAGTTTCAGTTAGCGTGTCAGATGCCTAAGAGCATGGCTGAAATAATGGTATTCTTTGGTTGTCAAAGACAGGCACAATGAAATCAAGTGGTTCCATACTACTGTCAGACACAGGGAATGTTCATTCAAACTACAACCAACACAGAATTACAGTAAGGAAAGAAGCAACAATGCAGGTCTTCTCTACTCTGATTTTTTATCATGAATGGAAACATTAAAGAGTTATAAAAAAATATCTATCCTGGAAATCTGAAAGCAATTTTTAATTGCAAATAATTTTATACATATGTGTGTATAACCTATATATAAGTATAATTTAATGTGATCTTTTTCAGTACCCTTTGTAGCATTGGAGATGTGATCCCTTATGAGTCAAAAAGTGATCAGACATCTCTATATTGAATTGTGATTTTAATTATTTAGGCAATAACTCTAAAACCTAATTCAGAATGAGATGACTACATGGCTTTTGATAATCTGAAACGAGAAAAGGATTAGATTTATTACATGAAAACCTAAATGACACTTTCCATTCTCAAATACTTTTCACAGGATCATGAAAATTATTACTGACAAGAATAAATTTATGTCCTTGAATAATAATAATAATACCATGCAAAGATTCAAAGTTCAGACAAGTTGACTTACAGCTTCAGTGTTCTGACAACTGAGATTTTGTATTTTTAATACAATATGCTACTTCTTTCCAGTCACTGAAAAAATAACAGATACTAGTAAAATGATCATCATCATCAATTAATCATACTTAGAGTGACCCCACTCCTATTGAAGTTAATGACTTTCATGCCTGTGGGTATAAGATGTGAATGAATTTTGTCTTAGGTAACATTAATCTTGTCTAATATTTGCTTATTTCTCATATTTAAACCAAAAGTGAATACCCTTTGGGAACCTGACAGCTCTGATTTTATCAAGAAAGTGTAATTTATGCCTCATCATTTGACAATTTTAGGTCTCACAAAACCCCAAGCAAAAATATAAGAATTGCTTCAGACTAAATAAAGAGTGGGGAACAGAGCCCAGTTTTCCACCTGTTTCTTACTGGGACTCTTGCTTTGCAAAGTAACGCATACAAATATCTTAAAGCTGAAAAAAAATCAAATTAGACAAAAACCTAGAGATATTTATAACAGAACCTTTCATTCATTGTTCTTTCAAAAATTACATTGGTAGAAATGGTTGCTGATAACATAAGGCACTGAATATCTAAACTCTTATTACCTTCTTTAGGTCAGGCCATTCCTTAGGTAGAATGTGGCTATGAATATCAATTTTCATTTTTGAAGTATCAAAGGAGAAATACTCTTTCAATGAAAATGTTTTCTGTGTAATTGCTACTGTCCTTCCTGTCCCTGGTTTAGCAGGTTATTAACTTCAGCTGCTGTTCAGATCCACCTGCTGTCTTATCAGGAGAGCTTGGTACAGTGGCCAACCAGGGAGCCTAAATCCCAGAGGAGTGGCTCTCTAAAAGAACAAAGGCTTCTAGCAGAAAGTCCCTGTTAATGCATAAACTACAGCTGACTGAGGTCAAAGGGAAAATGTATATTTATATTGGCACTATGAAGGGATTTATTTTACACAGAATCTAAAATGCAAGCTTGTTTACAGTTGAAAATCATTCAATAAAATTGAATTAGAAAAAATGTATTAAACATGCTGACTTGAATTTCCTCCTTTCTCCCTCTTAGATTCTGAAATAATTTGTAGAGAGCATATAATATACCTTTGGTAGATAGTTATACCTCCTCACCTACTCTCTGTTCCTTCCCTTGCATTTTCTTTAAGGTTACATTAAAAAAAATCACAGAAATATTGAATTGTAGCAAAATCTATATTCTGCACTTTATTTCCCTCTTCTGATTATTGGTTCACTTAGGATATTTACACATGCTGCTGCATACTGGTGCTTACAGCCTCTCAAGCTGGCTCAAGATCTGGCAAGAGAATGGCTCAGATTACCTTAGTAATTAATCCTAGTGGAGCTCACCAGCTAATATTGCAAACAGTTCCTGCATCCTAAGTTAAGCTTGACTGGAGCTAACTCAGATTTTCTGTGAAACTACATCTTATGTTATGCCCTTTACTCAATTTAGTATTATGCTTCTTTCCTCCAGATACCCTTGCCTTTTATTTGTGCTGTATTTTTCTCTGTAATTTATTTCCTCTAGAGTTTTATTTCAATGTATGCTACTGACATGGTGTGTTCTTTTAAAAGCTGGTTAACCATTTCTTGATCGATTTGTTTCTAGTGAAAAATGCTGATTTTTTTCAAAACTAAATGCTGTTGTGAATCTTGCAACTTGAAATCAAGCAACTTGAAAAACAAGTGGCCCATCTTGTTTCATCTTTTTTCCGACTTCGTTATTTTGTTTGGACTTGATAAAAAAAAATTGGACTCGTATTTCCCTGCTTGTTCACTCATTAAGCAAGTTTGATTTGGTTAGTTAACCTTCTTAGAGTTATTCTTCAAGTCAACTCCTTGTGACAGGGTTGGTTGTTTGCTTGATGGTGTGCTTCTCTGCAACGTGAGATCACTGAAGACTGAATGTTCAAAAGAAATAGGAAGCAGCAGCTTTGGGAGAGTATTTCCTAAATAAAGCAGGACAGCCAATAATTCACTTTAACAGATCAAAACCATGGGATTGAAAATAGCAATTATTTCCATCTCAAAATCAAACCCAATCTCTTCAGGACCAGGCTGCCAGGTTAAGCAGCAAATTTGCTCTCTTGCTCCCAAATGTGACAGCTACATTATATGACCTAGCACTATGGTGTTAGCCAGTTGGCAAGGAATGTTCCTACATATACAACAGCAGAGATAAGAAAGAAGTATTGATTCCGCTGTGGGAACTCTGCTTTGTGAATCCTATGAATCCATAGACACGAGGCAAAGAGTTAAGGTGAGTCTTTCAATAAAGAGATGTCTGGAAGACAATTCCCTATTTAAGCATAGAAAGCACAGGTACTAGTGAAGGAGAGGGGCAGGAAGAGATTTGTGTATCTGAATAGTCTCACACCTAGTTTCTTCTCTTAAGTCACCATAGCTGCAGGCTACCATGCAGAGATCAGCAGCATTTCTTCAACACTGTGCTTTACTTTTCTCAGCTCTAAAAAAAGATGTAGTTGTTAGTTGCTGCTCCCAAGACACAGCTTAGCTTGCAAACAGTGCAGTACTCCCACACTGCATTTCATTTAACAAAATACATCATTTGGAAACCATAGCAGTCAAAGGCAAAATTTGTATCCATTTCACTTGACCAAAGGGACGGACATCTGTCTATATCCAATATGATCCACTGGATCATCAGCAGAAAGATCGTCAGTGGCTATGAACAAAAGCACCTTCAGTTACCCAGGCACCCTACCTACTTGGAGTGCTTGGGTTTGAAAAACAGGACACCTTCACTGATGTTTTGGACAATCTGCCTGGTAACAGTGAGTGACTTATGCCTCTCAGTCTCTATGCTGAGTTTGTGTCCTAGTGCAACATGATGGTTTTTAGCATGGCCCTTGCCATCTGTCTCCACCTGGTTGTGAATTCCTGGAGTGTGACACAGAGGTGCAGGAATTGCCGACAGCAGCCAGGAAAACCTGCAGCTGTGTCAGATGGCCCTACACAGACAGAGCTGAGCTTAAGTTCACTGTGCTATCTGTCAGGCAGGAGGTCATGACCAGGTGGAAACTCTCACGTGCACAATGTCTGGGGCAACAGAAAGTTATATTTTACCATTGTGGGCCCATATAAGACCTGAATTGTACCCATTCTTGGGCTACCCATGAATAATTTATATCCTAGAGCATTTGGATGAGACCACAAAGCTGGTCAGAAAAAAATAAAAGATTAGTCAATGAATGTAGTTGCTACATCTGCTAGAGAGAACTAAAATGCATACAGACTTCTTCCCAGCCAAAAGTAGCCTCCTCCATATATTAAGAAGGGACATACGTTAAGATGGCATGCCCCACCTGCCTCAGTACACTTATGCATAGCATATGTGTCTTTAAGATCACATACAATAAAACACATACATTTATTATGGCCATTAGAAACCAAACTGCATTCTTGATTTTGATGAACTTCCCTTTTTTTTTTTTTTTTTTTGGGGGGGGGCATTATCTGATTTCTATTTGACTGGGAAACATGATGAACAACTCCTTCAGCATAGTTTAGCTAGAGACTATTCAGGCCAGGGCTGATTTCACATATGCAGACACAAGTCTAGCAGAACTATAGTGTTTTATTTCACTATAGGGACGAGCACTAAAGTGAAAGTGGTTTTAGATGTAGGGCATTAAATGCTCTTTTCCAAAGCTATTTAGCTGCTTTTCTGAAACAATTACAGAACCTGAGATTTGGAGTCTTCAGGCTGGAGAGTGGGGGTCCAGTTCTGGCCTTTGTTTATCAGGGAGAAAGTATTTCCTCGTATCAGTGGGAAAACCATGACACAGCACTCTTCAAAAGAGGGTGCATCAACAAAGATCAGTAAACTCTGCAGACAGCTCTGCCACATACATGCTATCAAGGCAGCCCATTTTCAAGCAGGATGAACACAGAAACAAAGAGGCAAATTCAGGACGCTGATGTTGGAAAGTGCTAAAATACTTGCGCCAGTTTTTCAAAGCTTCAGTTTTGCATGTTATTCTCTGGCCCCTGCTCTTTAAATTGCACATTTGTGAAAACTGGCTATTTTACACATGCGCACAGCTCTGGAAAAACAACTGGAAAACTCTTTGTGCTCAGTAGCTAAGATGAAGCACTTAAAGAATATGTGCCTTTCCAAATGAAATAAATGTTGAGCAGTGCACTTATATTGGTTGCTTAGCAACAGGTTGTCCTTTGGCTGTGCTGGGGACTGCACCGGTCCTTTGAGACTGCCATTACAGACCTGCTTGGAAATGTCACATTTGGAAAGGATGCAAAAGTCAGTAATTCTATTTTTTGTGTGGTATCAAATAATTAAACCTCTTCTATTAAATTAGCCTAATCACAGAACTAAATCCTCTTCTGGGACTCCAGAGAACACAGACTTTAGTGGAAGTGGTATGGTTTCCCTTCTAGGGGGAATAATAACAATGATTATGGTTTCCCTGCTAATGAGGAATAACGTTATGCAGTTCCCATGTAGCACTTTCCGTACATAGATCTCAAGTGCTTTACAGTGGATGCTATTTTTGATAGGAAGACTTTAGTATACCTTGCATAGCTACACCAGGAGGACATGTCCAGCTACAGTTACACCAGTAAAATCCTTAACAAAGATGTATCCCTGAGAGTGGGTGGCATTATGATTCCCTGTTCTTAAATGCAATGTACCAAACACTCCAGTGTGACTCTCTAAACTCCTGATGGCTTGCATAGCTAGCTGGATTGCAATGTCTGCATTTCATTTAGGCACATTTACAGAACGCAATAGAAAAGGTACACACATCTCCAATCTAGAGCCAACTACATCAGCTCAAGATGGCAGCAGTGCAGGTGTATTCATCATAAAATACATTATCTTCCAAGCAGAGTAGATTTTTTGTTTTGTTATTCAAAAGCCTTTGCAGAAACAAACAAGTGAAAGAGCCTTTGTTAAGACAAGCATCAAAGCTGATGCTGGTCTGTATTTAAGTCAGTTTAGCCTTGCAGAGAAGTTGGGCTTTTTATCTCAGATGTGATGCTGTACTGATGCATCTCTGATGCTTCCAAGATCTAAGCTATTAAATTTGCGTAGTGAAGCTTCATGGTTGTACAAGCTCAGGATGATGCTCAGCAGGTGGTCTCTCTATTAGACCTGCCACAGCCACCACAGTTGTGTCACTAAAATTTATAGTGTAAAGGTGGCCAAGACTGCTGACGCCTTTGGCAGCACGCTGCACTGCTTTGTGACTACTAGCCTAGCAAGCATTCTGATGAATCACACAGTGGTGAAAGCAAACAACATGTCCTATGCCAAATTCCTGACCATTACCATGTTCTCTGCTGTGTAAGTTAAGCCGTAATAAATCCTCATTTATTTTCAGGTTTCTAGAAGATATTACATTGTTGAAACCCAGCTAGTATTCTAAATCAAAAGAAAAATATATGGCTATCTTTCAAATAATATAATTATTTTCTCAATACACTACAATTGCAATTCTGCAATTTACAGTTACCATGCATTTACCTTGCATAGAAATGTTTTATCAAAAATGTTAAATAGGTATTTTCCAAAACATGAGTACAAGTAGAATAGAATTTTATTTTTTTTCCATTTGTAGACACAAATAAAAAGACTCAATTTAAGCACGTATCAGGCCGAGTGTCACTCTTGTGCAGCAGGAGCAACCAGACAGATACCAGTAGCATAAATGTGGGCCAGAAAGAACAGATGGAATGAAGCTTACAGATACTGATATTAAAAAGTCGTAATTTTAAAGTTAATACCCCATGGTAACATCCGAGATTGTTGCAATTATTTAGAAGGTTGGTGTCTAAAATAAATAAATAGTAACTGTTGCCAAATGTTGTCTTAACACTTCTTTTTCCTGTATGCTAGATACTCAAATCCCCACCTTTCTCTCCTTGCAGAGGCCTCTCTGTGTCACTGTTTGGGGAGGTATCTGAATTTTGGGGAAAAGAATGGTCTTCTCAGAGCTTTTACTGGTTTGGAAAGGAAGCCAAGGAACCAACAGAAAAACCTAGTATCTGAATTTGTTCAGCTGCTTCAACAAATTCCTACACCTGCCTCTAGAACTCTGCAGAAGCGTGCTTATGCCTCCTCTGTGCTGCTAGGACTGGGCTAATGAAACAGGCTTCTTCCTGGGTCCTCAAGGTCTGCTTGAGCATGAAGTTTTATGTTCCATCATTTCTGAGTAGCTGTGAAACCCTGTCACCAAAGAGATCTTCTGCAAGGGACTAAGATGAAACCCTGGCTCCCAGTAAGTGTTGTGCAAATGGTTAGGCCATGGCTTTAGACTGATCATGCATTTACTGAGTTTCTGAGAGGCAGGAATATTGTATCTGTAGATTACAGCAGTGAGTGCCAAAGCAAAGACCTTTCCAACTACGCAGATGTTTACAATGTAAATGTTTATGGTTTAGTACTGCAGCTGCATTTATTCATTCATCTGGAGGAGGGAGCTTGGCAGAGGAATGCCTCCACAGAGGATTTCTGGAGCCTGCTTTCACTTGCTGAGTTCAGATACAAACATTTTTCTGTCTTTCACATACATTAATTCCAAAATAGGATTTATGCTTCAAAATTGTTTATTTTGAAATCCACAAGATATTAAAATTATGGACCAGAGTGAGAATACAGTTCAGATTATCACAGGAATTAAGAAAGATCTAAATACCGAAGCTTTCACTCATTCCACTTCTTCCACAGAAGCCATATCAGCAATCAAAGCAAACTTTTGGCCTAATGATTACCACCTTAATGCAAACATCTCACAGAAAATGCTGTCAGTTGGAAAAAACACCAGCAGTTGCTGGGGAACTATAAGGAGATGATACTCGTACTCTCCCACTGGTGTTGTCCCTGAGTGAAGACAAGCACTATGGAGGATTACGTGATGGTTAGCATTACTTCAAGCAGATCTAATATGAATACTGCTGGAAGTATTGCTGTGTTGTCTGGTCACAAGTGAATATACAGTTGAATCAGAAGCTGATGCTACAGGTCAGACTACATTTCTGTAACACAGAAGAGGCCATACTGCTGCTCCATAGGTTCAGAACTGTTATTCAGAAAAGAATATCCTATTAGCAGTTCATTGTATTAAGATAACATAATGAGTAACTGTTCAACACAAGGAAAGTATTAATAGGTAGAGCAAGTTCCCTAGGAATTTGATTGGAAAGTGATATCTAAATTACAAAATTCTGACTAATAAGTGTTAACCAGACAGCAAAATTGGTACCTGTTTTCTTTCCAAACTATCTGATCATTTCTTTAGTCTTCAGCTAAAGTGATGAATGCTTAGATTTTGATACATGAATATATACAATGGGATTATGCATTTCAATCTGTTCCTGACTGACAAATAATTTAGAAATATGCAGTAAGACATTTACATAACAGGTAAATAAGCATAGTCACAACAACATACATGGTTGATGTGCCCCCTTATTTCAAGTCCTAGCATGACAGGGGCTAGGACTTGGATTACTTTACTAAACCAACCATGCCAAGCAACATAAGGCTGTGTGTTGATAACACAGAACACCTCTAGAAATAATGCTTCAACTAAAATAAAAGTTTTGCAGATCCTGGTTACTCTTACAAATAACTATTATCCCAAAGCCAAATCCATCACTAACTAGAAAACTCAATGAATTTGGTGGGCTTACACCATGATTGAATTCAGTCAACTAGCTCTGATAATTTTCTTTGTGAGTTCCACAAGTGGAATAGGAAAGAATATCACCTGTTGTATTGGCTTTTCTCCTTTAGAAAGCTACTCATTAGCATTTTTACCATGGCTTTTAAGAAAGATTTTTTGTTTCCCCAGTAAGATACCATCAGTTTGCCTTTCCTGGTGTCCTGGTTTTGGCTGGGATAGAGTTAATTTTCTTCCTAGTAGCTAATACAGTGCTGTGTTTTGGATTTAGTATGAGAATAATGTTGGTAACACACTGATGTTTTAGCTGTTGCTAAGTAATGTTTACAGTAGTCAAGGACTTTTCAGCTTCCCATGCTCTGCCAGGGGCACCAGAAGCTGGGAGGGGACACAGCCAGGACAGCTGACCCCAACTGGCCCAAGGGCTATTCCATACCATATGGCATCATGCCCAGTATAGAAACTGGGGGGAGTTGGCCGGGGAGCAGCGATCGCTGCTCGGGGACTGGCTGGGCATCGATCAGCGGGTGGTGAGCAGTTGCATCACTTGGGTTTTTTTGTTTTTCTCTGGGTTTTGTTTCTCTCTCTCTCATTATTTTCCTTTTCATTACAATTCCTTATTATTATTATTATTTCAATTATTAAGCTGTTCTTATCTCAGCCCATGAGTTTTCTTATTTATGCTTTTCTGATTCTCTCCCCCATCCCTCCTGGGAAGGGGGAGGGTGAGAGCAAGAGGCTGCGTGGTGCTTAGTTGCCAACTGGGGTTAAACCACGACACCTGGGGGGGTTCCATTCTAAATGGAAACATGTGCTTTGATTCATGTTCACGAATAAATATTTAAATTAATGCTTAACTTTAAAACACAGTAGGACCACTGGAATTAGTAGCACTACTAAGTTAAGCAAATGCTAATTGCTGTATTCATACCTGAGTGTTCACCTCAGTCCTGCTTATATTTACATGCAACAAGCTCTACTAACGATTATAGGCACACAAAGAGAGCACCAAAAGAATGGCTTCAAGATTTATACTGAAAGCAATGTGGAGTGAGTCCAGACCACTAACTCAGGGACTCCACTAACGAGTCATTTTGGCTCCATATGCTCTAGCAAGCATAAAAGCTCCACCAAGTTACAGTCTTAAAGCGTGTGTTTTCCAAAATGATCCAGTAAATTTATACTATGGTCACAGCTAAACAATCATGTTATCCATTTAAAAAAACAAACTTTTCACTGAGAAGCCTGTAAGGTGCACTTTGATTTACAATTTGTGCCATACAAAATCCAGACAAAAGACTTAATCCAATGCAACTGCTGATGTAAGTAGAACTAACATTGCAACTTGAATTCTTTTCTGGACTATCATACTTAATTTTCCTCTCGGGAAAAGGCAGGTGCTGTCTTTTTCTTTTTTAATTCCAACATTTGGAATTTAACAACATCCTCTCAGGATGAATAATCTTCTTCACAATTACTAAAAAAAGATCCATATCTTCCTGGCTGTGTTTAAGTGTGCTTTACTAATTTGCTTGATTTTTTTTTCTTTATTTGCTGAAAAAAATCAAGAAATTTGCACTTTCTTGGTCACAGCTACAGGCAGATACATCAAAACATTTGTGTTCACTTCTGAGTGTGAAGGTCATAAACAAAGCCACTTCTCCCCTTCCGGACATTGCCACTCATCTCAACCTAATATTTCATGTTAACTTCTTTACAATCTAAAAATATTGCAGGTGTTTTAGAAGTACTCTATTATAATTAATCATTTTGAACCCAACAGAAAGCCCACTGAGGTCACCAGGAAATCCACTCATTTCAGAAAATGGTTCAAAAAGTAGTTTTGAGCCACTGGAAAGACAGACCAATTTAAATGAGGAATTACAGGTAAATTTTGCCCAGAGTTCAGTAATTAAATGCAAGGGCAGTTTAGAGTGCCAGTTTTGGATTATGTCTGATTGCCCATGTCAGTACAGTCCATCAAAAAAGAGAACTGCATTATAAATCATAAATGTGTTAATAATGTTTGTGCAGCTCTCTGTGAATACTACAGGTTGCAATTTCTAGTGCATTAAGTGGAGCACCAAACAGTGATTGCAATATACACATAGAGCACTTATTTCATATTGATTGAAATGGATTTTGCCTGCGGCAAGTGACGCAAGCTTGTGCTGTCTGATTTTGTGGCTGACGCTGCAATGTCAAAGTACAACTGGGTTGAACTGCTGCTAAGTACAGTGGATTTGTAATGAATGCTTTACACATTCATATAATTTATTGTTTGGTGAATGAGTCTTTAAAAATTCCTTTGTCTCTAGTAATACAGCATTTTTAGGAATAGAAAGAAAAGACATGCTTCTATCCGTTTTTCTAACACGCTTGCTCATCTCTGCTATATGTTCTTAAACAACTGGATATATTAAAATCTCTTGGGGGCTTGAGCACTACCATTTGAATCACAATGTAGAATATACATTTGCCCTGGTTTCGGCTGGGATAGAGTTGATTTCCTTCCTAGTGGCTGGTGTAGTACTGTGTTTTGGGTTTTAGTATGAGAATAATATTGACAACACGCTGATGTTTTGGCTGTTGCTGAGCGGTATTTACACTGGTCAAGGACTTTTTTCAGCTCCCCATGCTCTGCCAGGTGCAGAAGCAGCTGGGAGGGGACACAGCCAGGACAGTTGATCCAAACTGACCAAAGGGCTATTCCATACCACATGATGTCATGCTCAGTACATAAAGCTGGGGAAGAAGAAGGAAGGGGGGGACATTCGGAGTGATGGCGTTTGTCTTCCCAAGCAACCATTACGCGTGAGGGAGCCCTGCTTTCCTGGAGGTGGCTGAACACCTGCCTGCCCATGGGAAGGAGTGAAGGAATTCCTTGCTTCGCTTTGCTCGTGCGCGCGGCTTTTGCTTTCCCTATTAAACTGTCCTTATCTCAACCCACGAGTGTTCTCACTTTTACTCTTCCGATTCTCTTCCCCATCCCACCACGAGGGTAGTGGGGGGGGGAGTGAGTGAGCGGCTGCATGGTGCTTAGTTGCTGTCTGGGGCTAAACCACGACAACATTTCAAATACTATGGTTTGTATGTTGATTTTCAGTAAATGCTCACCACTTACCAAATAATAAAGGAAGTCCTTGTCACTAACCTTTTTCATATGAAAAGCTGCTAATTAGTAATAAGATTTGATACCATTTGTGAAGCTCTCAAGTTTTGGATCCTAGTAACAAAATATGTGTGCTTATAAAAATTAACCAATAATACAATTAACAATTATTAATTTCTAATATTACTAACCAACTAAAACCTACATTCAATCTCTTAATCTCAAGTGACAAAAGAGAACCAGTTGCTCTAATTCAGTGGAACTCTATCCTAGCCCATACTTGCAGTTCATAGGCACTTCAACAATATAACTGAAATATAGTTAAATGACTTCTTCAATTAGTCTGTTTTATGTGGTTCTCTTAGTAGTTCACTCAAATTCTCAGAATTTGTTTCATTCTCACCTGTATTACTATACTTTGTGCTTACTGCCTCTTTCAGATACTCACCTGCTTGCTAGGGAGCTGGCCAGGAAATAGCAAAGGAGGGCTGGCTACCACAGCAAGATGGACCCTCTGCTGTGTTCCCATGGAGAATTCATATTTAATTATTTTATTCGTTTGTTAGGGTTTTTTTTTTCTCTCTTTTTTTTTTTCGCCCCTAACATAAAAGCCATGCACACTGCAAGTATATTTTGCCCTTTGGGAACCAGAAATAATAATGTTCAGACATCAATGTCTGGATGCCTATAGTTAGGTCCAGTGGAATCACGAGTTTGTCAAGACCTGTGCTGCCAGGAATGAAACAGGATCCCCTCCTTGCCAAGTATTTGCTCCTGCCTTTTCTTTCCTTCACAGCCTGGCTGTTCGTCACTTAAAAGTACAGATACTATTGCAGGATGCTACTGCAATTCCAAACGTATGCCAAAGCAAATAAAACCAGAATTATTAGGCAGCATTAGTACTGGGACATTTGTGAGATCTACCATGCTAGCCTTGTTCCCCTCCCTGCACTGCTGGTGCCTTTGTGTCTCTGCCTTCAGAGCAGGGCAATCAGAGGACTTGAGCTGGGTTGCACCCCTCCTCCCTAGTTGGTGGTACTTCCTCCCGTTCATAGCAAAAAACTGGAGAAGAGCAAAGCCCCCAGGTAGATGTATCTTGCAAGAGCACAGAGTGAGCCTGAATTGGTTGGAATAAGTAAATTGTCCCATACCTCAGCATGACAGGAGGTGACAGATATTACCACCAGCATTAACTTGTGCTACAGTCTCCATCATACAGCGATGTACCTGGGAGCAGATTCTGGCCTCTGCAACATGAGCTGGAGGATTAAGAAAGGAGAGGTTAGTGTTGGGAAAAAGATGTGTGCCTGTCCAAAATTTCCTGACGCCCACCCTACTGACCTAGGCTTCCAAAAAGCTTAATAGCATTGTGGTAGAAGGCAGGTATCATGACATATTTTTTATATCAGTGTTACAAAACGGTTGAATCATATTGACCATCATAGGCAAACACAAACCATAAACACTTCTATGTCAAAGAATCATATATTGCATTATCTACACCCATCCACTGCATAGGACAATTAAAATTAGCTTATTAAAGCTTGGGGGGTAGCACAAGTAAAATAAAGTTTTAAATAGAAAACAAAAATTAACAGCCTGAATAATATATGTAATATATAATAATATGAATAAATATGAATTAATATTTAATAAATAAATAATAAAGTGAATAATGTATATAATAACAGCCTAATTAAATGTAACAGCCTGAATTTATGGCAAAGGTTTTGATAAGTTTTTACAAGTGGCATTGGTATGTCCTCTTCACAAAAGCCCAATTCAGAGACAACCTTAAAGCACAAGTTTAACTACTTTTCTATTACATGTTTGACCACCATGAGAATTTAAAAGACCTGTTTAATACTAAGCTAATATTTACGCGTTTTCTTGGCCTTGGATGCTTTTCCATTTTTGGCCTAGGCTAACTGAACTGGTTCATCCAGCTTGTACTCTAGACCCCTTCTTACAGTTAAATGTTATTATAATTAGATTACCCCTTTCCAGCCTGGAGCGTGTTACATTCTACATAAAGAATCAAGAAAAAAGCCAGCTCAGAATACGGAATGCAGGGAAGTGTGCCCTAGATAATATGTATCTGATCAGCAATTTGATGAGTCCTCTTTTGTGAATACTATCTCTAGTTCTGGAATACAAGTTTAAAACAAAGGACCATCTCTTCTCTTTTCCCTCAGAATACAGATTTAAAATTAATAGCCACGTACCTACACATACTAGCACGCATTAAAAATTAGCAAGCTTGGCATGAAAAATTTGGGCTGTCCTGTCACCACATTCTTCTCCCTCTATGGGTCCTCTTTTCCTCCACCTCTGGCTTTGCTATCTGCCCTGTTTCATTTCCTCCCTCTTCACCCCCCAGACCACTAGTGCTGCTTCTTTGCTTCTCACATACCAAATCCTTGCCATTGCCTTCTTGCTGCTGGGACTGCCGATTTCTCCTTGTCTAGTCACCACAAACCTTGCAATTAAAACAAAAATCCCACTAGTTCTTTTGATGGTATTAGACCTTTGCTCCACATCAGATGGTGCTTCACTGGTCAGGATCTTAAGTTCTAGAAACCTCACTCTTGAACACCATATAATTTTGTAAGGGATCGCTAATAGTTCATTTCATCTGGGTGGAGAAAACAGTAGCATACCTATATTTAAACTTGCAGCAATAAATTATTCTGATTATCCTGAATTAGCTACTACATTAAAAAAATGCTCGTATGAGGCTCTTTAAATAAAAGCAATCTTCAGCATTGCAGCTTTACTTAGGACACTTCCTATCACTTCAGTTGAAGCCATGTAGCCAGAAAGGAAGCAATTTGCAGCACTGAAGTCACTCTTTAAATGTTAAATGCAGAAAAGGTTGGAAGAGTTTTATTCTAAATGGCACATTGCACACAGGATCAGATATTGTTGCCATGGCTGACTTCCTTTATTGCTTTGAGTAAATCCATATTTGATGCATTAAGGATGCATTGGGTTACTGTTAGGTAGAAGTAGGTCAAGGGATTTTTAAGCCACAGTTCTTTCACTCTTGTGTAGAATAAGAGCAAGCACAATAGATAATTTCTTATTTTTTAAATCTTTAGCATGTGCAATTATAGTTAAGCTCATAAATTAACTTGCTGTTAATGCATAATGCCATCTAGTGGAAAAATCAACAAGTATAGATGCAACAAGCCTGTCTAGATATCCCATGCAATATGAATCTAGTGTTGCAACCACTTGACAGTTTTAATACTGGATTAAATTTAAAGCAAAAGAACTATAACTTAGTTTTCAGAACCTCCATGAAAAAAGATCTTTACAAAATTTAAGTATCTTCCAAAGATATTTTATCCTCAAAGTTAAGATATGCAAAACAACCTTAGTGAACTTGTATTTATAATGATTGTAGGATGTGAAACAGACCTTGGAAGGCTCTTGATTTTCTTTCCTAATTTAATTTTATTTGGAGATTGAATTTTTTGGTCAACAGAATTACACACACTTCAAGCTGATAAAGGAGACAATGCACAGAAGTTTACTGATACATCAGCCAGAACAACATGTAATTACAGAGGGTTTCAGAATTAATGATCTTCAGCTTTATAACTATGAGGTCACTTTTCTATGCCCATAGATAAAAAAGGAAACAGTGAAAAAAGATCCTATGCCCATAGATAAAAAAGGAAACAGTGAAAAAAGATCCTAAAAATCAAAGTTATGTAAGGTAAAGGAAATAGGATCGTCATAAAAAGATTAGAGTAGAATAAGGGGCCTAGAGAGACTCGCTGTATCAGATAAGCAATATACTCCATTAATAGCCCTTCTAAAATCATCAGGAAAGGAACAATCCAAGAAGAGTAAGTCATCAGAATGTTATCCTTCATAAAAACATAGCACTTGCCCTTTATTGGTGAATTAACCTGCTTAGGCCTGAATTAGCACTGTCTCTAAACCTCTGCACATTTTGTGTCAACCTATTTTGATATTACTCAATTTATCATTTACTAGGTAAAACCTTACAGTGACATACCCCCCGATGTTTATATTGGTTGAATCATACAAGTGTGGACCTAAAGGACCCTATGGAGATCATTTAGTTTAACTGTCTTCTCTGAGAAGGACTATAAGCACCACTATACCAGGTCAGCAGTGGTTCCTGTGGCTTTTTTGCTAGCTGAATTTAGAAATCCTCCAAGGTGGAAGATTCCACCACTTCTCGCAGTAACCTCTTCTAGTGCTGCACTAACATCATAGTGAAGAATATTTTTCTAACATCCGATCTGAACCTCTCAAGACACAGTTTGTGACCACTGACTCAGGCCATCCATTCTTATGATGCTGTTTATTTTTCCTCTTCAATTTTGAAAAGGGAAGAAGAACAAGCAATTCTGCTGAAGAAGTAAAACAGATTTTGGAGAGAAGAATAATGGAAAAAACGTATCTTATGGGCATGAACTGACTCTGTGTGTCCAAATTCTCAGTCTCCATGCAAAGCTCAAATAAATGAGCCAAGACAGTGCTGATACATAGCAAAGTTGGAGAAGTGTAAGTTAAGAGCCAAGAAGCAAAAAGCCAGATCTATTTTATAACTAAATAACAACTATACTCAAGCACTAATAACCTCTGACAAGTATTGCCTGATGTTAAGAAGTGCTTTCACCTGCTCCAAGAGCAGAACCTGGGCTCCTCTTGTACGTGAAATGTGCGGTGGGTCTGTAAGAATGTTTTGAGGCTGGAACTGACACAGTGAGGCCTTCATCTTCTTCACATGTCTGTGCTATAATATTAGCCTACTTGTTAAAAGTCCAGCTAATTAAAAAACACGTCCCCTTACCCCTTTGCATCTTTATCTCACCTTCATCTGAACAGCTGCTGACATGGATGGCATGGAGTACAGATGTGGACAAGACACAGACACTCTACTACAATTCCAGACTTGAGCTACCAAAACCCATAACCAAGCTCCGACATCAGCTGCATCAGTTCTAGCAGTTCAAATCATCAACTGATAACAACCACCATGAGCGATACAGAAGATCATACATCTGCCTGCAGTGCCAGGCAGAACTGTCAAGCCTCATACACTGAGCATGGACCCCAGGCAAATGCACTCCTGAGCAGTATTGCCCTACAGCCAAGTCTGTATTTCCTGTACTTACAGCATACTGCCATGGTTACCTGCCCGTTCGGGAGCCCCACCTACTAAATTCAGCTTGCCAGCCCAATTTATGATTCACCAACTAGCAGGGCAAGATATAGTGCTGGCACATAGCATTATCAAGACAGCAGCTAAATGTTTCTTTGTAAGCAACGAGTTGAGTCTCAAATGAAGAATGACATTTGTAGAACTTACTAAAGTGAAACTGGGGTGATTCTGAGAACCGAATAAAAAACAAAGTTGAGTGCTCTTGCTTTTTTTCCTTTTGGGACCTGACCGCTGCAGAATTTCAAACTTTACAGAAAGAAATTATTTTCCTTGTGACACAAAAAAATCCTATTTGATGCAAATATGGCTCATAGTTGATGCAACTTGAAAAGTCGTTTTCTGATGCATCTCCTGCGAACAAATTATACACAGAGATCCTAAATATGACAAAATCCAGGCATATGAAATGAAGACATTTTGGTACAAAGATAAGACAAAGTCTATAGATAGTTTTTTTAATTAAACCAAGAGGTAAAAAAAGCAGGCACTTTTGGACACACAAACCCTTCCTGAAGTCATGAAGACTGTGCGCCTAGCTATGCTTTCTGACCATATTAGTTGGAAATTATTTACACCAGTTGGTTTAATAAAACATATTACTTCTTCTTACAGATCTTGCCTCAGTTTGCCTAAATTTGTAAGTACAACTATACCTAATTTGTATAGTCCAGTGACAGCTGTGATAGTCAATGGATAAAGTAAAACGAATCCAAGTATATAAACTTTATCAGTAAAATAAAACCTCTTAAAATACACATTTTCTAATGAAACAATGTGAAAATTAAGTGAAACTTCTGTGGCTATTGAAGCATCCCTGCACCCTGATACTGAAAATATGTGTAGTCTTGATGGTGGAGAGGAAGCTGTCTGCCTTACTACATGACTGCCGGTCCCTTGATTACTCTTAGGCACCATCAACAGCTTTAGAGAAAATTTGAAAGAGGCAGAAATTGAATTTTATCATAATCTGATTAAATCATATGACTGACATCTCCCTCTTCCTTTTTGGTTACAGGACAATTTTATTGCAGCAAAGGTTCCAAATTTCACTGACATTTCGAACTCAAAACTTCAATTGCCTTTAAATTTGAATTTTACTGGTTGCTTAAAAAGACATTCATAGGTGAAGTGTGTTTAACACTCTTCATTCTACAGAGAAAAGTGCTTCCTCAATTTCCTAAGGATGCTCCTCTTCCTTGTAAAATTAGCAGATGTTAATAGCCATGCGCAACTCCGTATCACTGCTAAATGTAATAGAAATGTTTTAGTAGGCTTATTAACCAACTATCCTATCTATCTTATACAAATCCAGATCAGACAGTATTCACTATGGATAGATAAATGTAAATATTCACAGCATATCTCATCATGCTAGATCAAATAGAGATCTGTTGCTTTTGCTACTGCTGCACACAGAGAAAGGCTTGGCTGCCATAGAGTAGAAACTTTTGTGTTTTAATTGGAAGAAAAAAAAGGCTCCCATTTTTTCTTGCAAGAAGAATGCCGTGAATTAGGTGATTCACTCTCTTAAAATTACAAAAGGGATTGTCACTGTCTCCTATTTTTTCCATTGCCCACTGAAATTTTTACCTAAGAGGATGAGAAACAATGAATATATCATGAGAATAAAGGATGCAGAAACCTATTAAAACTGCTCTATATGTTGTTGACATTATTTTTGCCTAACCCAATCCTCTTCCAAAAATTAGTATCTGAAGAATTTCAGGATTTTACCTACAGCATATCCCATTAAAATGAAGTATTCAAACTCAAATTGCATGCCAGGATTCAGGAAACTAATTCTACTTCCTCCAGCAAAAAAATCAGAAACAAGAACAAACAAACAAAAACCATGAAGTGTGTAACAGATTCCACTAGCTGCTTGGGAATTTGATGAAATTTGATCAAAATGAAATTTGATCAAAATTTGATGAATTTGATCAAAACCCAGAAGAGTTAAATGATTTAAAGTGTCAAATATCTGCTGAGCAGATGTAAAAAAAAAATCCCAAACTGACACACAATGAAATGAGTATAGCTTCTTGGTTATGAAGAACATGTTTTGCAAAATATTAATTTTGTCTGTGGCTATCATTCTTTTTTCAAACACTTTCTATAATCATCCTAGCTAAATACTCAAGTGGGAATATGCAGAACCGTAGTTACAATTCACTTGGCATAAGAAAATGATAAGATATTATTTTCCAGCTCACTAAACAATGTGGATTAGCTATTCAAAACAACACATAAATATTATCATATCATATAGTTTATCAAACAACTCACAGCAAAAGTGAGCTGTGGAGTACTTACTTACCAGAAGAGTAGAAGCAATATAAATATTATTGCTACCGATTAGTAGAAAGGTCATTCCCTCAAATGCTTATATGTGGTCTTTTGATAAAAGATAAAAATACAGCAAGATAAAAAAAAAAGAAATTACTCTTTTGCTGATGACACTAATTGCCAAGGAGTAAGATATTAACCCAAATCACAAATTAGAGTTTAAAATACTGGAAGAAAAAAAAATAGATGTGAGTTGGGCGCTATTCCCCATAAAACCTATGACATCTCTTTTCTGACACAGGCAAATCCCACAAGTAAATGCAACCAGTCTCTTTTCTCATTAAAACTTTACCTTCAAGGTAGGGATTATGACTCTTAAATTTTTTTTTATGCATAAGATTAAATTTATAAGCTATAAATATTTCATAAATGCATGAGTCTAACCTCACTAGGAAACAAACATGTATCTATCTTTGCATACAGCCTTCTTAACAAAACTTAGATCTGACATAGTGGGAAAAGGCCTTGGTAGACAGGAGCATCAGGAGGAATGGGTATTGGCTCGGCAACAGGAAAAGTGACCCAATCTGTATATAATAAAAAGAATGTTTTGTCATTGCTCTGTGTCGTGGTTTAGCCCCAGTTGGCAACCAAGCACCACACAGCCACTTGCTCACCCTCCCCCGCGGTGGGATGGGGGAGAGAATCTGAAGAGCAAAAGTAAGAAAACTCATGGGCTGAGATAAGAACAGTTTAATAATTGAAATATAATGTAATAATAATAACAACAACAACGATAATAATGAACTGTAATGAAAAGGAAAACAACAAGAGAGAGAAAGAGAGGAACAAAACCCAAGAAAAAACAAGTGATGCAACCACTCACCACCTGCTGACTGACACCCAGCCAGTCCCCAAGCAGCAATCGCTGCCCCCCTCAACCAACTCCCCCCAGTTTCTATATTGAACATGACACCATATGGTATGGAATAGCCCTTTGGCCAGTTTGGGTCAGCTGTCCTGGCTGTGCCCCCTTCCAGCTTCTTGTGCACCTGTCAGAGCATGGGAAGCTGAGAAGTCCTTGACTAGTGTAAGCACTGCTCAGCAACAGCTAAAACATCAGTGTGTTATCAACATTATTCTCATACTAAATCCAAAACACAGCACTATACCAGCTATTAGGAGGAAAATTAACTCTGTTCCAGCTGAAACCAGGACACTGTGGTTCACTTCATCTTGTGGTTAACCATATAAACTTAATGGAAAATTGTGTATAATTTTTGCAAAGATATGGGAGAAAACATGAAGTTATGCAAATATCTTGGAAGTGTCTAGTCATTAAGATGCTTTTGAACAGGAATTATCATCAAATAATTATAAGTAATTGGATAAGTTTATTACAAAATTATATTGACTTTTGCTTCCTAGGAATTTCCCAGCTTTCTTTTTTTCTTTTCTTTGATGTACAAATGAAATCTCAGCTGCTTATACTCATGTCATCTATTAGGCTATGGTTAGAGTCTCACTGGAAGAAGAAAGATCTCTCCACATAGAACGGAAAGAGAGCACAGCAAACAGAAAAAAAAAAAAAAAAGGAAAAAAAAGAGGAAGATTATTACTTAAGTAACAGGTTGCTACCTCTTTAAAATTCAGTCCATTTTCCCTTCCATTCCTCTTCAATAGTTGTGAATATTACCAATGAAATAAAGCCACTGTCAAGTCAGTTTTACTCAGTTACATATAAACTGGAAACAAAATGTCTTCAGTGATATAAAGAAATAACATTGTTTGGAATAGAGGCATATAGTCTTGCATGACTGCATAATGTTTCTCTGAACAAAATAGTAAGTTTAGTTTTTGTGCGTAAACCTTTGGTTTCCCATGTTTACACAGCAATTTTAACTCGAATTAAAAACAGCTTTTTAAATAGTTTCAAGATGGAAAATGTTCACTGTGAAGAATCTTTTTCAAGATATTCTGCTCACTTCAAGATGACATATTTTGCATTCTATGTTTTTATTCCTCCTTTGTTGCCACAATGGAATTTATTAATGCTTGTAGCTCTTGCTAGCTTGGGCATTTTTTGCAAATATGATCCTGCAACAACATCATATAGAGGAAGAGTAGGTGCTTATGTGAGGTGTCATCAATTACTTACCAAGGTCACCGCATGCCGTGTTCTCTGGGAGTCATATTATAGGCACTCTTTCATAGCCTGAAGGAAAAGATACCAAATTATCGTATACTTTTTTCAAAATAACATTCTGATTATTTTTGACCCAAGTTAATATTCAGTATAAAAATGCCAAGAAAATAGATTATTTCAATTTAAACTCTATTTAACCCAGTGCAAGAGAAAAACAGTAAATGACCTACATACCTTGGATAATAATTTAAGCGTGCTCTGCAGTTTAAAAACTAATGTAGCATTGTTGTACTAACATCACCATTATTGTTTTCTTTTAAATTAAAAAATAGGGTGACTAATACTAGGCTGAGAGGTATCTAGACCAAGTTAAAAGAACCTAGTGTAGAATTTCTCATCCTGTTAACCACTGGGACGCACTTGACTGATGCTATGGGACTATGGATGATCTACAAAACAACAGCAAAATATGTATCTGCCTCTGCCTACGTGCCATTAAGTAAGCCAGAAAACAAAAAAAAACGCGAAAAAAATCCTAAAATGTAGCCTAATTTGTATTTGTTTGTAAGAGAAAACTATGGTAGCAAATATTGCACAAGATGTTCAAGGGACTATTAAAAGAAAAGATTAGGTTCATGAAAAAAGGCTGTGAAATACAGCATCTAGAGGTTTTCATCACTAAAGAGACTTATTTAATCTATTCATTTCAGTAGAGGATATGTGTCTAAATGGCAAAGAATGATCTGAAGTATCTTACCATCTCATCCACACAACAGGCACAAAATGGTAGCTGTAGTGCAAACTATCAGTGTGTTTAAACAGCATAAACACTTACTTGAAGGCATTGCCTTTAGGAGTATCAGGATAAATCAGTCTCAGACTTTGGTCCTAGAAAAGTAACACTGAAGATTATCTATAGTGATGACCTTTACAGGATGGATGTCTGCCCGTCCATTTGGAATTGGATTGGTACTTGGTTTTGTTTCAGATGTGTCTCCGGTAAAACCAAATGGGGATGCCATTACGTCCTGCTGTAGTTCCATGAAAGGCATACTGATGAAAGTAGGAAGTGAGCATTTTCTTTTCAATGTCACGCATGAGACATCTGATAGACCAACCTAATAAACCATCCTGGCTTACACTAGCACTCCCTGATACTGCAATACAGTGCCAGTGATAAATATAGTATTTTGTTGCCAGAAAAAGGCAGTTTTGTGTTTAGTATGTGTATGAAACGCAACCCTGCAAACAAAATGGTGAATGGTGACAGTATCATTATCTTGTTCTTATGCCTTTAAACATACTAAAAAATAATCACTGGGCCAGCTGACCAACTCTTTCCAAATATGCAAGAGTGCTCTTAAATTAAGTGCTGCACTTAAGATGATGGTCAATATGGAACATTGACTAGTTAACACCAATTAAATCAAGCAAACTTCCTTCTCAGGAGCCTCTGAATGCACCACTGTGTTCTGCTAATTCAGGTGAAAACATTCCAGTCAGTAGTGCTAAAAAGAAAAGGAAAAACAGAAAGTCCAGAATAGATGCAGCTCTCATTTTTAGAATGACAAATGAACATATAATGCTAACATACCCAAACTTGCTTACAGTGCAAATGGATTTATTTCAACTCCACCTAGACTGAAGAGGAATAACAAATGTTCTGCATTCATATAGTGACCACTGTCTTACTGACGGACCAGGACCTGTTTTGCCATTGACACCCATTGGTTCTACTTTCACTCTACAAGATGCAATAGCACCACATTCTTTCTGCCTTTTTGCACCATGCTACTGTTTGTCATCCCATAATGGGTGCTGATGGTAGTATGGGAATAATGTTTAAGTGAAACAAAGGGACTGTAACTTAGGAAAGTAGGCCAACCTACTGCCACGAGATTGCTAATTACCTCAGGAAAATGCCTACCTTGGAAAAGAATAAAATGATGGACCTAATCCAATTTTCATCAAATATAATTGAAGTTCTTTCTCTGACTTTGCTGAGAGTTAGGGTGGGCCTGGAGGAAGAATCTCAAATCTGATTGATATTTTTCATTTATTCAGTAGAAGGAAGGAGGAAGGGCAGAAAGAAAGAAAGACAAGAACCACCACAAATAACCACAGCAAACCCAGATCACAGACAATCCAGATGAAATAAAACAAGATAAGTTCTCTTTGTTGTCGCTGGTTGCTGTGGTGCAAGAGACCTCCATCCTATTTAGAATCCCCTTTCTCTGCAAGTCAAAATATTATGGAAATTACAGGCAGTTCCAGCTGGGAACAAAGTTCTGCAAGTGTGTATTAATCTTGCAGCAGCTATAGAATATGGGATGGCGTCAGTCTATTTAGATTGAATCCAGAGATGTAGCTTATTTCTTTTTTTAATTGATTTTGGCTTCTCCTTATTCATATCCAACAAAGCGAGGTTTGAGGGGACAAGAAATAAAATAATGTAATAACATAG
This sequence comes from Ciconia boyciana, assembly GCF_034638445.1. Lineage (NCBI taxonomy): Eukaryota > Metazoa > Chordata > Aves > Ciconiiformes > Ciconiidae > Ciconia > Ciconia boyciana. The sequence goes on from NC_132943.1 coordinate 8,300,630, forward strand.
CTATTAGGGTCAGGCCTTTTCCTCTTCATTGACTTTGCCTACAGGCTTCCTACACAAGAAGTCCAAAAGGGCTGGAAAATAGGATCCACATCTTTAAAACTCTAGCCCTACATCTTTATCCAATGGAATATACTTTGAGTGAAAGAGGTGTCATGAGAAATACGAGGCAATGCTGGAAAGCAGCTTTCAGCTGCTATGATATGGCAGTCTTTCTGCTTCTTGCTAGCTAGCTTATATAAATAATGGTCTGATCTGAAAGGCTCTTCATTGTGAATCTGCTTAAAGTTCTGAATTTGTATTTGCTAAATACAGAGTATATCCATTCTCACATGAGGCCATGTTTTAAATGACTTTCTTCAGTGCTTTCAAAGAAACTATAATACTCTTTGCAAGCCTCATATTCTTTGCTATAGCCTGAACACTATAGCATTTATACAAATACAGACAGCTGCAGCCCCTGCCAGACACAGTTTTATGTAAGAACAGCAATTGAGAACAACTAAGAAAAAGGAACATGTTAAAGTTTAAAACTTGTGGTTTGGTGTTCTTAGTTCCTGTTTTCCTACAAATCATTTGGAAACCTACCCCTTTCACCTTCTTTTAAAGAAACGGAATTAGGAATCTCCAGGCACTTTCCTCTTGGGTTGATTTCTGGAAGTTGTAAGAATACCAAAACAGCTTAGAGAGACTTACAGAAAGGAGGTAGTGTCCAATGAGAGTCACTAGCCAATTTTTCATTTATGCAAGGAATAAGAAAGTTCCTGCTGGAATGGATCAGATATGGACTTATCTCCCTAGAAGAGGAAGGATCCTGCAATAATTACATTAGGGAGTGTTATATCCATTCTAGCAATTTCAAGGGACTCTTCATGGCTTGTACTGGAGGCACTCTGCATGGGAAAGTGTCTCCCCAGACTGACTCACCAAAGGTTTCTGTAGTCCTGAAAAGTGATTTGGCCCCAATCCCTTGTCTCTGACCAGGTTACAAACCCACTTCTACTCATTTAAGGATTCTCACTTTACAAACACATTTTAAGTGACAGAGAGACATGATAATCTATTATTTATGGCAAGTAACAAAAGGTATTTTCTAATTTTCATTCATCTCTCACATGCACACAGATACAGATCTTCTCTCGTATCTCACAGGTTCAAGGTCACCAGATCTTAATAAACGGCCCATAAAGAAAATAACCATATTTATTTTATGGAGTTACTAGTTTCCAACCCCTCCCAACTCAGCCCAACCCCCAAAACCAATAATTCCCTCAAAAGAACTCATTTGTGTTAGCTTATGCACATAAGAACCTCTTTTGACATTAACATCAAATAAACACTTTGTAATTTAGTATCCATTACATGGTGGAAAATAAAATACTTTGAGCATTGCTTATATTCATATTAACGCTGATCCAACTAGAACAGCGAGAGCTCTGGGATCACAAGGCAGGGTAGGATAGCTAAGGGTGAAGATGAAATTTAGGCAAGAGGCATGAAGACTTCAAAAACATTTCATATAGTAGGTATGGTAGACTATACACAAGGAAATCATAAGATTAGGTAAAAAGCAAACACCAGTCCTTCACACCACAACAGCCATCTCCACTCCACAAGGTTGTCAGAATGCCAATCAGTTTCTAAAACAGTATTTTATGTCACTTACCTTAACATTTACTTATATTTACTTTTTCAAATAACTAATGCTTTAAAATACAGCTGAAAAGATTTTGAAGATTAGCATACAGCTTTAAGAGGCATTTTTAAAAATCAAGACATTTTGGTAGTAATGTTTCACTAACCATTCCCATATAGGGAATTACCAAACTACTGCAAAACTTTTTTCAGCGCTGACATCAGCAAGATTCTGACAGCTTACAAAATCGTGTCCCTGTGCTACAATAAATATTAATTTCCTGCTGGCCTTTCTATACTCCCCAAATATGCTAATTTCTCAAAAGAGAAAGGTAACCTGATCTTCATATAACTTAAATGGGGATTATGTCTGTATGTATCAGCTGAAGACCTGGGCTGCAATGTCTAATTGTCTTCTGATATTTTCCTAGGCTCAAGTCAAAACAATGCAGTTTCAAAATTTAACTGCATGCTAGTAAGCATGCAACTGAGAGACTGTGCTAGCACAGAAAATGCTTTTGCTTATTTGCACCTCTCTATCCAGTCATTAGAAACCAGTGGAGAAGAAGCAAGCAGCTCTGGCACAGATCTATCAGTAAAATTTTCCATTTTTTTTACATTTCTGTTCTCCTAAGGTTTTAGTTTTTTCCCCTATGTTTTTCTGCAGCCCTAGGAATGGCAGGTGAGCGAACCAAGAATGGCCCTGAATGCCAGCGAGTCTCCAGCTCTAATTCCATGCTTCAGCATGAGACTGCTGTATGTTCTAAGACAGTTTTTAGGCCAATATTGGTAAAACCGTCAGTATAACTAAACGTCAGTGCTGGGGGGTCCGAGAAGTGTGTATGTGTGGTGATTCGGCTCTAATCCTGAAAAAGGGCTACGGCGGATGGAGAATGAGCAAATCCCCCAGCAAAGGGGAGCACTGGGTCTTTATCTGTGTGACTGGAGGCGAGGCGGACGGGGCCTTGTTCCACAGGGCCAGCGCCCACAGCCCTCGGGAGCAGCGTGAGGCGTTTGCCTCTCGCCCTGGTGGGCAAGGGCTCCGGGTTTGGACAGTCACTGGACAACTCTTCCCCCAGAGAGAGTCGGTATGGGAGGAGGAGGAAGGCAGAGCCTCGGCCGGCCCCGGGGACGTACCTTAAGCCCAAGGTCCTGCCGCACCTTTCGCAGGTGCCTGCGGGCTCTCGAGGGCGAGGAACCCCTGAGGGCGACTCACCAAAGCCCTTCCCGCCGCCTCTCCTGTCCCCACAGTCCCCTCACACGCCGCTCCGCACGGGGGCGAGCTGCCGCCCGGCCCCGGCTGTCGCCCCCGCCCCGCTGCGGAGCCGAGCGCCGCTCCCGCCGCCGGAGGTGCTGCCTGGGGCGGGGAGGGGAAGGGCAGCGCGGGGAGGCGGCACCGCTCTCCCACCTGCCCCCCCCCTCCGCCGCCGGCGAGGTTAGTGATGAGGCGGCCGCGGGGAGCAGCCGGAGGAGTTTGTTTGCTGCCTGTCCCCGTCTCCCTGATGCTCTGAGCCGGAGTCTCCTCCTCTCCCCGGGCTCGCACCCGGGCTGGATGCTCCGCTCGCTCCTCGCTTCGCTGCCACAGTCGCCAGCCGCTTCCCGCCGCCCTGCAAGAAATGGAGCCGTCCGCTGCCCCCTTGGACACCACTCCGGACCCAGCCATCGTGCAGCCTCCCGGGGCCAGCCCGCCGGTGCCCCCCCGGGAGCAGCAGCAGGAGCAGCTGCGGATCGGGGAAAGCGGGCAGTTCAGCGAGGGGCTGGAGGACAGAGGTGAGCGCCCGCCCGTCCCTCACCCCGCACCCGCCTTCCTGCACGCTGCCCTCCTCTGTGGCATGCCCCATCACCTCCCTTCCGTCCCGAGACGCCTAACACCCACCCCCGACAGCTTTTCCTACACCCTCCGTGCAGCACCCTCACACCTCGCTCTCCCGGACTCACACCCTCCTCCTCATTCCTCCACAGCAGCCCTTCCCGCCCCCTCTTCTTCAGCCCTGGCAGCCCCACACCGGCTCCCGCCCTCCTAACTGCCCCCACCAGCCGCTCTGCGCTCGCAGCTGCCCGCCGTGCTTCTCAGCGCCCCGGTCTCCTCCGGACCCCTTTCCTCTTCCCTCACCCCCCGTGCCTCGCCGCAGCCCCGGCCTCCCGCGGTGTGAGGGCCTGCAGGCCCCCCGCCCGCCCTGCCCCAGCCCCAGCCCCAGCCCCAGCCCCAGCCCCGGCCCTATCCGCCGTCTCAGCGCCCCCGACCGCCTCCCCTCAGCCCGCCACTGGCACTCGCTTAACATCCTCCCCCCCGCGCCGCCCTCGAAGCTTTTCCCCTTTTTAGTTCTCGTGCGAGCACCCCGCGACAGCTTTGAAATATTTTTACAAACTCTATTCGTGACTGTTCCCACCTCGCCCGAAAACTTGCTTGCCTGGCGGGGGAGCGGGTGCCGGCGGGCGGCGGCACACGGCGCCGCTCCCGCTCCACAGGCGAGGGGAAGGGGCCGGGCCGAGGGGCGCAGGTGGCGGCGGGGGCCCAGGGGGTTCCCGGGAGGGGCAGGCAGTGCCGGAGGTTTTCTCGCCGCTGAAGAGAGGGAGGCCGCTAAGGTTACCTGTCAGCGGGGCTTGTGGCAGCCGCCTTCCGAGCAGGGGCACAACGGGCGTTTCTGTGGTGGTCTGCTACAGCCTAGCCTGGGCCGCGAAGTCAGGGCGCTTACTGCTTGTCTCCTTTCCCCTACTGTATAATGCACTTCCACATAACTCTTTTTTTGGTTATTTGCCTGAATATCTGACCAGGGATGGAAAGCTGCCTGCTTCCAAACCGTGTTACTCTTTCATGTGCAGCACACCTATTTCGGACATCTGTTAACGGTGTGTGAGGCACTTGCTTACCTGCTGCCCAGAAAGGCAGCTGCCATTTTAACCGTCCCCATTGCCCTGTCCTCCACAACGCCTCCATGCTCCTCTTGCACACAATTTGTCTCCATTTTTTATTTAATGTATAGACTTTCCTTAGCCTCTCTGTTGCCTTTTCTTCCTTTTTCTTTTTGCTTTCAGCATCCCAGAGTCCCTTTTGTGTTCTCAGTCTTCATCCCATCCTACACGTAACCCCTGTATCTCCCGTTCTTTTCCCAGCTTTCCAAATGCCTGTGCCTGCTTACAAATCCTAGGCATGAAGTAGAGAAGTAAGGGGGAAGAGTAGTCACCATCTTCCCTGACAGGTTTCAGTCATGTCAGGGCTGGGGACAGCCCTTTTTCCAGGGGTACCCAGGGGTACACTGTCACCGTCAATGACAGAGGACAGGCATTGTGACTGAGGGCAATTTGAGGCTTCAGTTCTGTTTTAAATAATGGGAATCAGGAGTTTTGATTATGGTTCAAACATGGAAGTTTGATTACAGGAATTTTTAATTTGTGCCCAGTATGACAGAGCTAAAGATGAAAGGTGCCCCTTTTGGTATTAAGGGTAATTCCAAAAAGAGAGAGTCTGTTGTACCTAACCTTATCTCTTTCTAGGAGGGAGACGAGACTAAAGCTGCTGATTTTATTTCCTTATCTGCCTTCATGCTCTTTCTGTGGCCCTTGCAGTAGTTTTCTTTTAGCCTTTCCTATAGTCACCGATTCCATCTACCAGGATAATTTCCAGTCATTGTAGAGGAAAATCTGGTATGCTTTTTGCAGGTTGTCCCTGTTGAAATTGTTACAGTCTGTCCTTTTAGATTGTACTTTTTCTTATGATCCTTTCCAATGAATCATAGCAGATCCAGTTATAGAGATGATGCTTCCATGTTTGCTAAAAATAACAACTAACCCTAAATTTTGGAACAAGATATTTGCTCTTTAAGAGCCAGATCCAAAATAAGTGATAATTTTGTGGATGGGGTCCTTAAATTAACATCTTAGGTGAACAATTTTTCTATTAGCCTTATCTCTTCCACAAATTCTAACTTGACATTTTAAAATGATCCCTTAGCCAAATAGAAAAGTACTTCTGGTAAGTCAGCATATGGTAAAGAATATCCTAGAATCACTTCACAAATATGCCAAGCTTGTGTTCTGCAACTGTTAGGCAGGTTTTTTCTCCTTCTGATTTTTTTATGGGAAGAAAATCTGTTAATATATGAAGGTACTGAAAGATAAAGTAAAAATCTAGTGGATTTAACCATCTTATCATCTTTTCTTTACCTTAAGGATATCTATGTGTTAAATAAATTAATGGTAATAAAATTATTCAGTATGTTAATTTCAGGGTGGAGGAATTTTATCAGTAGATACTAGCTTTTTATTTTTGTAGCAATGCAGGTCATACTGAAAGATCATCTTTCAGCCTTCTGTGGATGCTTAAAACTTGTTTTCTTATGGTCAGTGGAAAAAACATGGAGGTTTACCTTGTGAATTGTGTTGTTGTGTGTAAATTAATGAGCTGTTGTTGCTTCTAAATAATTTTCCTGCTGTAGGCTTGGTAGTCATGTGAATGAGTTTGTATTTTTGTGTGCCGTCCCCTAGGACACTCATAAGAATAATATGATCTTTCTCAGGGATCAAAATTGTAAATACAGAAAAATTATTTGAATTATTTTAGGAAGGAAGGGATCACATCTCTGACAGCTAGAATATGCCAGCCATTTTGAGAGAGAGAGAGAAAGACACACACACACACACACACACAGCAGAAGTGGTTCAGTTTTATAAGGATTGCAGTCTCTGTCATACTGGACATGTGCTTGACATGTGAATAGTAATCAGCAGTGCTACACTAGTTGTGGGGCTTATTATTAATTTCTCAGTTTAATTAGGATATTATTTGATTTGTAAGTATCAGCTGTGTATGTTGGACTTCCCGGGTAATAGTGAGCTGTAGCCATGAATTATAGGATGTTTTTAAAGAAAGAAACAGGTGAGGATGTCTGTCATTCTGATCTGTGTTTATTTGAGGTTTGAAATATTAATACTCAAAACTGGCTAAGGACACCTACTTTGCTTTACATTCCAACAAGATTTGGGCTGTAATTTAAAATCCTTGGTTTGGGGAGGGGGCAGGAGGGGCGAACACACAAAATGTGAGAAGATGTGTTTTCTCTATGGTTATACTAGTAGAAACCTCTCCTATATTTCAAGGTATGTTGCTAAATTACCTCATATCAGACAGCAGTTAAACTGTGTATCGTTATATGTAGTGGCAGAAGATAGGACAAATGTTGGGGTGGGTGGGGAAATTCTTCACACAAATGAAAGCAGGCTATGTGAGAAATAGCTGTGCAGTACTATCAGTAAAAGACTCAAACCTTTCAGAGTTGTCATCTGGTAGTTTTCATGTATTAAACAGACAGAGAAAGCACATAATAAGAAACAGACATAATTTCAATATAGGGCCTAGTAATTCTCATGCATGCAAGTTTGCAAATTCTTTTCCATTCATAAAGAGGGGAGCGTGTAGCACAAAAGTGAGGTAATATTTTAAATTTTCTAAAAACACAGTACAAGCATGAAATTCTCCCAGTGGCTTTCTGAACTACCATACGGAAACTCTCTCTGCTTTATTTTAATTGAGGTGAAAAAAGCATGAAGAGTTTTTCCAAGACAGTGTGAATCCCACTAATTATGCTAGGATTAGAACCAGTAATTTTGACAGACTTCAAGTGGCAGAATAAAATCTGGTGGCTGGAATTGTTACCACCCCTGGGTGCCTGCAGCTCTGCTGGCACATTGCTGCCCCTGAGGCAGAGATGTCTGATTCACTTCTAATTGATTCCAAAACCATTGCAGTTTTCAGCCAGTATATTACAGTCAGTTGAAATTAATATCTGTTAATGTTAATAAACTTGGTTAAACACGGTGTGGATTCAGGAGTACACTGATAAGCAGATCAGGTGTCCCTGCCTTGAAAGTGGCAATAGCCATCGAAGAGAAAACTGGGTAAGGTGAGGATAGTAACAGCTTCAGCTGTTATGTTTTAATCTGCTGCTGAGTCTGTCAGAGTCCCTGTTCTCAAGTCTTTGTCTAAGACGTTAGACCAGCTACTGAAAGGTTGTGCTATTAAACCAGTGCCCCAGTTCAATGGACTCAGTGCAGGGAAGTCCCTCTGAAAAGTGATCATCATCTAAGAGGAACCTCCCCCATTTTCTGGAGTAATTCATTAAGAAAGTTAAAAGCCATTGGGTGTTCTCTCCAGTTAAACAGATTTGAGCTGGAACTTGCTGATGAAAAAGAATGTATGTTCCAAATTAGATGAATATATTAAGCACAAAAGAATCTGGGTGGGATAAACAGAAGGCAAATATGGTAAATTCTGAATGCATTTTAAAAGTGGCTTAAGGCTCAGACTGAGAGAATGAAAACCAAATAATGTTGTTATTTATTTTTAACCTGAATTATTCTCTGTGATTTGAGTGGACAAAAGACTTCCATAAATTGAAAGCATCAAAAAGAGAGAAAGCAATCCCATTCCCTTGTGCTAAACAGACTTCCGTGCTGATTGCAGTAAGGACAGAATTGGTTCTTCAGTTAGTTCTAGAAGGCGATGTATTCTTACCTTACATGAAGGACATTATGCTTCAAGAGGTTTTTTTCAACTATGATAGCTTTGATTCTAAAGTATGCCTGCTTCCACTTCGATGCTCAATATGTGCAGTATATTCCTGTGCATCGGTAGGTTATTTCGCAGAGGATGGTGAACACGAGTTTTTCTCCTATCTTAATTGTGTTCAGGATCCTGAGGTGCTGAAATGAGTTTTGATCTGAGTGAGTATAGGACTGAGCCCTTTCTTGCGTAGGTGTACCAGTGGAAAACGTAAGTGATGTGAATTTCCGTAACTGCCCTATGCTCTTTTTAAGTGACTGACGTGTGGGTCTTTCTATGTGAAATCAAAACAACTTGTATGTGCTCTCCTTACTTACTCATATGTTTCTGGTGGCTTCATTCACTTAACCTTAATAATCTGAGCAGGATTTGATTCTGTATTGATTCTATGTAATATAGAATGTAAATATGTGATCTAGGTCTGAACTAACACAGCTGTGTTTTTAAAAGGAGCAATGTATTGTTCATACCCTCTTTGCTTATTGCTTATCAGGTTTACTAGAAAGCAGTACAAGGCTAAAACCTCATGAAGCTCAAAGCTACAGAAAGAAGGCATTGTGGGTTTCCTGGGTCTCCATTATTGTCACACTGGCTCTTGCAGTGGCTGCTTTCAGTGAGTATTGGGAATATTTTAAATCTTCACACCTCTTCCTTTTTTTTTTTTTTCTTTTGGGCTCTCAGAATTTCTCTCTTTGTGGAAGCTTTCTCATGTTTTTTCTTCGCAGCTGCTAAAGAGGTTTCTCTCTAGACTGCCTGTGTCTGCATGGTGCTTATAAATTAGTAAAACTGTTGTTTTTTTCTGCAGAGGATAGGGTTGTTGAAGGTCACAGAAAGAAACAGAAGATGTTGATTCCTGCTAGCATTTGTGCATGTGGAACTGTTCATTTTACAGAATAGTGTAAAAATCATTATGCAGTGGATTGCCTTTAACCAAAGAGGTCAAATATGACAAGTCTTAATCCACCTGGGATTTGTAGTGGGAATGCTATAATAAAGAATAGTAAATTATAAGGGAGAAATATTTAATTTATCTGTATTACACTGACAGATATCCTAACACAATGGTAATCTGGAGGAGAAATACCAGTTTCTTTTTAAGCCAATGTTTTTAAGTTTCAAGACATTTGTCTAGTTTACCTTTACACAAAGAATTAAAAAAAACCCCAAAACCAAAAAACGACAAACCACTTTTATATGGAAAAAATTAAATATATTTCTTTTATTTCAAAACAGGAAAAAATGCTACATTGTGTAAATAAAGGTATATTTTCGTTCAATGCAAATTTGTAAAATAGCAGCTTTCTATCTTTGTCAGTTAAGTAACACTGCATTACTGTAAGAACAAAAAAAAAGTCTTTGCAATGGAACAAAATCTTTGCAAGAGCACATTCTCTGTTTAAAAGAAGGCAAAACCAGAAGTGACTGTATGTACGTGTTTATATAAACAAAACGAAAGCTCTGTCTAGGATACAAGACATCTAAAATGTCTCAAAACACCATTCTTCAGCTTGATAAAGACAGACTTGCATTATTTTTGGGTTTTTTTTGAAGCTGCAGCAGCATGTGTTTTATTATTCTAATCTGCAGTATATGACCTGCTGCTGGAAGTTGGTGTCAGCTCCCAGGAGAGATTATTAGAATCTGACCAAATGGTCTCTGAAAACTCAACATATATTACTTGGAGCAATTTATATAGAAACACAGGTACACTAACTTGATTCAAAAAGAATAGAGAAGAGAAGGAACACTTAAAAGCAGAACCTAACACTGTAAAGAATTTGAATGTTAACAAGAAAGCTGGACATCTGAGTTTCCATTTTTTTCTGCTTCATGAAAATGCAATAGTCTGTCTTTGCTACTGAAGCAAAATAAAAGTAAATACTGTGTTACAAAATAACTTTGTTACCTATTAACAATATAATTTTAGGGAATATTGAGAAATGGCTTAATTTTATTTTATGTTTTAATTTGTCAGAGTTGCAAGACATAAGTATAATATGGATAATTAAAACACTCCATTTCTTTTAAAAGGGTCTTTTAAAACATTTTGTAAGATTAGTTAGGCTATCTGAAAGCTTTTATTTTCTGTTTTCGTTATTTGTAGCACTCTGGTAGTGTTTAGAAACCCTACCAAAGAAACCAGCAGAGAAGGTAGTCCTTGCCTGGATATACTGTGACTGCATACTCAGCTGGAGTGGATAGGCATTGAACTACTGAAATCAGCTGTTAGTAGTAGCCTAATTATATGTTTTTGGAATGTATCTTTCCTTGTGGTTTGAAGAGGCTAAATTTATGAAGAATAAAAGAGGAACAGATACGTATTAAATCCATATGGAATCTCTTAATAGACAGTTGACAGTTAACGTACATGCCACAAAAGCATTGCCAGGGCTTTTGTTATGCTTAGTATTAAAACTTTTTAATCTTTGAGGAAAATACAGTGATTCTTCTAGAATCACTTTGCTCCCCCATGCAATCTCAGCAGTTCTGCTCAGTTTATCGCCTCACATTGGCTGCTCTCTTTCTTTGTACTGTCCTTTTAGCAGGTTCCTCTAGCCAATCCATGAGTTGGGAGACATGCCAGGTGACCACAGTTTGCTCCCTGTTTGATGTAAATGACTAGTTGTCACTTTGGGGTGTCTGACACTGCCAGTTCTTTGCAAACACCTGCTATTTAAAGCATCCCGTTTCCATTTTACTTCTTGTCTGTAATGGTAAAGTGTTAGCGATACAGCCCTGATATTCCATTTCAGTGAAAAATGGGGACCTGCTGTGCTAATTGTCAGGCTATGCTGACTGTATTCTCGCTACTCTTTCTGATTCTCCTTTACCTTCTTTCTGTAAATTTCTGTTTTATCTTATAGGCTTCAAAATACTTTCTTGCAAGCGTATCTTATGGTGCTGCTTTTGCAGCACCACATGATATAGTAAAGATACTAGGCCAGGGAATTGACATTACTTGGTAACTGTAGTTGAAGAAATGGAGGACATGGAGGGTAAGAAAAATACTAAGGGGAATGCTACCTGTGTGCATGATCTGTGTGGAGAGTGGGGAAGTGATTCAGGAGCTCCTTTTCCAAGCAAGTGTTTGTAACTAGACTTCCTTTCCTTTTTCATGGTCTGCCCCCTCCCTTGAGTGCTGCAGCTTGATTGCCATCCTTCCTTTCAAGACTAGTCGAGTTGCTTCCAAAGCTGTATTTTTCTAGCATTAGAGTAAGTTGGAATGGATTATCCTGAGTGGTATGAGACGTTTTCTTTTGGTGGGATTATGATGATGCCCCAGCTGAACTCTGATCTTCTTTCACTTGGCAATATTGAAAGAGATTGATAAATCTTATGTTGATCTGAATACATAAAGTGGTTTCCGTATTAGGTAATGATCTGTGGCACATGAGGTGTGAGATCCATTGATCTGAACTCTGTGTGTTAGACTTACTATTAAAAAGAACCTGTGTATAGTGTATTATAAAGGTGTATAAATTCAAATTATGATATACCTATATACATGTCATATATTTGCTACATAACAGGTGTATGGTATGTATTCTCTCTGGGCTGGGCTGTTTTGTGGCCTGAAATACTTGGAATGCAGAAGGTGAAATGCTGATGTATGCATCAAAATGTGTTTGGTCTCTTTAGGTTTGGAAATCTAAACTAGGCTAGGATATGGAGCAGAACGGCTGCTTAAGGGAAAATGAAATTGTCATCTTTCATTCACTAATATTGAGAAGTAGGACTTGCACAGACCATAAAATCAGCTTTTTCCTTTAGCTGAAAGAACAGATCTCTTACTATCAGGTACTTAATATACTTAATTTTACGACAGAAATGCTGTGCTTGTAAAAGACCATTTGGAAGCTTCAGCTGCTGTCTCTAAATACAGCTCCTGCACTGTGTGGTAATCATTGTAGTCTCATTGGCATTGAGTGCTGTTGAAGGTGTTGCTCTCCAGCATATAGTTGCACAAGGCTTCAGAAAAATCTTTGTAGACTTAAATTTGTAAGATCCTTGAGGTCAGTGGAGTCCTATGGTGTTGTCTTTAGTGGCTGAAAGTTAGATTTGCTTAGAATCAGTTATGCATATTCTGACATTTGTGGTTTTGTGCAATACTTTTATGGTCAGATACTGAGCGATGCCTGATGAATAAGTTCATTTCAGTTTTCATTTCAATGCTGCCTCAAATATGCATGCTTGTAGAATTCTCATCAAGAGTGGATTTACATTTTTATAAATATATAGTCATAAACTGAGACTGTGCATGATAAAAATTACTAAAATGAACACTAATTTATTCCTTAGCACCCCAAGTAAGTACTGGAGTAATAATTTTAATAGAATTGTTTCTGTTGTACAATAATATAAGAAAGGAATGATAACATAATATGAACATCTCTTTTTGCAACACGTATATGTGTAGTATAAGGCTGCAGGCTAAATCATTTTATAATAATAACTGTAACTTCTTTCTGTAGCTGCAGTATTGTAGGTTCATACTGAGCCTAGTTTCAGAATCATAATAGAGGACGAGGGACTATTACAGGTGGAATGGAACTTTGGTCTTTTGAAACCTATTATTCTTAGTTTCTTGACATTTATGTTACTCAAACATAATTTTGAAAAATATACAAATATAGCTTTTGCTGTTGTAGTTTAATTTCTGCTCAAGCAGCTAATCTCTGATAATATTGTCAAAGCAGAAGACAAACTTTCATTCTATCTGGTATTTTTTGTCCAGTAGACTTGTGATTCACAGAAAGTAGCCTGTTCATTCATCTCCCTGATTTGATTAGCTAAAATTGTTTCACAGTGAATGGAGTAGTCATATCAATATATCAAAACAATGTATAGACCAAATTCTGCACTAAAAGCTCTCTTTGTAGTCAGAGATTGAGTAAAGATTTAGAATGTATGCCTTTGTAAATGTAAGCTTTGTAAAGGGCTTTCATGAGGCAGCCATTGAGATGGAACTTGCAGCCAGCCTGTCCCAGTGTGGTCAGAGCACGCCTGAATAGGCCCTGCATGCTAATGCATCATGGGAAGAGTTGAAGCTGGGCTATTTGCAAAATGCTGGGGAAATAGCAGGCAGGTTGTGAAATCTGTCCTCATGGTTACTTTAGAGATCACTCCTTTGACATCACCAGAGACATATTTGAGAGTTTAGCTTTATAGAAATAACTGAAAACTTGAGTGCAACTAATAGGTCCATGATCTGAGGTCCTATCCTGGTAAGTGTTTAGTCTGTTGTGGTAAATATGTGCTGTTATTTTGAGAAGGTGAATTCTGTTAATCAGTATAGTATTTCAGATGGAAACTTGGTAGATACAGTTCTATAAGTGGGAGTATTTTATAGGATCAGCTATAGGCCCATGGATAAGACATTACAAGTGAATGCAAAGAAACCGACATTCTGATTTTGGATACAAAATCATTTGTGTTTCAAAATGATGTTTCAAATGAATTACAGAAAAATAATTTATTAAAGTGAGCTTCCACATACTGAGATTAGAGAGGCATTTTGTTTGAAATGCATGGTCCATACGCTTAGAAATTTCAGGGTAGAGGTTGCTTTCAAATTAAAGCTTCATCCCAGTTCAGACTCTCTAACAGACAGATTCAAATGCCAGCAAACCTTAGAAAGTATGGATCCAGGTCCACTTTCTTCATTGGAATGACTAATTTGAGCCATAAAATCTCATTTTGGTTAGCTGTAGGATATAACTGCTGATTCTCCTCCCCTATTATGCTACTCCGGTGCACTGCAAGTGGAGTTACATGGTACAAACATTGAGCAATTGAAGGTGTTACCCTCTGGATGCTCGGATGTGGATATATTGATGTAATCTGTCACTCCTCATCTCAGGCATACTACTCAGACAACTGAGTAGGGGAGTGACTGTATTAATTTATTGATGAATATATCATTTTCCCAGTGACCCATTCCTATTCTTGCTTGAAAAATTAAATATAGGTGGGCTTTCCCTTGTGTTTGTACAATACTTAGTATACCCTAGGCATAGCTGTGGATAATACTACTACTACTAATAAAGAATGTAGGTGAAGGTTCATGATTCTGAGGCTCTTTAGTTTGGATATCCAATTCACCATTCTTTAAAGGTCACTGAATTTCAGATAAATGACAGGCATTCAGAACTCAGGCCTGTTTTAGAGTGTCTCAGCTGGGTACCTAAACAGAATTCTCCAGGATCACTGACCACATGAAAAGTCTTGGTCTTTGTGTTTTCTCTTCCAGGAGCTGTACAGAATTGCATTTCTCACGCCTAAAGACCCAAGAGTATTTTTTTTGCAGTATAGCACATTACATTTATTCAGAAAGTTACATTTCAAGTCACAATACCATGCAGACACTTAAAACCAAGTAAAGGCTAAATACAGAATAGAACTGCTGTGTGATAGTATGCAGATCCCTCATTTTGCATATTTTTCAGGGCATTTAATTACATCAGTTACAAAAAGACAGATGCTTCAGGGCTGTAGTCTCATAGAAGTGTTAATGAAATATAGAACTTAAATTCCCAAGGTAGAGTTCTGATATTGGTGACACTTGTGCAACCCTATTGTCCTCGTTATAGCTGAACCACTGCAGTCAAAAACAGAGTTTGGTCCTAACCATGTTATATATAAGATCTAAAGGACAAAAAATCTATTGCCTGTGCAGCACTGGCAAAAGAGAGCCTTTTGTATAGGTCAGTCTGTACTTAGTAACACCAAAATGCAATTTTCACTCACTGAAAATGAAATGAGAGGCCAGTAAGGGTCTGTCTTTTTTTAGGCATACAAAACTCTAAGTGACTTTCTTGGGAGGAGAAAATAGCATATGGATGTCAAGTTCAAGACTGATAGTTGTTGAACAGAAGTATAGGTCTAAAATCTGCAATGCTTCACACGTCATGAAATCTTTTCCTTAGTTGGCAGGCAAAATGATGATAGAAGTCTGTGAAATCTAGAACAGGCTATGTAATGATCTCTGTCTATGTATTTGAATGGTAAACAATTTAAAAAAATTGTTGCTGTGGTGGAAGTTTATTGAAACAACTGAATTTGTGTTTAAATTCTAACCTTTAAAACATAGGAGCTTGTATTTTTGCATTAGAAAATTGCAGTTTAGTCATTCCTTGTGCTAAGTACTGATTCCTTCCTCATCAGAAAATATCATCCCAAAGAATTTTGAAATTAAACCAGGATGCTGATATTGAGGAAAAACTAGCACTATAACATCATTTCATGAAGAATAAGGAACACGCAAGTAAGTTAAGTCTAGGCTATTTAGTGTAAAAATAATAATCACAATTATTTCCTCTGTTGTTTTATTTTTCCTTTCTGAGATTGTGGGGTTTTTTTGTGCAAAAGTCTGAAATAAGTCTGTGCGATATCTAGACCAGTAAGAACTGTAACGCCCTTTAAATGAATTAACATCTATATTATATTACATAATTTATACCATATAAAATATACATAATATACATATTCTAATATATGTTATATTTATTTTAGATCAGGAGATTTTAGACATGGGAAATTTGGTCTTCAGTTTTGCCATCAGATCTCTGCTAGGATTCCTTTAAGGGTAACTTTGTGTTTGATGATTCAGAGGTTCTAACTATGAGAATACAGTTGTGTAGCGAGGTACAGTATACAAATAAGTAAGGTAAATAACTAGGCAGTGTTAGGTAATTGGGCTGGTGTCATGGATCCTACTTACATCCCTGAGAGAATTATACTGTGCCTTTAGAGACAGACGTAGGTAGAGGCTGAACTTTGCATATGGGAAAAGAAGAACGGAACACTTTATGGGGAGGGTTTTAGGCATGCCACTTGGCAATAACTGGGTGGTGTGGGAATGATGTGCCCTACAGCCATCCCTAGCCTGTAGTGGACACAAAATGTGTATCTTGGCTAAAAGTAAACAAAAATAGTTAGAAAAGGAAGGAATATTAGGTTTATTGCATGCAATTGGTATTAACTGTTGTCCATAAAAACCTGTTTGACTTTTTCTGTATAAAATTGAGTTTAAATGATCCTCTAGTACAAGTCTGAATTGCTGCTCTTGCCTTATTTGGTATATCACATAGGTTAGTGGTTGTACATCTGCCCTTTGAAGGAACGTCACTGCAGTCTTAGAAGTCAAATGTATTTTCAATCAATTGATACAGTATCAGTTCCAGAAAGTAGTACGTCAGCTGTTGCAAGCTTACCTCTTGTGGAAAGGCACAAATGTGTTAACAGATTTCTTTATGAATGCCTGATATACCAGTAGAATTTGATTTTCATAGATCATGAGATATTTGCTCTGCTCTCCCAATTTAAAAATGCACTTCTTTGCTTATTGGCAAATATGAACTTGTAATTCTTTGTATCTGGAGCTGAAAATCAAGGTTAATGAAAGAAAATGGATGTTTAATATTCATAGTGCAGTATCACTTAGTTGTTTGAAGTTTGTGTGGTTGTACATTACTACTGAATGAAAACAAACTTCTCATGCAGCAGTGAAAGTCAAGAAAATCAGAATGCAGCTTTCTTTTTCTTTGGCTTTCTTTGCTTCAGCCAGAAATTTTAAAATATTCATGTGTTTTAACTTAGTAGACAACAAAATGTAAACTTGTACCTGACTTAATTTTTTAAATAACATTTATAACTGTTTTGCTTTACTGGGGAGGTTGATATTGGTGTTTATTTCTTGGCACTTATTCTCTGTGATTTTTCAGTAACAGCGTTTGAGTTTCTTTCACTGAAAGTCGAAGCTTGTTAGATTTTAATGCTTTTTCAGTACAGAATTTTATTTGCCGATGACTCATCTTGTTTTGGTATGCCTGCACTGTAGGAGGGACTTAATAACAGAGAAATAATCACATAAATAATATCTGCTGCTTTACAATGCAATATAACTCCTGGCAGATCTATACCATGTTGCAGTAGAACATACTTTTGGTCGGCTGACACACATGCTTCCCTGTTGCCAACTCTGGGGAAGCAATGGTAGTGCTAGATGAGAAATGGGAGCATCTGAGAGTCTGTGGCTATATACAGAGTGGTAGCGGAGAAAATCTATTATAACAGAGGGTGATGTTGTTTGAATAGGATGCACTGTCCCTTCTGAGGTTAATAACCCAGTATTAACTGAAGGACACTTTTGTTTCTGAAAATACCACCAGCAAGAGCATTAAACTTATATCCTAGATACTCCTATTTACATGTTACATGTTATGACACTTTTTGAGAAAAATCAAGTTAATACTGATCTTGTGAAAAATCCAGTTTGATAAATTAATCTACTGTTTCATTTGAAAAAAAAATTATTTATCATTGTAGGTGATCAACTGTAATAGAACCCCATTATGCTCTGTTAAACAGCTGTGCTTGTCCACTGTAGTGGTATGCATTTCGGGCGCATTGTAAAATGATGCGTGTGTGTGGTTTGATCAATCTGTTATTGTACCTTACTGAAAATATTACACAAATATTAGTCTAAAATAAAAATAGGTAAAAATACTGTGGGGTTGGGTTGTTTGGTGGTTTTTTTTTTTGTTTTGTTTTTTTTTTTTTAATTGAGAGGATGGTACTTGGATGATAAGGGTCTACAGTTTTCTGATCTCTATTTTGCATTCATAGATTTTGATATCCTGTCAAGCAACTGTAATGTCAGTGGGTCAAGTCTTTCAGGTTGAAAGATTGAAAAACTTTGATACATTGTGTTGAAAGGGTAGTACAACCTGGTCAAATTAGTTTTGTTCAAATAAGGATTATCATAAGTCTTTGGTAAAGACTGAAACCAAAAGTCTGGAGGCTGGGGAAGGCAAGATAACTTTTAATAGACACTAACCTTCATTTGCAAACCAGATTCTCCAGAAAAACCATAAAGAGCTCCTAAGTATCTCTTCGGATTTTCCTGTATGACCCACTACAGTTCTTTTTTTCTCTGGATGTGCAGAAAAAGGGACAGACAAGCTTAGTTTCAGAGTTAGAAGAAGCAGATTAGTCAGTGCTTAGTCAAAGAAGAGTGACCAGAAATAACCAGCTGGTATTTTTGCTAGACGGAAAAACTGCAGAGGAAGGGGGATAGTCTGACAAATACCATAAAAATAGTTAGACAAGAGACATCTGCCTTCCAGGAACTGCTGCAGAATAAGTGGCTTTTGGTACTTGTACCACAAACTCTGCCTTTCTGGAGAGATCTCTGGGCCATTTTCATGCCAGGTGCGATGCTGAGAACATGAGTAAGATCTGCAGAACAGAATCCTCAGCTGAATCCTAAGTGAAGACTTCTCATCGGATGTGAAGACTGTTTATCTTCTGCTATTAAAGATTATGCATCAAGGAACTGTTAAGTATAATGTATCTTTTCAATATATCAGGGTGAAGAAAATATACCTCTAAGTGCATTGTCCTCAGATCACATTTTTAATGAAACATATCAGTGGCCAAGGAATGACAGTATTTCCCCAGGCTCTGAAAAGAAAAATCTCAAATTTTAGAGGAAAGATTTATTATTGTTCAGTGGGAGATTTAATAGAATGGAAATGCAGCCTGCAGTGTCAGCTAGGATGTGTAGCTGGGGAAAATAAAAGTGGCTCCATGCCTTCCCATTCTGGTAGGCCTGATAGACAACTTCGGTTAAGGTACACTTGAAATGCTGAAGTCCAGATTAGGAAGGAGTTCCTTAGAAATAGTGTTTTGTAGAAACCATATAACTTACTTTACCTTGATCAAAAGAATGATTTGTGATCCTTCCATGATAAGAATGCTCTTTTAAAGCAACAAATGGCTTCAGATATTTAATAACAGATTTGTGGTGTTTGGAACAGTTAAATTCACATTTAGTGTGAATTGAGTTAATCCTAGAAAAACATTTCTAACAGTTCCATGGAAAACGCAGGGCAGAGCCAAGTAACCAGCATCAGACCTGGCTAGCATTGTGGAAGCTAGTGACAAACTGCTAGTGGTTGCAGTGGTGGCAGATCACTTCCTAACTACATGGCTAAGGAGTTAGGAGAAAACTGCTAAATGGCGCAAGAAAAAATAAGACAGCCCGTACTAGCATTGTTTTATGTTGATCAGTTTGTATCTGTGTAAGTGCATGCTGCTGGGGGTACAGAAAGGCAGATGAAAGGCATCAGTCTTAGCTTGTTGTTTCGTAAGAGAGTGAATGAGGGCTATATGTATGCCTGGAGGATTATTGTCTACCTCCTGGCTTGATAGACATCACTATTCTCTGATTTGCTGCTGTGGCTAACATATATCAGACTATAATGTCTAACTATGTGGAACTAATAGTACCCGAAAGAGCCAATTCGTTTGCCCATCTTTGTGGCACATTAGAAACTAATAATAAACTGTGTCTCCTTTTTATTTAGCATGACTTGATATTTCTGTGTGTAATGAACTGCAACAAGAAAAGGAGAGATTATTTAAAAATTTTCTCTCTAGCCATGAAAAAATAAGTCAGCAAATTAATTTTTACGGATTGTTAGTTAAGGAGGTAATATTCATAGTTATGTGCCTTTTACCATGTGAGTTCTGGTTGTGTGAAAA
This sequence comes from Ciconia boyciana, assembly GCF_034638445.1. NCBI lineage: Eukaryota > Metazoa > Chordata > Aves > Ciconiiformes > Ciconiidae > Ciconia > Ciconia boyciana. Next base: position 8,320,368 of record NC_132943.1, read on the forward strand.
CCGTGGTTACTGCTTGTGCATGTGTAAAAAGTACATCTGATACTGAGATGTGGGCAGCAAAATGATCCACTTTTGTTATTTTGAATCCTGGTCAACACTTGAGCAAACTCTACTGAAAGGGAGATTTCCTGTTACTCTCCCACTAAGAGATACTCATTGGGTTATCGTGTGTACATTTCCCTGCTGAGAAGCATCTGGTGGATGAAAACAAGACTTTGATTTAAGCGATAATGTTGCAAGTAATGTTTAATGGCTTATGGAATCTTTAGGCTTGAAATCTCCTAAATGGACTTAATTTATAGGGACATATCTTCAGTTGGAGTAAATCTGCTTAAATTTGTTGAATTCCATGGGTTTATTTCAATTCAAAACAGATAAGCATCTGGCCCTAAAGCTTATGGCAAATGATAGGATGAACTTACACTGGATGAGGTGTTTCAGGCTTATATCTCCTTCTAGCATTTTCTTGTTCTTTTGATAGTTACTCTTGTTTTGTCCCTCATTTTTGTGAGATAATACTTGCTTAAAGCAGCCTCTTTAAATTTTCACAAGCATTTTTAAATGCTGAGCAAAAAAGGTGAATTCATGCTAACTCAGATCCTGCTAGGTTCACAGAGACCGGGCCAAGAATTAGCTCCAGGGACTATTCTAATCCTTGGCATAGCCCAAGCTTTCTTTGTAGTCTTGGGAAAATTATTTTACTGCCGTAAGCTTGTTCTCCATCTGCACATGTCAGGTTTTAATACATGAAAAAGTAACTGAACTTTCTGCCAAAAAATTGTAATGTTTTGCTGTATAGTAGTTGACAAGTTTATGTGTATCCTGAGTCTTCCATAGTGACAACATGCTCTGAATTTTGTATGTACAGTTCTAGGCAGGTATTGCAGGCTACATCGTCTCAGTACTAGACTTACTGATTTGTGGGATAATTTCCATCATTTGTTATGATTTATCTTGTGAAAGCTCTTTCAAAGTCAGAATTTTTAGTGCTGTAATGCTTGTGATTGAACGTGTTTAGATGTATTTGACTTCTTGTTGCCTGGGCAGTAGTAACTTTACAGCTGAGTGATGCATTTTGGGTTGGTGGGTTTTGAGGAATGTGGCGTTACTCTTGTTTGTATTTTGGTGATGCAGTTAGCCCACTTGCTGCTGACCTGGAACACAGTAAAGCCCCTGCTAGACTATTAAGAGTAAGAGGACAAGATTGTGCAGTTGTGTATGGTGGTGGCTTTTGGTGGAATAGCTTCACATTGTGCAGTGCCTCATGAAGTGAAGTACTTAAGGACTTGGACCTTTTTCTTTTTTTTCTTCTTTTTTTTTTTTTTCCTCCCTTTAGTAGATGGTAGAGAAAGGTAAATGCTATTAACATTTGTTTTGCAGTGCTGGGAAACTTGTGTTACTTTTGTTTCTTTGAGTAACCATTTTCATTGGTCAGATAGATGTTGGAAAGGACTTTTTACAACTTAAAACTGCTGTCAAATGAGTACTATTGAGAAATAAAAGAAGATGGAAGAACACTAGGAAATGACCTGCCTTGAATTCTAAGTGCATGAAGTTTTTGAGATCAAGGAAGAGATCCTTATGGAGGGCGGCAGTTTAAAAAATTTTAAAGTGTCTTTGAACAGCAAGTAGGATGGTTTTAACCACTGACAGTTATCAGGAACATGTTAGTGAGGCCTTGACTTTCAAGAAAGAACCTATTTTTTTAATGTATGTTTGACCTGATGTTCAGTGTAACTTTTCATGTCAGCACAAGTCTGATGTTATTTTTTGCAGAGCTATGCTAGGTTTGTTGCACATACTTTTACTTTTTTTGGGGAAAACTGAGCCTGAGGTTTTGAAAATAGGAGATAGGAGTTTTTTGTAACAAAGCTCATCACTCCACCATTCAAAAGTAAGGTTTGAAAACTGCATCAAAAGTGCAGTTGGATTCCATGAGGTTACCAAATGTTTTCTCCTTTATTTTTTTTTCTTCTTCACTTTGGTTTTTTTTGCCAGGAGTTGAACAGGCATTTGGAGTTTGGCTGGCTCAGGTGTGGCCTTCTAAAACTAGGTAAGTTACATCTTTCACAGAATATATAGACAGATTGGTCACTGCCTTTACTACTCTGAAAGAATCTGCTGATAATTTGTAACTGAGCTGTGAATGTTTTTCAGGGCATGACACAGGGAAGTGAAATGCGAGTCTAATGGGTCAGACTAGCTACAGCATGTATGTCCCTGAAGATTGCTATGGTGTTGGAGGATGTCCCCCTAATCATGGTAGCTGAAAAACTAAGCAAGGATCCATTTATGAAGGCTAAGGAAGTCTACCAACATGAACATGGATACTGTCAACCAGAATGGTGTCTCCCATGGTTTTCTTAGGTGGCTGAAAGTTTGTATCCACCTATTTTAGAATGGCGAAGACAGTTTTGCCATGTTGTCTTAGAACCATAATAAACAACTTTCTGCATATAAATTTTCACTTTGTATCTCCACCTGGTATGCTTAGAGTTCACTGTGAAGTAAATGCTGTTTTGCAGTGACTGTTAGGCACACTGGAGTTTAGTGGAGTTGGTGATTTGTTGCTCTTGCTATGTACTGGATGCATTTTCTGCATAGGCTTCCTGCTGCAATGCAGTTTTCTGCTGAGCAGAAAAAAACCTTGCTAAATTTTGCTCTTACAAAAAGCAAGCCAAAATAATACGCAAACTTCTGTGGTACAGGAAAAAAGGTTTGCCAAATATGGTACTGATTTAAAACAAAACAAAAAAAGCACTCCCAATACTGTGTTAAGTTTGTTTAAAAATTGAGACAGACAGTGCTTATCACTAATGACATCCATTTTTCATGACCAAATGCACATCACTTATTGAGTGTACAAGGTACATGTTTCTGTGATGTTGTATTCTTTTTTGAGCCTGTTATACTTGTCACTTCAATTCCTGGAATGGAGAGGAACTTCAAGTAGATGGCTTGAGGAAGAGCTACAGAAGAATTGTTGTCCTGTCTAATCTTCACAGCTATTGCAGCCTCATATGGCATAGTCAGCATTTGAGGATGTGGATGGGAATTAGGGAAGACTTACAGAGGTGTTCTTAGGGATAGAAGGTTACGTGCTAACAGTGAATTTGCTGGATCTACAGGTCAGTCCTGAGATGGTTTTGGTGTCTTGTGTGGCACAAGTTGTGGTTGTCAAATCTTTGAAACAGACTTTGTTTACAGAACTGCTTTCAGTACCAGTGTCTTCACTGTTCTCATGTACACTGGCAATGCTCAGTGTCCCTGGAATGAGGAAAAGCCAAAGACTTGTCTAATCATCATATGGGCAGATGACTTGAGTGGTTTTAAAGATGAGAGTTTTTTGATTTTTGCTTTCCCCTTGGGTATTCTTGGTTTTACTGTGTATTGTACAGAGGTGAGCACAATCAGCCTTTCTTTTAATGACAGTCTTAAAAATGTAGGTGGACCTGAAGATTTCCATGACTTTCACGTAATTCAAGAAAGCAGACATTATTCCAGTTGGAAAGGAGGGATGGAATCCGGTGATGTCAATGCTAAACACAGGTGGAAATGGACTCTTAAGTGGATCATCCAGGGTAAAACCCACCAAACTTGGCAGCACACCACTTTATAAACAGGGAGGTGATATTCAGTCATCCTGTCCTACACAGCAGAGGGCACATGGGAAAACAAATCACACAACTGGGCTGCAAACAAGCTGCAGGACTAATAAAGTGGTTTGGAAATCTAATGTGAATGTATAAACATAAGCATGCAGATACTGTGATTTAAAGCAAGAGCAAAAACTATGTGGTGTCTTGCTAAGTACCGTGTGATAAGGAACTACATTGCATGCATGCAGTGTTTCTAAAAATGTGTTCTCAGTCTCAGACAAAGTAAGCTCTCAAGAGAGTTGGGGCAGCTAAGGGACAAGGGTTATAAAACCAGGCTTGTACTCTTCTGCACTACAGTCAATTCCCTTGCTGCTTGGCACAGTGAGCAGGGTTGTTTATGGCAGATAATGATACAAAACTGATTTAATTCAGGAGTGTCCCAGACTGTCAGTTTTTGAAACACTCAGAAATCTTTGGAGAAAAGGCACTTTTGAAGGTAAAGAATTGCGTTTGCTGATGCTTGTGGTGTTCAACTATGTCTTTTTTTTTTTCTTTTTGATTTTCTCATGCAAGTATAAATAGGTTATTCATCAAAACCAGAGGACACATGAGGACCTGACCTTTGCTTGTAATGAATCTATTTAACTATCATCCAAGTGATACATTTCACAGTTAACTTTAGTTTAAGAAGTGATATTGCTACCTGTGCTTTACAGGCAGTTTCACAGTTACACAGCAGTTTTATTCCAAAAAGCATCAGATTTTATCTTCAGTTTGAATGTGTCCATCTCTGGGGTCCAATTAGGAATGAATGCAAATGGTGTGCTTTTCCTTTTGTGGTGGCCTAGGCTGCATATTTGCAGTGAGCTGGAACTGCAGAAAGTATTAGTTACTACATGGTGCAAGACCTTTTAGACCTAAACGTTTACAATCGATTTTCTACGTTCTAAGTTTTTGTATGTGTATACAATGATTTCACTAGGAGCTTAGGTAAGATGCAGGGAAATTAATAAAATGTATCCCATTAAGGAAGATGCATAGCTCTTCTACTCACAGTAACGTATCTGCCTTGATTTCACTTGTGTAACTTTAATCAGAATTGATTTTTACATTTGTGTGCTATAGTATGTGTCTTGTGATACTGGCAAAAAATGAGATAAGGAAAGTCAACATACTGGGTCAGCAGAAAATGTTGATAAAGGGGTTCTGTTCGGGAGATGCTTGGTATTCATTATCTTCACTGGAATTAATAGAAATCCTTTGACACAGAGTGACATCAGTAGCTGGGAAGATTTTACTTTGCAAAAAAGTGCACGAAATGCAAAGAATAAAAATATATAAAAGAGCTAATTAGGTTATGTTTTCCAATTCACTGTTACATTGGTGCCACAAAATAAAATGAAATCAATAAGCATGCAGGGTAAGCCAAGCACTATGCCCTCAGCACTGCAGCTGTTTGGAAACAGCAGACTAATGGACCTAAGAATCAGTCTTCTTCAAAGACAGACATTCCCGTTATGAAGATACTTCCAATAAGCACTTGTTCATGCTTTAGAGGTGGTGTTTTCACTGAAGCAGTCAAGCTCTGTAAATCTTGCTACTGTCGTTTAAGAAGATATCAGTAAACTGTCTTCAAATGTCTCCGCTGTCCCTTTGCCTCTAGATACTGTCCCTACAACGGAGTTAGCAGGACAGAGTGTATTCATATACTACCTGTGCTTCATTTACTACCTTGTAAAGTCCAGATTTTTTTTAATAATGTAAGTGAATTGTTTTAGCTTAGGCAAATGATAGGCTTTAGAAAATCTGAATTCAGTTTCTAGTTCTGGTGCTGGTAAGTCAATTTTTCTGCCACCACATTGCACTTAGATTTTGAGGGCTGCACTCAGTTCTGGTCATTCTAATTTAAGATGAAGAATTAGAAATTAAATAGAAATTAGAACTTTAAATGACTGATGTAATTGTTTGTTTTGTTTTTGTTGAGATTATTCACATCATGTTCATAAGCCTTAGTAAGATCATGGTCTTAGGCTTTGAGATTTTCAGGAAAGAATATCTTTTTCTAAGTGTTGGTATGGTGTAGAATATAGTATAGCATTCCACCAGTTTTAGGTAAAAATGACAGTGCTAGGATAGTTATAGAAATCACAGAAATACAGAAGAAGATACTTAGGATCTTGAAGGAGGTTTAAATGTAGTTGCATATGGTTTTGTTGAATTTTCTCCTTTTAGCTTCACCTATTAAAAAAAATCAAGATAGTTCAGAATTCCAATACTGTCTTTTTAGATTGTCTTCAGTCCTCCTACTGAGGTTGGGTGGGATGGGATTGAAACTTCATGCTTCCATGTCACCCATAGGTATAACACCGTGGAATTTGAGGTAGGGTTCAGAACCCTGGCCCCAGGGAAGCTTTTGTAGGATTTTTCCTCTTTCTTCAATAGGTCCAGAATGCCATTTGCTAACAGTATTAAGAATTGCAAGGAGTATTTGTTTTTCCCCATTAAAAACATTCCACTTGGCTTGTATGGTCTTTTTGGAATGTGTTCTGCCTTTGGTTGCTATGATGAAATCTATAACTTGAATATAGTTTTCTGTTCATGAATAATTTGTTAATCTTGCTGTGTTCAGATTCAGTGGTGGTGTTCAACTCAAAGTGGAAGAACAAAACCTAACCCTTCATGTCCCACAATTATATTTAACAGTGCTTTATGTGTCTATTGCCTCATCTGTTCCCATTCTTATTTTAGGAGAAATCTAATGGCTACTTAGAAAAACATTGCTTTTTTTTCTTCTTGCTCTCTGGAAGGACAAAAGGTTAGAGCAAAGAAGGATTGTACAAGTACAGGAGCAATTCTATTGTGTTATAGTGTCTGGAAGCAAGGGTTTTAAAAAACTGAAAATACAAATTCAGACTCTGAAATTCAAGTGAATTCCTGTGGTTTATAATGGGCTGTGATTTTATGGAATGTCTATAAATTAAATTTGTATTATTTTTTCATGGAAGTGCTAATGATACAGAGTGGACTGCTGCCTGTGAGGCTGTGGGGACTGATGAGAAAATGATGAGCAAAACACCCTTTGATTTTAGTTTCTGGGATTTTTAAGTGCAATTTTAGGTCCATTTTGAAAGGCTTATAATCTTTGTTATATAATGGTGTTCATTGAGAACCAGAGAATAAGCAGTAGCTGCTGTTGAAAATGTAGCTATTCAGTTTTAAATTTTTTTACATAGGGAATAATAAAAACAGGCTCTTTTTCTTTTTTGTATACAGTAAGACTGACTTATCTATAGGAAGAAGCATCATGTTTCAATTCTGTGTTGTACACTGGCATGCTCTGCTTTCTAGGCCAAGTTTTTACACCCTCTGTTGCCTTTTTCCAGTAGTAGATGGAAATAATAATGTTTTATTTCTGTTTCAAAAAGAGTGACTTACTAAACCCCACTAGCACTGCCCAGTAAGAAAAGTGCTTCAGATCACAGGCTAAGGGAGAAGGCTACATTGCTGTACAGCTCATTTTATCCTTTCTCCTGCCCCCATCACTACAGCTATTCAGGCACATTGCCGTTAAAATAGCGCAAGATGTTGTGGATCAGTGCACGTAAAATGCTGGAAGAGACTAGCACAACCTAGACTGCAGTTACTGTTCAGATGACATCTCTGAAATGTTGGCTTTCTCTGAGGACTGCTTGTTCAGAGGGGACTGTGCTGAGAATTAAGCAGGTGGTCTGTTTTGCTGTGTATGCCTTAGTGTGTGGTACACAACTTTCCCTATCACTTAAAATAACTTTTCCTGAAAAATGAAAGTTAAGGCCGGTGTTTTCAAAGGTGTCTCCATCCTGGAAAAAATATGCCATTCTGGAATTTAACTTCTTTTTATTAAACTAATCATATTAGTCTGATGAAAAAACATGAGATGTGTTTGTCTTCAGTATTTATTAACAACTTTCAAAGCTTTAATTATTGTTTTGTGGTAGTAGAAAATCTGACACGATATAGGCATTTTTATATTAGTATTATTTATTCTATTTCCTATATGAAAATAGCTTCTTCAGAGGACAATATCTCTTATGAGTTTAAATAATCACATGAAGGAAATGGCAATGCTTTGGTTATAGCATTTACTAGTATACAGTTTTATTTACAGTATTTAGGAGTATACTGGACATATACTTTATGCTCCCTGGATCCATTTACATAGGGTTTTTGAAAATCTAAACCTAAAAATACTGTCGGATGCTGTTTTCAGTGGCTAACAGCAATAGAGAGGTGTGACAAGCCTGGTTTCCTTCTTACTCCATACAGAGACAAACTTTTGTCTACTTGACAGATGGAAAGATGATGAAGTTTGGTCATTGACAGTTATTAATCTTCTCAATTTTTCATTCACTGTCTTGTTGGCAAGGGCTACTGTCCTGTGTATTTTATTTCACGTAGACTATGACCCTGAATCACACTTAAAAGCTCATACATAGTGTCTGCTTCTAGTGCCGTGCCCACTTCCACAGATATTGGTGAAGGATCCAGAACATCATGTTACTTTTCTGTTTTGTGAAATGGTGATTAAATCTGAGCTGGTTTAGAAAATAACACAGTGATTCATAACGCTGCACATAGCGCATGCTGAATTTTGAGATTAGTAAAAATAGCAGGGGTAGCTGCTTTGAACAACTGTCAAGTTTGTGAGTCCAAAATTAATTGACAATTTCTTTTCTTTCTCCCCTGATTTGCTTGGATTATAGAAAGGCAGAATTTAGCTTTTAAGGGATGGTGTGAAAGCAACAGAACCTGGAGACACGAATTCTTTATGCATTTCCACTCTTATCAGATTAAACCCTTTTTCAAATCAGAAAAGTTTCTTAGCATTTTTTTTAATGGAAAGATAAATGATTTATCTAGCAGATTAAGAATATTAAGGAACCTCCTCTCTTCTGTGCTCACTGTACAAGTAATGATGTGGTATTTCTGATATTTCATGATATGAGGCTGTTTTGCTGATGTAGTTCATACAGTTAATTGCCTTTAGCTGGAGTTAGGTCAGCCTTGTAAGTAGTGGACTTCAAAGCAGTTGACATTTGTTTGAATGGTTTTCAGTTCCTAGCAACTGAATAGCTTGTCATCTTAAAAAATTAAATTAGGTTTTCCAGAAGTATTTGAGAAAGCAATTGTTTTGTAATTGAGGTTTAAAATTGAAAATGAAAGGTTGGAGAAGGAGCAGCAATCTTATTCTGGAAAATAATATTACTCTAAATGCTGTTAAGTGAGAGACTGACGGTCCTAAGACAGGCAGGAATTGTGTTTGCCTGTACTTCAACCTCTGGCGGAGTAAACAAGTGGTGTGCTTCTGCTCTTCTCTCCCAGCTGGAGAGAATGAGAAAACAGATGCAGTCCAAATTCCAGTTTTCTGTTGTGCTGCTACTTATTCTTAAAGGAAGATGAATACAAATTCACAGTCAGGTCTGGTGGATATGGTGAGCTGTTGGAGTACAAATCAATGGATAATTTGTCCCCTCTGATCATTATTCTTTAACTAATTAATTAATTATTTTTTGTCCTGTGGGTATAGATCTTCTGAAAAATAGGGAAAAATCTTTTTCTTCTGAAAAAACAGCCTTTAGAATAAAAATTCCATTAGATTTAAATTACATGCTTAATAATTGAAGATACTATTTTAGAAGTTATAAAACTTAAAAGAACTGCATATTGCCTTTCTCTTCCACTCCCCTCTCTTTTTTCCCTATCCCTGTTTTTTTGTGTTGTTTTTTTTCAAGTGCCCATTTGTTTTGGGTCTCAAACTATGCTTTGTTCAAGTGCTTAAACAGCACACTTTAAGCCATTCTGATTACTATACTTTTTATTACATTTTTATCATTCTTAGGTGAAAGTCTGCTGTCTAGGTTATATATACAGTGATTATTGACTTCAGGGGCAGGTACCTGTTCCTAGGCTGTTACCTGGCTTTAGATAAGATGAACATTGATAACCTTGTCATGTCGTTTCAAGGGCATTTTAACTAGATCCTCTTTGTTTCTGTGGTTTCCCTGGACCTAACTCTGTTGTTGCCTTGATTATCTCTCAAAAGTACAGATTCAGATCCTGAATCTGTACTGTTAGCAGTATTTTATGGTTTTGGTTTATTATTTATCATTAGCAACTAAATGCTTGTGAATCGCATCATATTTACTATTCCATGCCACTGGGAAGGTTACATTGAAGAAGAATCATTTGAATACTGATTTCAAAGGCCTAATTTTGACTCTTAGTATCTCAGATCACTTCTTTGAATGTTCTCCCAGTGGATAGTTTTGCATTACATGATATTTTTCTTAAACTGTTTAAGATGAGTTGTTACAGAAATATTGCTATTTTTTTCCATACCTTCTTCATTTTAAGGGAAATTTTTCTGTAATATTTGCAAAATCATATTTATGTTTATTAATTCCAAAGGACTCATAGGCCACGATGCTGGTCTTCATTCAGGTTAGTTGTTTTCAAAATCTAACGCATTATGTGCTGGGGATTAGCAACTCAGGATTTCAAAACAGTGAAGTTTAACATTGTGTTTGTCATGGTGTGCCCTGTGTTAACAGGAAGGTTTTGAAATTTATGAAGTCAGGTTTTGAAGTTTTGAAGTTTGAGTCAATGCTAAGTAAGCATTCAGAATTTCAGCAGGAAGCCTGGAGCATTAATGAAAAGATTGTTTAATAACTGTTTGTGAGGCATGTTTTTGCAACAAATATCTTGGGGAAACACAAAATATTAGTTGAAGCACATTTCATTAGAATCAAAGATGAAAAGCTCGTTGTGTAGCTGAGAAGTATATTAATGAATTACTAACAACTATTTATGTATAGCCAGCATCTGACCTGCGCTCTGATTTGGGCATGTGTTGATTTTTTGTGTGTAACAACACTATAATTATCAGAAAGAAAGCAGAGGGTGGTAATAGTCCTCATGGGTACTTCCAATAATAAATATAATTGAGTTCACTGAATAGTAGTCCTAAATGCGCATTGATTTTTGAAAAGAGGAAGAAATAGCAAAATTATTTCCAATGAAATATTTATTTTATTAGTGCAAGGGTTCAGAAGGAATCTTACAAATTTACAGCTCTGCTTTGGAGCAATCTACTGGGGGAAATTGTAATTTTAAAAATTACACCACGAGTTAAATTTATACCAACTCAAAACACCAAGCTATTTTAACAAGCTGTGTGCTGTATAAATGAATAGATTAAAGCTATGTTTGTGTCAGAACCTGAAGGTGCTACCACTGTGGCGTTCTACACCATCAGCTTTCGCACGTCACATGTCAGATGGGTAGGGTGCATTGCTATTAAAACAGCAAGACTATCAAAGGAAGTGCCTTTGAGGTGTCTGATCTATTTCATCTGATAATTAAATGATAATTATGCAATGAACCATTCATATGAAAAAGTTTGGTTAAGGCAATGTTGGAAATGAAGAGCTTATGTAGGAATAGAGACTTCTTTGGGTGTACTGTGTACTTTCTGGATCCCTAAAATTATGTGTATCAACAAAGAGATGTTCATGGACCTAGAATAAGAAGTACCACTGAAAGAAATTGTGTAGAAATTTCCAAAGTGACATGAAACTCCATGAGAGGATTACAGAGAAACTTAAAACTGTCATGCTGTCATCAGTGGTTCAAATGTCTGGCACAGGACTTTCTGCTAGAAAATTTCATTTAAAAATTCCATTCTTTAAAGCATCTCATTGCATTAGAGAGGAAATTTTTTTTGAACTAAATCAAAAGCCTACTGTGGAGTTCCATACCAAGTAAAGTGCTTGAAACATCTTTCCTGCAGAAATATTGGACTTAGAGGATCTAATGTGCAAGGGCTGAAAGCCCTCCTTATTGAAGAATATTTTATAATCTTGATACTGGTTGGATACTGTGTAAAATCTATATATCCAAGAATAGATCCTATTTCCCCTACTGCAATATGAGAATGTTTCCCTCTGTAATGAATTCTGTCTGTTTTGTCTCCCAGATGCAGTGTTTTTACTGGATAATTTTAAGTTAGCCCAAGTTTTTCATATGTTTGTTTCCTAATATTTACTTTTTATCATCATATATATATATATATATATATATATATATATATATATATATATATAGTCTTTTAAGACCAATTAAATACTTGTACCTGAAGGGAATGGTTGGACTGTGTGCTTTGCTGTGCTAGTGACTTCATAGTATGAGCTTTTCTGGTTCTGAGTTTGCAAGTCAAAAACATTTGGAGGATCTTGAAAATCTCACTTGTATTTTTGGTAGCTAATATTTTGCCTAAGGGGAACAGTTCCTTCCAACTTATGCAGTGATTATTTCCTATCCTGGAATAGTGCCTTCTGATGTCTTAGCATTTGGAAATACAAGTGATACTTGATATAAATTATTCAGTGTTCTTGAAATATCATTTATAATGTAATACATTATAGTCTTACTGGTGGCTGCAAAATATACTTGGCCTGTGGGCTTGCTTTGTGCAGACCTGGACCAAAAGGACTGAAGAGAGCAATGAAACAGCAAATGGCATGGGAAGTGGTGCTTCCTTGCTGCTCAGCTACCTTGTAGAAATTCTCTGGTTTCCTGCTTATTTTGTCCCTTTGGACATTCACTGTTCACTCTTCTTATTAAAATAGTGGCCCTTCTCTCAGCTGGGTGGTGGTGTATAAGCCATGGCAGTTGAACTGATCACCTTACCTGCAAAGGAGAAGGTTTGAAACTTCATTGGAAAAAGAAACTTTCTCAGTGGATCTGTTGAGTTGATCACATTTTATTTAGGTTTACAAGCAAATGCATTTCAACTCTTTGACATCTATTTGCTTGTGCAGGTCTCGCTATACATGCACAGAAAGAGATGTTTGATTCATTTTGTGTATCTTTAAGGAGTCTTACTGTAGTTTAATCTTAAGGGTCTGTTAGGACAGCACTGGTTCTCCAGACGTGTCTTCAGCAAAACCCAGAAATTAGTAAGTGACAATATCTAAAGTTCTCGTCTTTTACAGAATAATTTTCTGCTTTGAAGAAAGAAACATATGTAAGTAGTTGATCAGTGTGTGTGCCATTTCTGAAGTAGTTATGAATTAAAACTTAGGCTATGGTCTTAGATGTCTGATATCAATGAATCTGGCATGAGAAACCTGAGTACTTTTCTGTATTTGCTCTTCTAATGCATTTAAATCCTTAAAAATCTGATGGAGTTACATAGCAGCCCTTAGATTGTCAGTACACAGTTTAAGGATCACAACCATCAGACATTTTTTGATAGCTGGGCTTTATATTTTTGCTAATGGGATAGTAACAGGTAATGCATGTATATTGAATTGCCCTGTTGTCATTAGTGGACTCTGCAGAGGAACACAAAAGCCACAAATGCAAAACATAAATACGTCAATGGAATAATTTTAGTGAGGCTCATTTAACCTTATTTAATATTAGAGGGATCACTTATAAAAGGTTATAGGATATTTCATTTATGGTTTGGTGCTTTGACTTTTTCTTGAAAGAGGCTGCTCTTTGGAAGCATAAACACATTTTCTCCTTTAAAAAATGTTTAAAGCTAACTAATAATTGGACGTCATCCTTTGCTAACACTCAAGTGACAGAATATAGTAGAGAGTTTTGCAGGGCTTCGCTGGTGTCTGCTTGAACTGCATGCAACACAGTTAACTGGACTTAGGACACCGCAAAAATGGTAACCTAGAGCATTTTCTTCCTCTTGCTTCCCTCCCCACCCCCATCCCAAGTTCAGCATCCTTGCGATAATTGTGAGTGCCCTGGCATAAATGAAAGTCATTGTAGGAGTTGCTAATATACACCATCTACTAATGTCTCCAAAAAGGAGAAAACTGGAATGTCTTCCCCTAGTAGAAGAGAAGGTGGCTGTTGCAGGATCCACTGCCTTTCCTCCCTCCTGCTAAGGATTTTCTTTTGCATCAGGGTAAGTCCCTGAGAACCATGTAGTATATACCTTATTTGCTCAGATTCATCAGTGATATGATACAAAATGGCATGCCATCGTCTGGTTGACAGACTTCATGTTGCTTATTAGAAGCTTCCTTTTAGATTTTTATTTAGCTGTTTACCGTAACGGTATTTTAAATGGTGCATTTTTAATGTGACACACCTGAGCGATCAATATCATTAAAATGCATTTTAAGGAAAAGCTATTGAATGATTTATTCAGAAGATGCAGAGCATGGACAGGAGATCATTGTCCCTTGCCTGTATGAAACTCACATTCTAACCATTAAGTCTAATGACAATAAGAAATCCCAGAATTTGCAGCTGTTGCTATTAATCTTTCTTAATGAATGTAAGGGGTTTTAGACCTTAGTTATGTAAAAACCGGTTTCAGATAGGAAGATACTGAATTATTCATGTTGCAGTCATGCATCAACATGTATATGGGTCCCTTGAGAAACCAGTGCTGTGTATTCTACTGTTTGTTATTTTTGGTTTGTTTTGTCAACATTTGGTGGGGAGACTGGCAATTAGTAAACCAGCATAACTGAAAACTGCTCTCATAATGGTAGACATGGAAAAGATAAGTAATTTGACCCATTGGAGAGGATTATGTTTAAAATCTATTTGGATTTTGTTTTTTCTACTTTTTTTATCTCCCCGCTAATTTCATTGTTGTTATTTTTTAAATAAAATCAGCTGTAATAGGCTTACAGATCCATTGAAAAACATTTCTGCAGACTCTGTGTATAATGGCTGTTGCCGTGCAAAGCAATCTTGTCTCAAACTGAGGAAATCCCAAAGATTCTTGGTGGTATGTTGTACTTAAAATGCACTTTTCCCAGTGGTGACTGCAACAAAGTTTAGTTTTTATTTATTAGAATAGGGGCTCTCTCCCAGCCATTGCAAAATATTCATAGAGCACAGACATACAAAAGCCTTTCAACAGTTTGTATGCATAATGGCATACAGCAATACAATGATAGCCTGGATTTATGTGTGTAGGGAGCTGTAGGGTATCTGGAGAGCACTGCCGTTCTGACTGGAAATGCTGTCTGCCCTGGAGCTCTCCATGTATATTGTGGCCCACAGAGGAATTTTTTATTTGGGGACATCCAGGTAATTATTTAGGCAATAGTGACTTTTGGGTTTCTTCCTGCAGTGGCACTCTATTTGAATGCTGGTTGCAGGGACAAACTACTCAGTTAACATAGATTAAATCAAACAAGGATCAAAGTTGCTTATTGATTTCTTAATGACATGTAATTAACTGGCAATCCGTAAATTGTACATTAAGAATCAATACTGGCAGTGCAATGGATAAACCACAATATTAGACACTTACAAATATTTATATACAACAGCAAATTTCTAAATACTCTTTTATAACTAACCCTAGTCCCCGCAAGGTTATATGTGCACTCACATCCCCTCATTACAGAAAGAAAGTATTCTCTGGATATGTGCTGGGCTTGTTGCATACCCCTCCAGTTGGAGATGTGGGTGTTCTTAATTTATGTATCCGCTAACCCACATCCTTGGGCACCCCACAAACTCATATGCATAGAGGGTCCCTACCTGTTGTACTCCATGCTGCCGCCCCGCGGCTTAGAGTGCTGGCTCCTCACAGGGTCTGACAAGGAGGCTGCTCTGTAGCTCCTAGGCATAGGTTGCAATCCTGGTGGGGTGACTTCTGGTAGTGCCAGACCTGGTTTTGATTACTCCTGTTTCCACCACTGCTTCCCTGCTGTTGTTACAAATTTTTATGTTTCTTTGTTTCAAAAATTTATCTCATGAAATCTCTCATTTCAAAAGTTCTCCTTATCTCATCATCTTTGGCATAGTCAGTTTTGGGCAGACACTTTGTAGACCATTTTCTGAGTGTTTCATTCACTCATCATTTTTACACTTGCACCCATATCTTGACAGCTGTTCTAAGGCCATTCTGCCAAGGGTGGGCCAGGCAGGCACCTCTGCAAATGCTGAAAATACTCGGGGTCCTGAAACTATGAATCAGTTGAAGCCTGGAGAGTCCTACTGTTGAAAAGCTGGGTCTGACCTTTTCCCCCAGCACTTGTTTGTTCTACGTAGCCCAAGAAACCGTTGCAGTGTCTAAAGATGCTGTACTATCAGAACAGAAATGAATCTATTTAGATTTAGTAATAGGTTTCTCCATGCCTTTATGTCCCCACACATTAAAAGGCTTTTACTGAACAAAATTGAATCCCTGTGCACCTATTCCATATTCCTTCACGCAGCAGCTTTATGTCCTTTGTTTCTGTCTACCTTCTCGCCAAGCTGATCCTGTAGTGGTGACTTGAATCTGGACATTTTGTTCTCTCAGACAAGGAATGCTGCAGGTTCGTCCCCTTTCAAGTAAGCATTTCAAAGACAGATGGATGTTTCTTATTCTCTCTGCTATGGCTTCATAAAGACAGGCCAAAACTTACCGAGCTGGTTGCTACAGGGATCTTTACATTTTACATTTTGTATCATACCCTCTGAAGTCTGTACAGAATCAGGTAGTAGCAGAGCTGGAAATGGAACCCCAGAGATCAGACTGACAACTCCTGGCCTTAGTGATAGTCAGAGACACCTTTGCCTTCTTGCTCTGGAATTCCTACCTATCCCAGCCTGCTTAAATTTATCTGAAGTTCAAGCTATGAGAAGTATTGAAGTTATGATGAGAATTGACATTATGTATGCATACATGTTTCTTCTTTGCATTAAAGTCTCCAAGCAGTTTTTTCCTTTCAGTAATAGCTTCAAGTTTAATAGGTTTCATGTGGATATCTATATGATGAGGGACATAAAAATATGACTGTAGAAAGATAATTGTTCCTGGGCTTTGGCTCTTTGTGTTGAGGAGTAAGAATTGCAGCCTTCAGCATTTCTGGAAACCCTGGGAGGTGTAAGCGTTGGCTTAGCTAAAAAGCTGAGTAATTCACTCAGAAAACAGTGAACAGTCTGCAGAGTGTGGGTTTTTTTTTTTCCTCTGAGCTCTGCCAATGTATGTTATGGAAAAATGGCTAAATGAGGAAACTCATGAAAACATTTCCTCAATTCACACCTCCCACTCAACTGACAGTTCAAAAACTGAGTCAGAAGGGCTAAGAATTGCTCAAAAGTACTGTTTGAATTTGGCATGGACTTTGGAGCCAGGATTGCATCTTCAATTTGTAGTACAATACCTACTGCTGTCATCAGCTGCCGTAAGTCTTGACCAGTGAAGATCCTTCATTGAAGATTAATGGTTCCAAGTGAATTATTTTTTCTCACCTCTTATTCAGATTTTTGATATTGGGAATACTTTGAGGCTCTGCTTTGGCAGAGGAGTAGTAAATGGCTGTTGTGTTAAATTCAACTTCCTGTGCTTGTTGCATATTTTAATAGATTGTGTTGAACTGTACTGTCCGTAGCTATAGTTAACTAGAGACTTGAAATGCTAATGGATTGCCCGTGTAATGGTAAAAACTAAGAGTTAATACTGTGAGCACCAGGAGGCAGTTTTACTCCAAGGTTCAGGTGTTTTGTAGGCTGATGTCTGTATAACACCCCATTCTGTAGAATAAGATGCAACAGCTACTGCTTGTCAAATTCAGAATTTCAGCAGCTGAAAATCAGACATAGGAGATTCTGAACTTTGAACCACCCCAGACAGCTTTGGCTTACTATAAAATCGAGTTCAAAAATATTTAGGGCTCATCTTAGGAGTAGTTCTTTATTATGACAGTTGTCAGTCCTGTAATTCATCAATCTGGTATGTCATAAAGGAAATGCATATAAAAACTGAGAAAAGAATGTAGATCATCAGATTCAAATGGTGATCATGAAAATTAGGTATAGTGGGGGAAAGAAAGGGAACCTTATTCATAACAAGTTCGCTTGTTGGTTTGTGGTTTGTTTTTTTTTTTTTTTTTTGGCTACTTCATTGATAAATCCAAGATTTACTGGAGTATATTCTTAGTATATCAGAAGGGTGGGAGGAAGGGGAGGGATTGGGAGAAATGGGAGTTTCAGAATAAGCAACAATATTCTATATATTATTTACTTACATTTATTTATTTGACTTTGTTTAAATTTGGATACCATTCCTCAGTGCATGTGCTAGAGCTTGAATTGAAATTGATTCATGATTGAAATCTCTCCTTATTTTCAGCCAAATTGTGTTAGTCATCTCCAGGATGACTTTAGATTGCAAGTTGATAATTGTATAAAGGTTTGCATGTGACTCCTCAGTAAGAGTTAAAAAAACCTAAGTTTCTAGGAACTTGGTGTGTGCAGAAGCATTTTCAGCAGCAAAACTGGTATTACACTATAGCAGAGCAGTATGAGTTTTGTACTTACGTGGAAATTTTATTCTGGTCTTTTGTGAGTGCTTTTCTTTTTAATGTAAAATAAAATCTGCTCTGTTTGAACATACATGGTTGCTCTTTTTGCTTGGATAAACAGAACTGGCATCATGTAAGTGTAGAATTTAATTCTGAACTCTCTGTAACTTAGCTTTGATTTGAGCAACCTCTTACTGTAGATTGCAGTTTTAAGTCTTGCTTTTGGGAAAGGACTGACTACAACACTACAGTGGTTCTATAAACACTAGAACATCCAATATTTATGGGGGAGTTTGTAATGAGTCTTTCAAAAAAACCCCTACTTACAAGGTGAGTATTTATATAACTTTCTAAAATATATTATTATGGTAGACTGTAGTGGCATGATTGGTGTCATTAAGTGCATCTGTTTTGCCCACAAATAGATAAAAATACAAATTATTTTTGTTGTTGACATTAATATTTGTGTTTCAAGGGCTGCATTTGTAATAGGAAGTTTGCTGGGGAAAATGAACAAGTCTGTTCCAGGGCTGCTCGTTATACACATGAAACTTTGTACCCATTGTTTCATTCCAGTTATTTTAAAAATAGAAATAAAACTTTTTTTTTTTAATATGCATATTGGATCTGATGCAAGGCCTTTTAGATTGCATTGTAGACAACTGGAAAGAGAAAATAAAAATGCAAATGTTTCTGCTCTTTAACTTTTAATGTCAGCAGCGTTTGTGTGGTGCAACTAAGGAACTCAAAATTTTGTTGCAGTTTGGTGCCAACAGAAGTGTAATAATTATGTATAGGTACACACTAGATGCAGTTCTTTACACTGTCCAGAAGTGAGTCTGAAGCATCACTACATTTGTACTCTCAGTGAACAAGTATAAGGGGAGCCAATTTTGGCAGCAAATGTGTATACCACAGAATTTAAATTAAAAATGATGAAATTAGAATGCAGAAATTAACGATGTATTCTCCTCCTCTACCTTAGCTGTACTAGGAGAGAAGAATAGCTGAACCCTTAGCTGCACATTAATGAATGTGGGACATTGTTTTGCTTAAATGTACTGTCCAGATGGCTTCGTTTTGAATATCCCTTTCCCTGTTTGCTTTGCTTGCTCTGGGAATTCTGTGAATATGACAGTATGCTGACCACATCTGTAATACCCGTAGAATACCTACTATATTTACTCATGGACCTTTCATTTTTATGCCACAGAAAGTGTAATAATTTCATATTATGTAGTATAATTTTTCTTTTCCTTTTCTGAACAAAATGTGTTTGCCTTCCTTGGGAGGCATTAGGTGAGTTGGACAAGTAACATTGTGTTAGTGTCCTGCTTTCAGACAGCACCATGCACCACGTGCATGACAACATGGTTAGAGAAATATAAAATCATTTACTGAAGGAAGAGCAATTGCTAATTTTTGAAGTTGGGCCACCAGACGTGCATTAAATATATGTGGTGGTGATTATTTTTCATTTTTTGAAGACTGAATGCCTTACCCTTTGGTGCATGTGAATAAGAGTATCTGTGCAGAAATCTTCAATGGGGTATGGTGAGAAAAATCTATATACAATATCTTTGTAGCCATGAAGTTTGTAACAATAACAAAATATTCCTTAGATTTCTAACTGTTATCACAAGGATTGACATGCTGAATAACATAATATGACTCTTCAGTGGTGGGTTTGAAAATAGTAGATAATTTTAAAAACAAGACTTTGAAATATAACATGTTTTGACAGTCCTTTGACTTCCTTGATAATTAAAAGAACATAAGACTGGAATATGTTTTATTTCGTTATTTTAACTTCAAAACTGAGGTGCCTTACTTCTTTACGAAGGCAATCCCTCAAGGTAGTATAGGCAGCACTGTGAGGTGCACATTTAATCCAGATGTTTCTAAAGCGCTCTAAGGAAGTCTTCTTTACTGGTAAACCATCAGCTTTTGTGGAGCGGTTCTTACATTTTTTTTCTTTCCTTTCTGTCAAACTAAAAAATATTATTGTTATCTCAGCAGGAGAATGCTGTATACAAGTGCTACAGGACAGTAATATTTATCTTCTTGAGTATACTCAATCTACAGTAACTCAAGACTTCAGCCCATTACACCAGAAATGTAGCATAAGAAGTATTTATGAATCTATTATAGGTAAGGATTTTTACCTTTCCTTTAAATCGCCAAACGAGGTAGATGCTTTTTTCATGTATAGACATGTACACAACATTTTTGTTTTTTTCAAATTTCTGACCTATACCCCAGGCACCCAAGTTCTACAACTGCATAAACAATGCTTGACTTTCTCTGAATAGCTCTCTTGACTTCAGTGACCAAAGTTCAGATCCGGTAAGTACTTGGAGGCCAATGAACTTAGATGATGTCTTCATTAGGATTTTTGTGGCTCTAGAGTTGCTGGCAGGATGCTTCCACGCTGCTGGAACTTAAACACACTTGGCTGTGTCTGCAGCTGTCAAACGTGCTGCAAATGCTTGACTCGGCAGCAAACAAGACTGTGGTCTGCAGCTGCCAGCATTGATCTGTTTTTCTGGGTGCTGGATAGTTGGCTGAGGTATGTTGCTTATTTCAGTTGCATCAAGTCATGTAACTGCACATTGCTGCTCAGATTTTGGGTGTAGGAGATCCTGGAACAGAACTGGCATTGCTATGCCTTGGAAATAATGGAGGAGGATATGGCAGCAGCAAGACAGAACAGTCAAGGACAGCAGCAGCCAAAACTCTGTGCCATATTTTGGTTAGCTGGGAGGAGGTGAAGGAATAAAACTCTGCTACTGCTAGGATAAGTCTGACAGTTCTCTCTTCCTGTTTCATCCTTTCTGGTTACAGATGTCTAATTTGTCAACTGAGCAGCAGTTTAGGAGAGATTTAATGGTTATAGATGCAATCTCTGTAGGATTTGGTGGACATGTAGTAACTCAAAACGCAGAACTAGACAGTTTTTATGTCAGCTGGTCACATGAGTATCAGGGAACTGTGATTTAACTTTGTGAAGGAAAGTGAAGGACTGTGAAAGAAAGTCCGTAAAGCATGGATAGTTATAATTGCAAGGCTGAAAAAAGAAGATTTCTTCAAGCACATACTGTCTGAGAGTGCTTGTTTATTACCACATGTTCAGCTCTAATGGAAGCAGCAGTGCAACATTTCTTGTTTAGCCCATTTGACCAGTGTATTGAGTTATCTTAATACCTTTATGTATGTGGTATTGCAAAAAGCATATAGGCAGCAATAGTGTATAGAAACTCATGCCCTCCAAATCCTGGAAATTGTGTTACAGTTGTAATCTTGCTCAAATATATCAGAATCCTCAGATTTGAATTCATCTATCACAGTTTTGATCATAAGCAAATAGTAAGGTGCAATTCTTAGTGTCACTAACATTGTTGCGTGAGAAGTGATTCTCAAAATCTATATTACGTACCAGGACTTCAGCTGTTCTGGCAGAAGGAACCATGTTTGCATCATATGAATATATTATTAATAAACCACATGTTAATACTTTTTAGGTCTGGCAAAAAGGACTGCATGTTTCAAAAGCACCATCATGTAGCTAAAAGTAAGGCTGCCACAAGTAGTATAGGAAGTTGCAAATATTTTTGATTGAATTTGCTGTCAAAATTAAACATTACAGGAAAAACTGCTGAGGGATTAAGGAGTTCTTAGTAGGGAGGTTTACAAGCAAGCCTTTCTGTTTGGGAAGAGACTGCTTGGAAAACTTGCTCCATCTAAGAATTGGTCTTTGGTCATTACAGGTGTAAAAATCCCTCCTGTGTCTGTCTTCAGCTCTGCTAGCAGAATGAAAAAGAAAATTCCCATAGCTAATAAATGACACATAGCTATTAGATATCACATTTCTTTTTTGTGCGTGTTTCCAAATCTGTCAAGTAGCTGCTTAAACATGCTTTTTAGTAAAATAATCTTATTTTAAAGTCCTGCCTGATGTTGGATGATTCTGAAGTATAATAGACCCTGGGTACTCTGTTGCCCTGGAGCAATTAACACCACTAGGTGGTTATATCTGGAATGTCATGGTTGAAGGATTCCCAAGCATCTGTGGGGTGTTCCCATACTGTGCTCCATATAGCATGTCACGTTTCTTAAAGAAGTCTCTCTTTGTGGTTTTTTTTTTTCCTGTGTATTTTTTCATACGCTGAAATCCTACTGAGGATAATTAGCAAATAATCCTCTGAAAGATTATCTAATTAATGGGAAATTGGAGTCATATAACTTGGCCCTGGACATGAAAGGAACCTATGTGCATGCAACAATGGCCCTGTGTTATCTTTCCTTAATGGATTTCAGGGATCTAAAGTGGTAGGTCAGGAAGGCTCCAAATCTTTTCATAATTAACCTATAATCCACTAAAATAATGAGAGAGAGAGAGAGAGAAAGTTACTTATGAGAATTTGGGTAATCTTACCACTTTAAATGAGATATTCAACATGGCTGAGATTGCCAGTTTCTGTGGGGGTTTACAGAATCAGGACTACTACTTGATACTTATTTATTGATGACATTCATAAGGATCTGTTCTTTAATGCATATTATGACTAAATGACTTATCTATCACTATCACCCTTTTAAAGCAGCGCACCATCTCATGTGCCAGCAAATGCTGTGCTTGTAAGCTTGCTATTTTCAATTATAATTAACTCTGAGGCGTGTACATTCATCAGGAAAAAAAGGATAATACTGTGATTCAAGATTTTATTCATTTGCTTAATAAAACCTTTATTCTAGTGATAATAATTAACATGCTTATATAGAATAAGAGTCCTAGCAGAGTAAATTTAAATCTCCCTTCCCATCAGCAGCTCCAGCCCTGCACGCGCCTTCTTTTGTAACTTGCACGTTTGCAGTAGGTACAGGTTTTCAGATGTAAATTAGATAATCCTCATTAGATGAAAACTGGGCGTTGCAGTACAGTTTTAGAATAACCCTATGCCCTTTTCCGCTCAATCCAAATCATATTATGGCATAGACAGAGACTGCCATGCTATTCAAACAGTAGACAAGGGCTAAATCTGATGCAGAGGCACATCCTCTTTATTCCAGAAGGAGCAAGTGTTGATTGAACACATTTGCTGGACATCCCTTGAGCCATGCAGCTCTGTTTATAGTACTTGCCTTTGCTCTGGAGGGAACTGATTAACTCCATTTAAATGCTACAGCAGCCACAAAAAGTGAGCCTAAAAGAAAAATGAGAAGATGAAATATCTATCTATCTATCTGCCTGTCTATAAAGAAAATACAGGGCGTGATTAAAGATGAGCTTGATCTTTTCTCATGCATTTCCTTACAGGTCATTACAGCATTGCTGTGTATTTGCAAACAAAAATACCCTGTTCCCCAGTGTCATCTTATTCTGGAATATCTGTATATAAGTAATAGAAAATTTACATATATGTTATGAGACTTTAGTAGAAGCTCCATATTCTCTATATGGAAAGAAGGGCACAGGATAGAGAGCTCACACAAGGCTGATTTCCGTTGTGAGCAAAGGAACTGAAGGATGTGGATTTATTAGGGTAGTCGAAACACACTGTCTCTAATGTTAACAGTGTCTGGTGCAGTACGTGCATAAAGTGGTAACAGCATATGAACTGGGTGCCATAATTTACATTATAATACCTACATAAATGTCTTCATAGGCCTTTGCAGTGGAAAAGTACTGGATTTTTAAAGGGCTGACTGTTCTTTTTTTGTCTTTGTTTGTGTATTTGTTCTAAAATTTCTTTAATCAAATAGAAAACTGGGAAGACCTGATTTATTTCTAGGTTTATCTCAAATACTTTTATGAATGTAGAATTTAAAATAACAGAATCACTGTTACATGTAAACCTGTATCTGATAATAGAAGCTGTACCCTGTCTATAAGGGGTTTTTACTGATTCTCAAGTGCAGAATGCCCTGAGACAGAGCATGGCATCATGTTTGTGCCTTGAAACTCAGCTAGAGACAGATGGGAGTGGTGTTATCCTAAGAAAATTTTCAATGTTTATGAATAATATCCAAAAGGTATTAAAATATCAAAAACTATTAATTGGAAATCTACGCAAAATGTTCACTTCGAATATTGAAACATTTAAAGAAAATATTTTACTTGAGCTAGCTTAAGTTTATACATGGAAAATAAGTTATCGTGGATGTCTCATTTTCTAACCCACCTGGATTTTTCAGGACAGAAAATTTGTTGAATCTGTCGTTTCCTGCAGTCAAGATACAGAGAGCCTTACTATACTGCTTTTCATAAAAAGTATTAACGTTATGCTGGGTTGGGCTGTTGAAATTTTTCATTGTTCAGTAAATAACAATATGACTGATTTGTACAATATTTCTTCCTCTAATAAAACTGAGAAGAGGAATACTGCCCCCATTTCACAAACAATAACTGCATGAGATATATGAAAGATTTATGTTCATTTATACAATATTTAAACTAAGAGCACTTCACAGCAGGGGGAGATGTCAGTGTTGTCATGGCAACAGCTGAAGATGTGTCATAAATGGATGAAGCAGAAGTCTTAGGCTTGCCCAAGCTGAAGCCAACACCTCATCTATTGTTTTGAATGTGCAACCTAACCAGCTGAATGTTGCTTCTCTTATTTTGCTTTGGCAGCAGATATTGTATTATCTAGGAAAAGTAGTAGCTGTCTTTAGGTGGTTGAGTTTGAAGACTTCATTTAAGCCTGTATACAATTCCCTTTGCTTTCCCCTATTGAAGCGTTTTCTGCTGATGACACGAGGCTGGGACCTGAGGAAGGATCTGCTGGTAATGGATGCTGACAAGTGTGACTATTCTTTCTTGCTCTTTGATGTTTTAGGCCAACTCTACTTCTTCCAGCTTATCCCACAGACTAGCTCAGTATTAGCACTATTCTATGTTTCTACAAATGTAGTACATTGCCACATCTGTCAGCTCATTCTGGTTTACTTTCCCTCCTCCCAATGCCTACATATACATGGAAAACACATAGAAGCATATTTTGCTTTGCTGTGCTAAACCCGTCCTTTTCTTTGGTTGGAAGATGTGTACAAATTACTGGCTCGCATTTGTTTTGATTTGATGTGAATCATGCTTTGTTGTACTTCATTGCAACTTCTCGAATTCTTAGTAACATGCAGGGGCTGAGGGATTGGTTTTGGCCAGTTGTTTTTACTGTGTTTTTCATTACTTGAGCAGCTTTGTTCTGCAGTAGTTCCAAAAAGCAAAGGAAAAATCAGAATACATGCTTAAGTTTTTCATGTTCTAATAATGTCGTTATGTGTCACAAGAACACATTACACTAAAGTTGATAATAAAGAGAAGACCTGCATCTTTAAAGTAACATAAAAGGTATATAATTAATTCACCAAATTCTTTAGGAAATCAGATCATCTTCTCTGCAGGACTTGCTATGCAGACATTTCTTTGTCTTATAACATTTTAATAATCTATACAGATCTGTGTAATAACTTTATACAGAGTTTTCTTTTATTCTGTTTCGAGATATTTTTATTCAGCCAACATTTCTGTCTGGCTGTAAAATAAAAGTTAGTTACATATTGTTCTTCAAGCTGCATTAGTGTTTCTTAAAGAAAGAAAGGATATTTTCATTATCCTTGCTGTAATAAACTTTTAGGTGGATTCATAAGTATTTATTTCAAAGTTTAAGGATGAACCAGTACCTTACTGAAGTGCTTCAGTTTGACATTTTTTTGCCTATGGATCAGAATTTCTTCTTAATTTTATAAGGAATTGAAAATGTTCTCAAGTTGTGGAAAAACTACTGAAACATTGGTATTCAGACAGAGGGCTTAAGTAACATTGAGAGAGCATAAGTGCTTTCATTTTGTTAGAGTAGATTAGCTTCAAAAATAAGACATTTTCTTTGAAAATCTTTAAGACTAGAGCTTTGTAGGGAACAACCTTCAAGAGTGAATTAGGCTACTGATTCACTTTTAGCAGGTTTTAATGCATTTTTAGAAAAGGTTAAAAACCCACTTAGGTAGGTGTACATACTTTTTACATTGAAAATGAATAACAACAAAATAACATTTCTAAACAAATTGTAGATCTGGTCCAGTGTATACTGAGGTCAGTTGAACTCATTCCATTGATTTTGTTGGACACTGGATAAGACCTGATTTTAATGACAAATTCTATATTAAAATGAGCTAGAATAAACAGGTATATAACTACATTTACATTTTGTGATTGTTTTTCACTTCTCTCCTTGTTTATCCAATGGCAAAGCTATGTTAATCTTTCTCCAAGTACAGGGACCATATAGAAGTGTGGTGAGTCGTTGCAAGTCAACAAGGTTTTGTAAATACCATGGTATAGAAGAGGGAGGCTAATCACACACAGGGATTAGCCTTTGTCATTGTCAGTGGGTTTGCTTTGAAGAGGGCCTAGAAAAGCTGATGGCATAGTATTTTATTAAAAAAAAACAAAACAAACAACAAAACCAAACAACTTGTTTCATTGCACACAGGAATAAAATTTTTTCTTTCTAACAGTCAAATAAAGGTAATTAAGTATTTGGGGTTCTTTGTTTAAATCTGTGTTTTTACAGTGAAATTTTTTCAGTAGAAAGTATATTTTTTGGTATGGAACCGTATAAATTGAAAGTGGTGCTGAGAGGAAACAGATGCCGTACATCCACCTCAGGTCAGCTGCAAGCCAGAAATTAAAAAAAAAATTGGCACCAGTAGAATGGCTTTTCTGAGAGCTTATCTGAACATCACATAGTGTGAAAGGCCTAGCTGTTCTAGTGTGACGAATGTCAGATCCAAAATTGCAAATAATCAAAGTTACAGTAAATATTTAACCTTTTCATAAGGCATAAAAATCAGAACCTGTGGATTGCTGAATGCTAATTCAGACTCCTGTCCGAATCTGACAAACTAATCGTATCAATAAATGATAAAGACTGTGTATTTTAGATAGGCGGAACTGCATTATAAAGGGAAACTGGAGTGGCACGTTCAGCCAGTTTGAATTAATTTTAAATATCTAATTTTACCGAGTATTTATAAAATTGTTTTGATTTGTTTCATGCATATATTCTTCTAGCTGTCTCAATGAACTTTTCTCTTTAGGACTGCTTTTTGTGGTACCTGTCATGAAATTAATCATCTGGTCTGTGTTCAGTACTACAGTTCCCAAATGCCAACACCTGTTTTTACAATTTCTTTCACAGTAGAACTTAAGAACTCATTGACTCCACTTGGGTCAGTATAAAGCTGCAAACTTTTAATCCAGAATTTATTAAAGAACATCAAAGATATGGATGAAATAATCACTGTTGCATGTTGTTCCATGATATAGAATAATAGCAGAAACAATTGAGAAAATAGTTTCCATTGAGTAATGTACAGCATCAACAAAAATTATTCACAATTTTATTTAAAGTTCTTGCCATCATGTTAACTTACTAACTCCTGATAAGCACCTTTTACTCCTTGATTGTATTTGCTGTTGCAAAACCACCTCATTTTCAACCAATGCAATAATTTGTCAGAAGTAATTACCAAGTTATTAAGGAAGTGGCATATTTTGAACCCTAGTTTCAGAGTACTCATATCCAATAAGTCATTATCTGTTGAGACTCTTATCTTGAAAATATTTTAGATTAAATTCACATGAAGAAAAATGTTCTGTAAATGCGAGTCAGTCATTATCAGATCTCCATGCAGAAGTAACCTATGAGGTCCCAATCTTGGGTTGGCACTGTATCATTGTGAGATGAGATACAGGGCAGTGTGAGTGGGCCACTCCACCACCGAGGAGCTAACCTTGATCACTGTGGATGCAAGCCATAGTCATGGGGAGAATGAGGTTTTTAAGCTAATGGTCAAGATTAGTGAAAAGTACAAGAACAAGTGAACATAGGTATTTCTTCTAGTCTGGAAATTAGAAGAATATTAAAAGCCATGCTGGTGAGCAAGTTTGCTCATAATTCAGATTGTAAGGTTTGAAACATGTTGATCTATTTAAACTGAAGCACATGTCCTATAGTGAAATTGAGTACAAATCAGTATTGGTTTTATTGTATTGCAGTCCAGGTAGCAGTCTGTCATTTTGTTTCTGTTATGGCTCATGACGAAAGCAAATTTGAAACAGGTCTTTTATACAAAAGAGCGGATGTTTTTGTTATATATTCCTGAGAAGACCACGCATGTGAAGAAAACAAATTAAAAAAAGCAAATAAATGGAGTCCATAGAGTTTATGATTTAGGCTTTTGATCCTTTCCTCCCTCCAAATTTTCGTGTTGCAACTGAGATCACTTGCAGGGTTTTGATTACATCCGTTTGGAATGTCTGTAGGAAATGTACCGTCATTCCAAGAGGTAATTCATATGCCAGACCTTTGGATAACATGTCTGGGAGGGTTGTATCCCAAGATCTCTCTTGGATCTTTTGTACAGTCTTGTGGCTGATAACTCAATGTACGGTGTAGTACTAAGTGCCATGGCAAAGGAAGTGGGCTTGTTGTAGTCCACCTGGTGACTGATCCTGAACCATGGCTCTTCTTTTTGTGTCATGTATTTATAAAAGATGCTGAGGAGGCCAGAAATAAATAATGATTTTCTTTGAAAATATGAGTCTATAAATATATGTATAGCATAAAGATCGGCTTCTGTATCATATGGGCTTTCTGGCACAGAGGAGATTTTATTTGCCTTAACTTATTGCAAATCTATTTTACAAATATTATTAGGGCTAACTGTCTATACCACATATGTACATAATGATCACGTCCTTTCGTGTACAAAGATATACTCCTTGCTGCAGAAGACGTTTCAGAATTGTTCTAAAACCCTTTCAAGATTTTATGTGTGTACTGTGGCCAATCTTCTGGTTTCCATTGGAAGCAGCTGTGTCATTCCTACATCCTACCCCAGAGAAGCCTCAGCTCTAGCTCCAAATTAATCTTTTCTCCCTGGCCGTTCCTTTCAATCATCTTTTCTTTATTTTATTATTTGGTAGAAAGGAGAAGTGTATTGCAGGCTATTTTTTAAAAGATAGTATGCAAAAGGAATGAAACATTATTAAGATATTTGAGACGCTGTTACGAATTCTCATTTGAAGAAAGGATATTGTCTTTCCAGCATTTCAAAAATGTATTTGCAAAATAATGTTTTTGATGTAACTATTCTTTTATCCAGCAGTATCATTGATCAAGTTATCTCAATAATTTCCCTGAAAACTTTTAGACTTCTTTACCACACTCAATTCAAAATGGGAATTTTATAAGTTTATGCTGTTACAAACACAGTCAATTATATGAAAGCTAGATAATAAAGTAGTATAAATAAGCATGTCTGAAGAACATGATGTAAATTTACACAGTCTGAGACTCTGGACTCCTATCTCCTATGTATACAATCAAGTTACCATGAAATATACTGTGAGGTGAATTTACAGTATGCCAGAACTCACAGTAATTTTCTTTGCACAGTCAATAAAAAGTAGCTTGCTCTTTCCACTTTCCAAAAGTAAGAGACTTTTCTCATATCATATTATGTAATGTAGTAATATAGTCTATTTATTTGAATGTTGCAATAGTATCATCTGACTTGAGAGTTGATCTGCTTGGGGGTAGAGGGAACATATTTGTTAGACTCTTCTATAACACTGCTACAAAGATATCCAAATTCTATGCTTGTACACATTAATGTTAGATCATTTACATTAGTTTTACACTGCTGATTTTATTCTTGATTTTCTCTTAAAGTGGCTCAATGAACATGCTGCAATTTCTTTTCTGTTTGCTGCGAAGCATACTTAACATTGTAGTATGGCTCTGACCACTAGGCAGCTGGAAAGAAAAGATGACTAAGAGCAGTGCAGGGAAAACAATACAATAACTTGTAAACTTAAAAAGGTGTCTTACCTGGGAGGGAGGCTGAGAGGTCATCAAAAGCAGTGAATAAGTTAACATAATTAGAGCTATAATTGGATATGAAATACCTATTTTGGCTTGGAAGGCTTTGCAAAAGAATCATCTTTTCTTCATCAGGCAGCTGAAATCACTAGGGGCAGTGGTGTTTGCGTCATTGAGGGAATCAGGCTGAAGCCATATTGGTGCATCAGGCCAAGAAAGTTCAAAGCCTTTCATCGCCAAGAAGGGAAGCGGTAAGTCTGGCACAGTGAGAATTGCAAGCAAGACATCTTTGGCCAATATGAAATGCTGCAATAGTGTTACAATTGTCAGCCATCGCAAAACTACCAGTTCTAGTAAGTTAATCTCAGACTCAAGGATCAGGATTGGTGACTACAAATTCAGACTACTGGATTTTTTAAATACAAGTCCAGCATTCTGGTATTAGTAATTCTAGGTTTCTCCTTTTATAAATAAGCAAGTATTCTCAACATGATTTACCAATGAAAAAAAAATGCATCATTACTTTATGCATGGAGCCAGAGAATGACTAGGTACTGGCTGATCTCTTAAAAGCAGAGCAGATGAGGATCTAAAAATGATAAAAATGTGTGTGTGTTTTCACTTTCAATAATCTGAAGCAATGTTTTAAAAAATATATCATTGCCAACAAAAATTTTTAGAACTGTTGGTGTCATGATTGTAGAGACGTGCTAAACCTTTTAAAGTTAGCTCTATTTTCAGAAGTACTACTGGCAGAAAACTTGAGACTGGATTTTCAGAGACTATGCTTATCATTCTAGAAAAATTAAGTCAGGATATTTTAGATGACTCCATGGATTGTTGGTGCTTCGGTCTTCCATTGAAAAGTCATTTTGATTGCAAGTCAGGTACGTCAGCTCTGCTTTAAACATTCCCTGTATACTGAAATGTAGAAATTTTCTTCTTAGTTTTGATGCTGTTTCATGCTAATAATAAGCCTGTATAACAGGAAAAAAAACAAAAAGAGGAACAGCAAAAACCCTTTGTATGTTAAAAGAAGAGGTGTGTGCTGCTTGACATAAAGGGTTTTATCCCGGGAATATGTTTTTAACACTCTTCAAGAGCTTGCTCCTTGGAGTAGATGTGCATGGAACACAAAAAAGTAATTGATGTAGTTCAAGTTTTATTGACATGATTACATGTTGTAAATAGCAATGTACAACTTTGTAATATCCTCCTGTCTTATCATCACATTTTTTCTGATGTTACCTGGACTATTTTTTGTCCAAATAAATTAAGCTCATCTAATAGAGACAGGATTGGAAGTTTTCTGTTACTTTGATCAGAATTAGCACTAGATGTGTCAAGCCAATTACTTTAAAATTGAACAGATGCAAAATAGTGTGGTATGTCAATCATTTGCTGTTTTTTCTTTTAGTTTTTAGAACTCTGCATCCTTAAGGGAAGCTGTTATAATCTTCCTGGTCTTGTGAATTGCTGAGTAGGATTTCCTACTGCTACCTGTTGTCAAGACTGTGCAACTGGAAGAAAACTGTAACAGTTTTAAAATGTTTTTGTTAGAAAAGCAGCATTACACGTTTTCAAGAAGGTTTATTCAGAATTATTGCATTAAAAAGCTACTGCCAAAGATTAATTAAAAAACACAGAAGAAAGGAAATCTGTTATTAAGACTCACATTTCATTGTAATATTTACTTAATGACTTGGAGCCCACAGCTAACTTAATATATCTGGTTTGCTCTCAAGTTGTATACTAAGCCTGACTGCAGTGCTATTTTGTGTGTACAGTGTGTCTGTGTCATCCATGCTAGCAGAGCATCTCCATATTACAACATTGAAGGAGGACTGATGACAGCCTTCTTTATTGCGGCCCTTAGCAATAGATTGTTAAGATTAGCACATTGTCTGAGGAAGAGATTTGTCTGAAGGGCTTGCAGTTCCTTCCTACAGTTAAATTCAACAGGGGGACATCAGACAGTTGCTTCTCTCCCAGAAGGTTTGTTTATATTTCAGCCTAGACAGATAAAAAAGATAACCCAGAGGATTTCCTTTTTTTTTTTTTCTTCCTGACTTTTGATTTATTTAGCAGAATTGTGTTCAGAACTTGGACGTTTAATTAAATTTGCGTAAGAAGGGTGAATTTTCATTGCTTGGTGACCTGTATTAAAGGAGCATTAATAATCCAATTCAAACTTTAAGATTTCTTTACATTCCAGCAGCTGTATGAGAATTAAAGCAAGAGTCTGCTGTCTTTTAGTTGTTGAGCTGAAATCAGTTGTTGAGCTGCTAACAAAACACACAAAATATCTTTTAGTTAAGAAAGCATGGGCAAAGAAGGTCCAGCAAGGTAAGAATCTTCTGGACTTGAATACTTCAAAGTGTATTTGGGAATAGAAAAGAGTAAAATTATTACACAAGAATGAACCAACATGCCTTCCATTGAACACAAATGGAATGGTCAAATGGTCAAATAAATGGCTTTATACATATTAGATCCTAGTTTCATCATTTATTTTGTGAGCAAACCTCTTTTGTCCCTCAGAGCCCTGTTGACTTGGGTGGAAGTCAGTATGTTCATCAGTTCGCTTGCACACCGTGAATAGCAATATATAAGCTTGCAATTTCCTCTCTTCTTTATCAGTACATTTTACTTGCAGTTACCTGGACTATTTAACTACTTTGTGCAAATAAAATAATCTTCCCTAATAGAGATAGGAATGTAAGTTAAATGTCACTTTGATCAGAACCCATGATACAATATACTGAAATAGGTGATAAAATCTGCCAGTTGGGCTAACTGAATAAACAACAAGGTAACATTTTCAGTCATCTCTTGCTTTTTAGTTATCTGACCATAGAAATTAGTTTGTAGTGTAAGAATCTAGGTGATAAGCTGCCACAAACTATCTGGCAATACAGTAAATGTAAATAAATGTTGATAGGACAGTACTAAATAAAGTTAAATTATGAAAATATTTGCTGATTCAGAACTACCATAGTTGTTTGGGCTTTTCTTAGGCTTTTTAGCAAAATTCACCATTAAAATTTATTGTGTAAAATTGTGACAGTTTTCCCAATTTACCCTCAGTTCCAAAATAAATATTACTTTATTCCAATATAACTCTTCCATGTTCAAATTGTAGTGCTTTGTCAAATATGCCACATACAGGAATTCTTGAACGTACAGACCAGTAAAGGGACTGCAAGTAATTTTTCATTTTTTAAACTGCAGATTCTTAGAGTATGGGAATGCCCCTGTGAGAGTTTTACAAGTTTAAGATGTTAAATGGCAGGAATTGAACTCTTCACTTGTTAAAATTGAAGATTAAATGAAAGGATTTAATGGGGTATGGAGTAGCTTATTTCCTGTCTAGTAGTAGATAGAGGTGTCTTTAGCATGGTGTGCTCTGTGAACATCTTCACCTCTGAGAACAGGCCTTCAGGCTCCTACATACTAAAATGGGCTGTGTGTCTACTACTGGAAAAGTCTGATCAGATGTTCTCTCCCACAGTCACTTGAGGTATCTAAAATGTTTTACACCAAAAAGCAACTTTAAATTGGAATTATTTTTTTTAAAAATGTGTATGTAAAGCCAGGTTTTAAAGGTTCTCCACTAATTCACTGAGGTGTCTGGGATGGTTTGCATTCTTAATCTCACTTTGTGAAAAGAAAATCTCTGTAATATTGTGCTTTATTCTGGCAGCCTGCTTAATTGTATTTGGCAGCTTGTTTTGGTTCTGGAGCAGCTCACTAGCCATCTAATTAAAATGGGGGTACCGTGATATGTGTCTTGTCTCTGAAATGGATAGGGATGATGAAAAAGGCTGTGAAGACGGCTAATTATTTTTCAACGACCAAAGCTTTTCAGTTCAAATGTTCCCTGGTTTTCGTATTTCTAAGG
Organism: Ciconia boyciana; assembly: GCF_034638445.1. Lineage (NCBI taxonomy): Eukaryota > Metazoa > Chordata > Aves > Ciconiiformes > Ciconiidae > Ciconia > Ciconia boyciana. The sequence continues at coordinate 8,354,077 of NC_132943.1, forward strand.
TCATTAAAATGCTCAGAGAACAAACATTTAATATGAGACTAAATGTAATGAGCGTGAATTTCTTCTGGCCTTGTCTTCACGTACCGTGTTCCATTCTTTGCATGTTTAGGAAAGCCATGCATAGAGAAATGAATATAAGCCTCCTTTTTTCTTTTTTCTTTTTTTTAAATTTTATTTATTATGATAAGGAAAACCTGTCAATCTTTGCATTATTATGCTCCTCTCTTGTGTTGTTCCCACTGATGATAGAGGAACTCAGTTGTGCCGTTAGTCATTAGCTAGGGTAGGAAGTGCTGGGGAAGGCACCGATCCATGTATAGAGAAGAACAATTGATTCCAGAGAAGCAGCCTGCTGTACTGCTGTGTGTGGCAGATCTGTGTCGGATCATGCTCCGTGCCCTCTGGCTTGCAGGTTAGCATGGCCATTCCTTGTCCCAGGATCCGTTGAACCAGGGTCAGTCACGGATGGGCTCCAGCCAGGGTCTTAGATTTCTAAATCACAAACGTGTATGTGCAGAGAATTTATTCTAATTCTGTTTATCCTCCTCAAGGACAGAATTGCAGGTCTTAACCACCTGTTAGCTGAGGGAGGAACCAGGCAAACGTACCAAGGAAAGTGACAAGCAAGTATCTTATTTTACCTTCATTCCTTCTGACAGATTTCCTGTTGCATTTGTGTGATTTTTGCAAAAAAATAGAACACAGATAAATTGTTAGGCTAGAAATTGTTTTTTTAAAAAAGAAAGTATCAGCCTGTCTATAGTTCTCATTTACCTGAGTTTGAAAGTAGTTTTTAGTAGCTTTTTCTGATAATTATTTTGAGCATCTTCATTATTGTGTGTCCAACTGACCGTTTTGTGTGGACTCATTTTTCTGTGTTCATAATTCAGAACCGTTCAAAGGTATCTGAAATGAAGGATGCTTAAAATAGTCACCTTTGCATTCATGGGTGTCTCTGCATTTGTGTTCTAGAGGTTTCAGCAGGACAAAAATGAGCTTGTAATAACCCATTGATGGGGGTGCACTAGTCACATCAGTTTCAGTAATTTAACTTGCATTAGTATAATGTAATTATAAGGACAATACAAAATTATTTTCAATATTAATGTTTTTTCAGCACTTGATATACTTCTGAAGTACTGCTATATTTCTCCATAAAAGGAAGTCTGCTTTGATTTTCAGAAGTCTGTTGAAATACTTCTAGTATAAAAATAGAGTATCTTACAACTGTTAAGCTGTGGGAATGCCATAAAGATTGTGTGGTTCATTTCTAATTGGGTTACCATTTTCCATAGTTTGCATTTCTAAAAGTTAAGGCAGTGCTTTGAGAATGTGAAATATCATAAAAGGTAGATCATAATACTAAACAGTTTATTCAAATAGATAAGATATTAATGGTGATTGTGGTCACTCTTTGCAGAATTACTAGATGCTTCCATACGGTAAAATGATTTTTCCTGTGTATAACATCCTGAAGTGTGGAATTACTTTTGTCCCATTTTATAGATAAGAACCTTAAAAAAGGGAATGTTTAACGGTATTGTCGGAAGTTACTTAGTAAGGCAGTAAGATGTGTGAGAATGTGCCAACCACCCAGACCTAGCTGCATTTTCAAACAATTATACTCTCTCTTCAGAGTCCAGTTGTTCTGGCTATTAAACTTATTCTGGATCCCTGATCTTCAAATATCTCCCAAGATCCCTGATCCAGTTCTGTTTCCTTATCTGTGAAATAGGGAGACTACTGTAATTGTTTGGTTTGTTCTATTTTTTGAGGTAATTGTAACTATAGTTATATGTATAACTCTCTCCACACACATGCTGAATGAAAAAGTTAAAATCTATCAAATTAAAAAAAAAATCTAATTTATTTGGAAAACTTTCTATGGTAAATAAAAAATTTTGCAATTCATTGCTGCATCCATTGAGCTGCTTAAAATTTTACTGAAATTCTAGGAAAAAAAGGTCTTTGAAAAATTTGTGTATGTGCAACTCCACTGAAAATATTATTATCTGGCATGTCTGTATTTGTTTATAACTAGAAAATTCACCTGTGTTGTATTGTGGATAGCAGATACTAAGAAAGGGTTCTTACAGTTAATGTGGAAAAGTGAGAATTTAGGCAGTGCTTTTGTGGACTGGTTTTAAATGCTTACCATGGCTAAAATGTGTTTCTTTTCTCTAAGTTTAAAGAACACCAGGAAGAATCCAATTTGAGTAGACTTAAACCACAGATATAATTTTTTCTTATCTTATTTAAGAACTATATCTAAGGTATGGGATAGTTGGAATACTTCTAGAAAGAAATATGATATGTGGCAAAGCTAACTAAATCCTCTCTTGATCTAAATCCTCTATGTTGCACTTCAGTCAGCCAGTTTATATGGAGCAGTGGTCATACTATAGTATGATTCCAGGTATTGAAAGCTGCATTATGTTTGTCTGCTGGTGTGAGGATTTTGAACCTGAAATATCAACCAATGAAATTCTGTCTGTATGCACCAAAAGGCCTGTGGTTAGAATCTGTAGCATGCTGAGAATTAGGTTTTACAATGTTGGACAATTATTTACATTTCTTAGAAGTACTTTCAAACTGGACTCACTTGTTTTTTTTAACAGCAGCATTGATGATTTTTTTTCACGCTCTTGATGCCTGATATACCACAATTGTTGAAAATACAATTCACAATCAAGTCAAGTCTGAAATAGTAGCATAAAAGTAGGGAAAAAATAAATAAAAAAAGATGCTGAACATGGAGGCTTAGCATTTGGAGTTTCCTAATATATTTCATTTAGTCTAAATTTGGCAAACTTGAAGTTAAGCATCTTTTAAAAATTAAACCACTAGGCTTCTTTACAGTAATGGAGACAAATAACCAGGGTGGGGGGATGGAGTTCTCACTGGTTGTGTTCTTTTAAAAGTGCTTATGTCCTAAATAAATGCTAATTAACAATAATTTTTTCATATAGACACCAATACATAGCACAATACATAGCACAACCAACAATACTCATATATTTATTGTTGGTTGTGCTGCAGTTAGCCCGAATCCTTGCATGTAAATTCTATGTTAATACATCTGAGCTGTAGCTTGCGTATGATACCATTCTTTAATTACCTTTTTGAAAGGATCTCTCCATCTTTCTAATGTGACCACAGGACATGAACTTACCAGAACCTGAGAATAATGGCAGTATTTCATCTCTTTTTTTATTAACAATTCAAAACCTTCAATGATTTGTAAAAACATTTAGCCTATGTCCAAGCTGTTACAGGTTTGGGGATACATGTATAAAATATGAGTTTGCTGGATCTCTGTGAAGCTTCCAGAAACCCATTTAAGTCAGATAAGCATTTACAAACCTTCACCTCGGTCTTCTGGCTTATTCTGTTGACTTAGGTAAAACCTGCTTTAAAGCAACTGGCCAAACTCCCAAGAATAAACTCTTTATGCTGTGTAGGACATGAATACTTATCTGATAGCTTTGCCTCCAGTCAGTACAACACAGAAGATGGAAGGCATGTTGCCTTTGGAGAGTCTCCTAGGTCATTAAAACTGGAATAACCTTCATTTGGATACAGCGAGTTACAAATCTTGGCCACAGGGCTTTAGAAACGGCTGTTGAGTGTGTCTGATATCACTCAACATTTCTGGTTGTTTCTGGCTTTTTTAGCCAAGGTACTACTGGTTCCTTGTCCCTGTCCAGGGCCAAAATGCTTCCTTTGGTTTTGGAAGCAAGTTTCAGGCTCGAAATTACAAAGCCTGTGTATTGTAGGTATAAGCTGCAAAAGCTTCCCTGGTAAATGTGCAGTTACAGGCATTTGCAACACTCTAGACGATTTTAGTTGTTATATTTGGAGTTGAGGCATCAATAATACATAGTTTCATTAAAAGACAATGTGCTTTAATGTCATTGCACTGAGTTATTTTGGGTGATTCAAGTGACCCCATTTGAAATATAACAGATTAAATTATGCACCTGTATATTCAATTGCAGAGAGTTTGCACCATGTGCCTGGAAAGAAAACTAGTATGTGTCTTATAGACCTTCAAGTTTTATTATTCCTGTTCTTAAATGCAAACGTATGCATTTAGTATCCCGATAAAGCTCAACTGGAGCTATAACATATGGGCCCTCTTTTAGTTCCTGCCCCCTGGAAAGCCAAGACTAAACAAAAATACCACTCCTTTTCTTTGATTTATTTGTGTTCTTTTTTTGAGATGATCTTGTTTGAAAACAGAAGGTTGGCACCTGAGAAAGGAAGCACGGGAGTGTGTGAAGCAGTGGGATGCTGGACAGGAGGGGTCCTGCTTTCTCCCAGAACCGGCACTGCAGTGCACTGCTCTGCACAGTGCTTGCACATACTGTAATATTACCCCTGCGTGGACTTTTGAGTAACCCTGGAAATTGCTGATAACTCTGCTTTGTTGGAGTTGTCTGCTTTCTGGTTTTACAAAAAGCTTTCCCTAAACAAATGGTTTCTTGTGTTCATCTCTAGCTATGCTGGAAAGAGTGACATACAAAATTGACTGCTTTGGTATATTTGGCAGACTATTTTTTAGTGTTATACTCACTAAAGGGTGGCAGTGAAGGCTTGTTGTATATAGAAGACATTTCAGCAGCTGTTAAAAGAGAGCCCAGGCATTATTTTTTCTGAAATCAGGAACAGATTTACCCTCAGTGTGTGTATGCCTATCATTCAGTGTTTGCTTGGGTTTTTTTACATTACTGGTATGCTCTTGGGGACTGTCTACTGTGTATTGTAGAGAAAGCTGGTTCACTGTTTCCTCCACATGGATAATCTTTTCAGCATTCAATAAGTTATTCCTTAGCTTTGTTGCTTTTGTACACATCTAGAAGCCAGAAGTTCCAGCCCTGCCTGTAGTCTAGGGGATAGTAGAGACAGGCTGGGAGATACAGTCGCTGCTCTGAAGTGTGTAGAATTTGTACAGAAAACAAATTCAGAAACTGGAAAAACAAAAAAAAACTCAAGAAGAGTAGTTTCTTGGCCTAACAGTCATGCCCCAGGCAGTGGCAGAGCTGGGGACATGATGTCTGGCTCCTTTAGAGCCCCGTTCGCTGAGTCACATCCCACAGCTGTGTCTTCCCCAAGGACAGAAGTCTCTTAGTACTCTACTGCAGCTCATTCTGCAGACAGTCACTATGACACCTTTCAGGCAAGTGAAAAAATGAACCCTATTAGGGACTTATTTACAAATGGGTCATAAGTTCTAATAAGATCAAGATGCAGGTTTAATATACATTAAACTTATGCTTCCACTTGGTAGATACATACATAACAGTATAATGGTATTGCCCAGAAATAAGAGTCTTTACCATGTTGATGCAATTATAAACTGTGAAAATGAGCTAAAGATTTTGTATAGATAGGGTTGGTACAATTTTGCCAATGAGTTTGCCATAGAAATATGGGTGTAGGAACATGACACTGATGGATAGCACTGGATCTGCCCATGTAGATTAGATGTCTGGCAGACTTGTGTCTGAGATATTGATGTTTAGCAGCCATTTGTTGCTACTGTGCTGATTGCAGAAATTTTGGGCATGTGCATAAAAATCCTTAAATTTTGCTCTACTAGAATTTCGGGGAGGGGAGAAGGTGCCTGGGGAAATGTATGTGTACCTGTTGGTCCTGGTCAGTAGTGTTTTTTACAAGTATTAACGGTATCAGTCATGTCTGTTCTTTGCCTGCAGTTGTTGTGAGGGATTTTTAGAAAGTATTACTCATTTGGTTTTCTCTGCTTGGAATGGATTTATTTTGAAATATTTATTGTAACGTTAGTTTTTGATGTTTTACCAACACTGGGCAATGAAAGCAGACTGTATTTCAGTTTCACTTCTGATTCAGCACAACTTCCAGTTCCTCTTGCTTGTGACTCTGTACAACCTGCAAGATATGCATGGTAATATATATAGAAATAAACCCAACACTTTCAGTGATGTTCAAATTGCCTGCCTGATTTCTGTGAAGTGCAGGTCATGTGCTTTGAAGCCATGATATTTTATGTGCTGATATCCAGGTGTGTCTTTCAAAAAGACTAATTTCAAAGCAAATGTGATGGAGTGATTTTCCCATCAAGAGGAGCTTCCTAAAAATAGTTTTTCCCTCTCTGAGTAGGTAAGAGGAGATTTTTATGACAGATGGAGGAGCTGTTTGTATGTACCTTCTCTTATTTGTAGCTAGACTCATCTGAAAGATTTCTGTTTGGGAGAACTGGAGGCAGAGTTAATTTCCTGTCAGGTACCAGGGTGCTCTCCCAATGCAGAGAAGGAAATGAGAAGCCCAGGGTCACTGAGGGGTCCTGGCTCTCCAGGAACACATTTTACATGGATTAAACCTGGCAAAAGCTGGTAGAGACTAGATCGCCGAAGAGTTAAATTGGAATGATTTTTTAGGGTTAGGGCCTTAGTCATATGATTTTTCTGAGGCAGATGGAAATGAATAAAACCCTCATTTTGTTCAGGGTAGAATGTGTGGGAAATGGGGCATTTTTCTTTATTTGGAATCACTTTGGAAGGGGTGAAGGAATTGCAGCAAAATCTGACCTATAGGTTGGCAGACTTCACAAATTGATGTCGCTGTGCAGGTGGAGGCAGTGGTAGATTTGTGGCTTACTGTGCTGGCTCTATTTTTAGTTTCTGACTGCTTGCAAGTTCTGTTTACAAATGTCAGGAAAATGCATTAGGATTATCTGCTTTATTGTAGAGGTAATAAAATGCTGTCCAATTTAGCCAATAAAATAGCTAAAAGCAGGCTCCCACTGTCATGGCAGTGTAGCTGCTAAATGTAGGCAGTGGCTCCACAGGATTTTTAAGCTACCTGCTCTGTTCTTTCCTAATTGCTTGTTTCCCACCATTGTACTTATTCAATATGGAGATTAGGAATCTCTGGGGTTTTTTTACATCAGAGGCTCATCTGGGAATAATTGAAAATGTGTATTGAGAAGAAGGAAGGTGAGGGTTCAGCAAGAGCTCTATGATCCATTCCTGCAGTGCCATACATTGCTCCTGGAGCATGGCAGTGATACTGGAGGCGTAAGGACCACTGGTTATTCCTTTGCCTAGGGGTCTCAAGTGCTTGGACACTAAGAAGTACTTCCCTAAAAGTCCTTTCAGCTTCAGTGCCTAGAATGGGAGCCAGTCGTTGTCTTTAGAGGATGTGGTCAGTCTGGCAACCTGTATTGGCTGGTACCCTGTAAGCCACTATTACAGTTGCTTTCTCTGCCATAGAGCCTAAACTCATGGACAAACATACCATTTAAGCTGGGGTGACTTACTGGTGAGCTTTTTGACTGTACTTGTCAGCTAGAAGTATTAATGTGCTTAAGTCAGGGCTGAAGGTGCTTTAACGTTGTTATTTGACTCTGAAAGAAAAACAAATGGGTTGTTTTTACCATTAGAAAACAAGTGTGTAAAGAAATAATATAAAAATATATCTTTCCAGTGCTTAAATGGTCATTACTATTTTTATGATGCCCTTTTACCACTACAAGTTAGTATTATAGGGTACCAATCCTTGGAAGGTCTTTCCTCCAGTTGTATTCACTAGCTAGCAAAAAGGTTTAAGCAGACTTGTGACACTGTTGGTTAATACTTGTTCTTCATTGCTGTTTTAGATAGCTCAGGCCAAACAGATTGTGTGTTAGTGCTGTGGCTATTCATGGTGGTAGAATACATAAAAATAAAGACAGTTCTCATGCTAAAGACCTTATGCTTTAAATACACCAAATATGTCCCCTAAAGCATTCTTAAGATGTGGCTATCTTTATGCACTTCATCACCCATAGAAATTATATACTCATTTTTAAGGGAACCATAGAGTTAATTTGTTTTAAGTCTGGATTAGAGTGGAGAAAAATGCTGGCAATTTATTAAAAACTGAGGAGCTAATTCTACCACATAGGCAGGCTAGAAATAGAAGTAGGAGTGAAAGTGTGGCTTTGAACTGCATCATATGAAAGCAGTAATGACAGGAACATTGCAAGCTTGTGTGTACCTGTGAATGCCCATATTTTTTTTGATGCAACTTCTGCAGTTTTTGAAACTGTATGACTCTAGGGAGGCATACAATGAAAATTTGATAGGTAATATATTATTATGCAGTGAAGTGTTCAAATTTGCAGCTGGATCACTGCAAGCTAGTGTCAGCTTGTCAAATGTAGCTCTTGCCTGGCAAGTCTGACCAAGAAATATAGCCTCTTTTTTCACCTAGGAGATGAAGTGTGGGAAATCATGATTTAACAATGAGAGGGTGATGTAAATCCATACTAACTATTTCAATACTCTTCAGCTTTGAGAAAATGGGAATCTGGAAATGAACTTGATGACTTTTCTTTGTGTTTCGGCTAACTGTAATGATAAAGTCCAAATATTTGTGATATCTGGCATGGTTGTGGCCATAGCTACATCTTAGATCAATAAGAAAAGGGTTATTTTTTCCAAGATTTTAATTTCTGTTTATCCAGATAAGTGCCACAGAACTGCAGCTTGCTGTTACTGAAAAGAACAGTCAAACCATAGCGGCTCTGTTCTGCCAAGCTGTTCTAATGAATGCTGGAATACTGAAAATTAGATATTGTGTTTGTCAGCCCAAGATTGACAAAGTCGTTGATAAGTCTGTTTTTTTTTTTAGTTCAAGTTTTTTTATTTTTACAAAAATGTATTTTTCTTAGTAAGTTAGCTGATATCTGTTCATAAAAGGGTAGTAAAATTAATAATTTTAGGCTTTATTCCAAGCCCTCTTAACTGGAACTAGAGTGCTGTGCTTTTCATTCAGGGTACACAGGTTTGGTTAGTCCTGTTCTCACTCAACAGTCTACAAAATGCAGCAAGAAGGCTAGAGCTGCTCAGTGCTCGAGAGCTTGACATAGCTGTAGTGTCACTGTTAGCCTGTGAGAGCTGCCGTTTGATGAAGTCCCATCTCCAGGTGATGACCTCTTCCGTTCCTGCCTGCTTCTTCCCTGGTATTCCTCTGGGCTACTGAAAGGTGTTTTTCCTTGCACGGTACCTCCTAGAATTGGGAACTGTGAGATGATAGAATTAAGATGCGTGGAGTAAAATTATAAAAATGATAGTTTTTTCCAGATGTTAGCCCATTTTTTAAATCTCTCTTATTTTTTAGAGGCAGTATGCAGTCAAAATCAGAGCTGGTCAAAATTTTTCCTGCTAATGCTTTTTCCATTGGAAATCACTGATCTGATGGAATTTGAAGCGTTTCTTGGGGCTGTGTGAATTACCTTTAGGCCTTTTGTCAAAAAGATGGCAGTCAAGAAGTCTGGATGGGCCTGCATAGTTTTCTGTCAGCCAGTTCAGGTGGACTATTGTGCCTCGCTGGAGCAAGGAGCACTTTGAGACATGTAAAGTTTTCTGAGAGTTTGAAATTGTGGTTTCAACATATTTTTACTCAAAACTGCATCTGAAATGCAGCATGTTTCATAAACAGACTGTTTCTGAATGGTACACTAAGGTCTGCACCATTACGGTTTTGGAAGAAAGAAAAGCACCTCCCGAGTGACCTAACCATTTCCTGCAGCACAAGGCCTTTCTTGTAGACCTTTTTTAAGTGTTGGTCAGGTCATTCTAGTGGGAACTGGGTGAAACTAAGCCCATGTGTTGAAACTAGTTTTGTAGCTCTTGGACAAGAGAAGAAGGAAGGATACAAAATAGATTTAAAGTGATTCTAAATAATATTTTCTTTCCTTTAGCTGTTTCCGTGATGAGATACAGTGCATCATCATTTGGATTTGCTGTAAGTAGAGATACAATTTAAATATTCTCTACCCTTTTTTTCCTGGGCTTTTTCTGAACATGAAATACTGTATTTTTTCTTATTGTAAGTTCATGGCAAGGTGTGTAAAGTCAATGATGGATTAGAAAAAATATTGTTGAAGTCATACCTTGGAAAGGATAGTAAAGATACTTTCATTACACTTTTTCAGTTTCTGACTACTAAGTCTTATATTGGAGTTAATATCAATACTTATATCTCATCATTGATAGATATTATCCACTAGATATGGTTTTCTTCTACAAAATCTCTCAGCTTAATCAGTTCTGTTGAACTTGAGCCAAATTCTGAAGTTCCCTTCTGAATTTTGTGTGACCCTTTTCCTATTGAAGTCTATGGTAAAACTCCTATTGACTTTGGGATTACAGCTTTCCTGCTCAGTAGTTGCCATGACTTTCCTGATTAGTGGCAGAGCAAAAAATTCCTAATGACAAGCAAAATGACTAATTTCAAATAACTTGTCTTTTGCTTCCAAATTTGAAGGTTAGATTGCATAGAAAGTTTGACTTAAGGCTGAAAGTTCTTACAGGGGGACTAGCCTGGTTTTTGCTGTTACCTGATATCATGTCTTCATTTACTGGAAATACAAACATGGCAATTTTGCTGATCATACAGAATAATATGAAATCTGCATACAGTGGGATTTTGAAAAAAAGTTAGTATTTGCTTGCTTTGAAACAAAACCTTCTACTGCAGAAAATTAGTGACTTTGCAGGAAAAAGGAATGCTTGACAGGCATTTTCAAACACCTTTTCTTTTTTTTTTTTTTTAGAGTCTTTGCATAAGAATCGTATTAGTATTTTAACTCTTGTGGTACCACAGTGGCAGATAGTAGTAGGTTGGTTTTTTTTTTCTTAACTTCTCCACAGGTGATGGATTAGAAATAAAAAGTTTTTAATCCCTTGATTGACTTCTGAGCTCTGAAGTGTATCACCGTGCAATAATACATGGCAAAAATGTGAAGATCAATTTAATAAATGTAAATCCTGCTTTCATTAAAATGATTTATTTGCAGCTGCTTTGTGCCTGCACAGCAGGATAGTAAATGCATTACTGTTAGTACAGGGCACATTTAATAGCCCACAGAACAATTGACTCTGTGTCTCTTTCAGTTTGATGCTACCCTGGATGTTTTGTCATCAGCGATAGTTTTGTGGCGTTACAGCAACGCAGCTGCTGTGCATTCTGCACACAGGGAGTACATGTAAGTACACTTAATTACTTTTGGCTTTGGTAGAGGCCTGCAGAGCTTTTGCTGTCAAGCTGTGATGCTACAGATTCCAGAGCTTTGACAAAAAACATTTTGTCATGTCAGCAAGTATTCTTTCCTTCTGCCAACTTACTGTTTGGTCCCAAACACGCAGCCTCTCCTTAGGCAAACCTCCCTGATATTATGATTTTCAGTTTCTTTTTAGCCAAGATAGTCATTGTTAGGGCTTTGCCTTTTTTTTTTTCTTTTTTTTTTTTCCCCTTGCAGCATCCGTATCAAATGAACTGTATTTGCAATCTGTAATGGATGTGTAGATCTTTTATTTTGCATCTTAGTCCATCATTCTTACTAGAGTATTTTTTAAAATTGATGCTTGTATTATATTTGTGCTTCCCTTAACAAGATTGGAATATGAACCCCTTCTCTTTGAACGTAAATCACTTTGTCTGCTAGTGATATTATTAGAAAATGACATTACAGAACATCTGATAAAAAAGTAATTTGCAGTGCAGTCTTGATCACAGTGGAAATTATATTCTGCATCATTGTGCAGCATTTCTATTGGCAATGCATGTGGTAGCTGAGGAGATCAGGTGGAGATTGACTCAAGAATTGTTCCAACTAGTGCATAAAGAAGACTTTAACCTCCTACTCAAATTTTCGGTACATCTAGGTGGAGAATTGCAGTACATTTATCTGCTTTGGTTTTGTTCTGTGCTGCTGTTGCTAGCAGTATCCCATCTGGCTTATTTGAAGATAGTTCAACTATACCCTGGAATGGACTACAGTTTTACAATAAAGGGGGATAAGGTAGTTGTTGTTCTGAAGCACCTCTAATGAAGTCCCTTCTACAAGAAGGGAAGCTTGATGAAACGGAGTTTTTACATAACTGGTAGGATCAAGTAAAAAGAAAAAAAAAAAAAAAGCCACACAGGGGGGACTATAACTTGTCTTCATAGTCCTTTCCTAAAAACTAAGGAAACAGTAAGCAGTATTTTTACATGCATTAACTCAGGCTCATGGAACAGCTTGCCAGCACTGTGAGTTCCTTTCTGGCAGGGCTCCATACCGAACAGTTTGGAATAAAAGGCCATAGAAGATTGATGTGGCATTGATTCATAAAAATAAATCCAGAAATATGTGATTAAAATTAGTCTGCCTGCACAAATTTGGAGATCTTAACAGGCATTTCCTGAGTATCTTGCTTTTGTGGGCGTCCACAGAGATTCCTGTCAACATTCAATTAACATATTTTTGAAATCTCCTTCTGTTGAGCTTTTTCAAGTGAACCTTGTAAAGTACTTTATAGAGAAAATAAATCCCAATACAAAAGAAGAATCAACATATCCCTATGGCTAAGCCAGTAAAGTGAACAAGCAAAGTAGCAAACATATTTTCCTGCTTTTTATGCTCATTTTTAATTTGCTTTCATATAATCCCTGTGCTTTACATCAGGCTAAATTAAGTCAATGAATTACTTGCCATGCCCTCTAGTTGAAGACAGCTAAGGTTAGGTGATGAGATCAGTACTGAGTGAAAGAATGTTACCATATGCTAGGAATATGAATCACTGGATAGGCAGTCTGGTTATCCCTCCGTTCTAGAATTGACAGGAGAATCATCATAGTACTGACAAGCGAAGACATGGTTGTGTCTCTTAGGGCAATTCTTACTGTGTCAGATTTTTGAGGGAGGCACATTTCTAATTTCCTGTTGTGTTTAATCAATCTCTTGCTTGAAAGACTGCATGTAATTATTTTTCCTCTACGCTGGAAAGTGTTGCATGACTCCTCCTGGCTGCTTGCTTACTTTGTAAATAATCTTTGTATCACATATGCCTATAACTACACCTGGTCTTTCACAGTCCTTGTTTTCTGTGTGCCAGTGCCTCAGTGGGGAAGTCTGCTCTCAGACTCCTGGACAGTTCGGTGCAAATTCACGTAGGTGCGTAGGTCATGCTGTGCATTATTCCTGTTTCTGTGTGCCTAGCCGTACTTTGCCTTAGTGCAGGAGCCTGTGCAAAACTCTGGGTTTCTGCAAAACCATTACTACTGTTTACCAGAGTAAGGTGTGCCAGAGTGACTTCAGTTTAGTTCTTTATTTATAGGTCTGTCTTTTATTGATTTAAATATTACATTTGTCTGTGTATCCTAACATATCTGAAAATAACCTGAGCTCCTTGAGAAAAGCCAAGTGGAATTGTCAATTAATTACGTATTGCAAATTTATAAAACTTTTCCTGTTTCATAGACTTGACAGCAAGAGTTTGATCCAAAATCTGTTGAAATCAGCGGAAAGTCTCTCATGGAAGGGCAACTTTAGATCCAGTCCTAACTGTTGGATGTCGTTGAGAGAGAACATATCGAATGCAAAACAAAACCCCAGAAAAAGACGCAGAGAATACAGCCTGACTCATGACGTACTATGAATTAAATACTTAGAATAAAATGCTAAGATGTAAAAGAACTGCGTAATCTCACTTAAGATGTAGCCATATGGAAGTTAGAGATGCAACATTTCATGGGCTGGTACTCAGAATGAACAGTAAAAAAACTGCTTGCTGTGCCAAGTTCTGCTAAGCTGAACCAATGCATTTCCATTTGACTTCAGGGGAATTGTAGTGCTGAAACGATCATGAAAATTTGTCCTGCTGAGTTCAACTCAGTTTAATGGGTTTTGTTTTTACTAGATCGTTTAATTTCTCTCATTTTCTGGGGCAAGAGGAGGAGGTACTTTTTGCGTGTACATGTGACCAAAGTTATACAGTGTACATCTTTGTTGATTCTCATGGTGGTTCACATGTAGTAACTGCAAAATATATTTTAACTTGCCTCTGTGATTTTCCCTTCTTGAAAAGTCTTTATTGATGGCCTAAGAAGCTAAAGCTAGCAGACTTTTCAAGTCTTTTATTGATGAGAATTTTTCTTAGGTCATTGTGAAAAGATATATCTGGTTATGTTCAAGCTATGTCTTAAATTATGATGAAATTTTTATGCTTTATTTTTAAATATACCAAGTGGCTTTGAAAATCTAATGAATATTCACCAAGATAAGGTATAAGCCACTGTAAGATTGTAGGCCATATGAGACACTGCTTGATTCTGCCTAGCTGGCTCATTAATGAAAGAGTATGTAGGAGTGGGATGAATATTTGATGTGTTTGTTACTGGTACTTTTTGGATAGTTTCACACTTCACCATCTTTCTGTTTTGGCAGTCAAATAAAAGAGGGTAAAAACAGGCCACTGCATTTTCATATATTTTAGAAGAGTGGTTGAAAGAATTGTGGGTCTTGAGGCAATGCAAGAATTGGGAAGGACCACAGATATCTGTGAAGAGAGTCAGAGTACATAGTTCATGAGTGCTTGATTTGCTCAGCGTGATCTGCCGGGTTGCAAGTTCACATGCAAGAAACTTAGAGGTGCTGAACAAATAATGAACAAAGCAATGATCGAGAAATCCAAGAAAGAAAAGAGTGCTGAAATAACTTGAGAAATAATTTTGAATCTCAACAAAAGATGAAAATTTACGACCAAAATAAAATTCTTACAATTGCCTATTTTTCTTCATAAGAGGAAAAACTAAGAGGAAGGCATATACTCTGATGTAGCTGATAAACCAGAGACTGTAAAAATATAGTAGACCCACCTGTGCACTTTGGGCCAGGTACAGCTTATTACTTCATGGTAAGAGTTTTGTGCAGTGCTATGCCGTAGAACAGCTGGGGTTGGCAGGCACCTCTGGAGGTCATCAGTCCAACCCCCTGCTCAAAGCAGGGTCGACTAGAGCAGGCTGTCAGGTTAAAGGTCTGAATCCAATCTTCTGTTTTGTGATTTGAACATTGAACAATCACTGAGCCATTCAAGATGCACAAAGAAATCTGAATGGTCCCCCTTCCTGCTCTCCATAACCAGTGTACAAACATTCTTGAATATTCTGCCCTTTAGTAAATCTTTAGCAACATAATAGCTTATTGGGCTGCTGCAGCAAACCTAAATTCTGTTGAAGGAAGAAATTTATTGAAATTGGTTGGAACCAACATAAAAAGTATATGTATAGTTGGTTGGAAAGATCTCAAAACTGTGAACAAAGGATTCCCTTTGCTTCCCTCTTCTTAGGAAAACAGGACTTTTCTCATGGTAAGTTAACACAGTTAGTTGGCAGCCTGCTCAGGTCAAATGGAGTAAATGGAGTAGTGCTACTTCTTAGGCTATAAAGCAATATCCCTATAATTACATTACAGAGCTACAATCTTGCATTTCTGTACAAAGCAGTGCAGGACTGAGTATCTGCTTATGCCCGTAGGATCCATTGCTGCTGGGATTTTTTTGGCTTTTGGGTTTTGTTTGAGCTTGTATGTTCAGTATTGCAAAAACTAACTCTGTACAGCATATTTAACATAGTGATTCTTGACAGTTGCAGCTGGTGTTTATTATATATTATTTTGTTGGTGGTACCAAGTTAAACTCTGTGTTTCCCAAGAACCAGTCTGTCAACATCTTTCTTAACCCAGTACCAGAGTAAATAGGAAACCTTACTCATAATGAGCATTCTGGATTATGCCAAGAGCAGAAAGCTCACATTTCTTTCACTGTTTTGGTTTTGGGGGTTTTTTGTTCTTTTTTTTTTTTTTTATTGCATATGTCAGACTCCAGCTATTCTTTCCTTTATTACTGTAATAAGAAAATTAAATTGTATCATGGGCAAATAATTTCTAATGAACTCATGGTGCTCTATGATGCCATGACAATATACATAATGAATGCAGATATGTCTTTTTTTTTTTTTTTCTTATATTGGTGAAACTGTCATCCAAAACATTGGCAGTAATATTAAAATAACAAGAATGAGACAGATTCTACTGCGTGGCAGATAAGGGTGCAGATAACTGTCATACCTCAACCTGCTGCTGAGAAGAAAGCTTTTTGCCAGGAGAAAATAGTCATTCCTGTCCTTGGTGGGGCAGCGTATGATTCTGGAGTGCTCTTTCTTTGTGGGTAAGATGACATTATACCTGGAACAGTAGGTGGCTTCAGTTATCTTTGCTCATGTATTTATTTTGCATCTTTTCTCATCTTATGCTAGGTTTAAAAACAATAGATCAAGAATTGGGAAGGTCTTGCAGTCTTTGCAGCTTTGCAATTAGATATTATCTAAAAACTTTGCTATGTGTCTGTAACTTAACTTTCATCTCCATACATTATACCTCAGCTGTGGCAGCTGGATTTGATACTGTCAGAATGCTGAACCCATTGGCCAAGTGAAAAATGCCTGCCCTGAGGATTTCATTCTTAATGGGTTCTTAAATTATAGGGAGAATGGACTGGTATTCTCATCTATTTTGACATCCAGAAGAGCACAACTGTAAGAGCTTAATCCAAGAATTTCTAACTTAGTCTGAGCTAAAAGTAATCTGTAAGAAAGATATTTGACTACGCCTCAGGGACAGAGTAAGTAGGAAACCTGACTCAGAGTGCTGGATGCAACAATTAGAAAATCTCTTACATCCTTCGCTACCCTACCTCTATGTTTAATTAAGCTCAATGATAAAGATGTACATCTTATTTTTGATCTGTATGTGTATATATATAGCTTCAGTTTATAAGTGCTCATCGTTGTTGTGCCTTTTTTCTGCCTGATGAAAGAAGAACCTGGTGGTGGTTCACTGGGGTTTTCAGTTGTTAGACAACTCTAGGAATCCACTATGTGGATATCTACATATATGGATTATCCATTACATAGGGATATGTGATGAAGAGAGGAAGGAAGGAAGGATATTCTGGCCCTTTCCTAGGACTTCATGCATTAGAGGTGAAACTTATGGCTACGTAACAGTATGACATAGGAATTAGGATATTTAAAAACATTTTATGAAGCATATTAATGATATCAACAGCCTTTTTATAATACCCAATGACTACAACATTACCAGTGTACCAATCCCTTTCCTTGGTTGCTTTATAGCCTGCTGGGTACATACTCTCTGTCAATTATCTTTTCACAGAGTATGCCTTGCATTCAGTTTTTGATTGTAAGTAGCCTCTTCAGGTAAATGGGGCAGCGCAGCAAGGAGGCGTATTAGTGTTTCAAACACTGCCACGAATCGGTGGATGTTTATCAAGCAGAAGTTTTGAACAGTTTTTGTTTTATAACCTTACATCTTCTTAGGCATGTGACCTTTGGAGAAGCCTAGTCGAGTGATTAGAAACCCTTACCAGTTGCTTAGTTACCTTCTTTCTGGAATTTAGACTTAAGTAAACAGCAATAATAAAATCATCTGTACAACTCTTTGTATGGTAAGTAGACACCCACTCTGAATTGAATATAACTGAAGGAACTGTCTTTTGCTGTGGTGTTCCCTTTGTCAACATGGGTATCTTATGGATAAATATTCCTTTGACACCTTGTTCTCCTGCTCTTTACTTTCTGGTGCAATTCATTTTTGGAAGACAGGAGAAATCAGATATGTACATGATATCCTTCTTCAGTTGCTAGGGAAAAGTGCTGTATGGCTTCATGAAATGATACCTTACTGCTTTGCACTACATTATCTCTTCAAATTGCAGATCTACTTTTGCTCTACGGTCTCTTGTTCAGTTGCTTAATATCTAGCCCAGGGCACTCCAGAGGCTTTCATCCTGCCAGTGATTTTTGCTTTGAGGGTGATCGTTGGAATTGCCCTTTATTGCTGCCCTGTGCAGATTCTGTAAAGAGCCATCACCATCGCCTCCTCCTGCAGAGCCATGTCTGCTGGTAAAGGAAGTGGGCATGTCTGTGTGGCTGCTGGGCAAATGTGGGGAGTTAGTGGCTTGTGAGTTTGTGTAAAGACTTCTTTCTTACTGAGAAAATGTGATGACAGGTGAGACCCTAAGATGGAGTGAGCCTCTCCTTCCAGAGTGATTGTAATCCTTTTTTCTCTCTTGCTTATGTTCAGATGACACCACTTGAGAATATTTACCCCAGGGTTTGGTCATGGGGAGCCTTACAGAAGTTGTATTGGATATATGTGTATTACATTTAGGCATGCAATATGGGGATCATGACGTATCCTGCTCTTGCACCCAAAGCTTAAAAGAATTAGAAACCACGTTTATGGGAGGAAATGGCTGTCATACTGCCAGGTTAGGTCTGGCTCTTCTTTCTTTTCCTCTGATTCAAATAAGAGAGCATACTGATCTATATGGTTGCAGGGTATTTTCTCTCTTGGTTCACAGAATTAAAAAACCCTAATTTTCAGTATTAGTAGAGTATTTAAATTTTCATGTGCGGATTGGCTCTGCTGTACTGGTTAGCCTGACTAAATGAGCACTGTCTATTTAGGTAGTGTTGAATGAAAATAATCCTCTCAATTCAGACCCAACATATCAGTCACATTGAAAAAACTGTGGATAATTTTGTCTATGCCATACATACGAAAGACTTGAAGCACAGATGGCAAAATCCACACCTACCCACAGTTCAGGGCAAACCTCTGTGGCTGGAGGAAAAACTCTTTTGTGATGAGTGAATGGAATAGCTAAGTGATCTGGAAAAATGTCAAATGCATGGAGATAGCCTACAAACTGCAAATAACTAAGAACCTACCTCTGCAGCTCTTGTTTAGTTCTTGGCTACCATTAGTTGGTCCTCATGTGACACATGCATGTCTCTCCTACCCAGTGGAGCACAGTGCAGAGTGTGCAAAATAAGTGCTTGCCTATTCTTGGATATCAGCTTTATAGGAGGAGAAATATAGTGTCTTTTTGACCACACTGCACATTTCTAAACCATTCTTTCTTCTGAAATGTTTAGCTGAAATACTACATCCAGGTACAGTGCTAGATACAAGTTTTAGAGGTGCTTCATTAGGCTGACTTATTAAACTGCATAATTTCTCCATAAGTCCATTATCCCATATTCAGGCAAAAGTGAAGCAATCATAAACTTTGCTCTTATCCAGGCAGAAATGCATGTATGCATACATTTATGCATGCACACACACAAAATCCTCACACATAGAATTTATATTAAATATGAAATAGCAAATGTATATATTTATACATTCTAAAATCTGTTTCTAAAAGTGTGGCATCTGTAGACTTGGCAATGATTTTACTGGAGCTAGATCCAAAATCTATTTAATTTATGAAAGCCTTTCCTTTTACTTCACTGGTAGTTGATTAGGCAGTATTTGTGTATATTGCCTAGTATTCACACATAGAGAGAGAGAGAGATAAAATCAGGGATATGGTGGTGTTCTGTACTGGAATTTGATGATCACTGTAAAAATGAGTATTACAGAAATTCTCAAAAGGCTTTAGTTTCTAGCTTCAGGGGAATGACAGAATCTCCGATCACCTGCTACAAGGCTAGGAGCAGTGATCAGCTCTTCACAAGCTGGGAGGGCAGTTATAAGGCAGGTGTACTATAAGTGCAACTCTACAGTCTGTGCAGACCAGGAACTAGAACATCGGTTGTAAGAGTTTTCAAAGTCTGAGTTGTAGAAATGTCTGTTAGCTTTTATTGGCAGCTATTTAATACCTGGAGAATCAAATTATTTATGGAACTGTTGCCCCAGTTCAGCTGCATGATTTTAAATACCCCGTTCTGCAGTGACTAGTTGAACTCCTGAGGATAATAAAAGTTTTAGAAGACCTATAACATTTTCAGCATGAAATGGATCCCTAGCATAGCTAATCTGAGTCTCAGATATAAGCAGCATTTCCCCTGCATGTTCTTTAAGAAGAGGTTAGACCATGTGATAACACAGTATATTTTTTAATGTAATAATTGAGAAATCAGCTTTCAATGATAATTTCAACTATTACTCGAATTCTCTTTGCTTTGTAATCTGGTTTTGTGGTGTTTTTTTTATGGTGAGAAAAAGGAGTAGCTGTAACAGTGCTGATCTGGATTCTGGCAGTTGGAGGTGGATTATGGAACATGTGCAATGAACAGTGAGCCCACTTCGTTCCTTTTAAAGTGCATCTTAAAGTGACTCTATTCCGTCTTCACCCAGCAACAGGCAGGTGTAAATACTCTGAACAGCTGTGATTCTGTACAGTTTGGTGTCCAAGCCCTCCTCAGTAACTAAACCTGATAATAGATAAGCTACACTGCAAACATAAATAAGCAATATAACTGTCTAATTGGACACAAAGAAACTTAAGATTAGCAGTAGAGCGTGACAAAGAAGCAGGAATCTCAAGACTGAGGCTGATATTGCATCTTTTGTCTGTGTACTACAGTAATATGCCGCAGTGGCTAGTAACTATTCTTTTTAGAGTAAGCCCTTTAATAGGTTTTAGAGGCAGATTTTACAATCTTCACAGTTCTGGATGTCACCCTAATGAAAAATGCAGCTAGAATTATCTCAGCAATATTGCAGAATGGGTAGCAAAGAACAAATGTTAGTGAACAGCTGCATTGTCATTTTAATGCCTCTTATGCCAGTTAAAATACTGGGCAGCAGAGCTGTGCTTGTGGCACAGTGTGCAGTAGACTGAACAGGCCTGCCATATCTCCTGCCGTAGAGATACGGTACCCAGCCATAGAGATTTCACCGTCACCTGCCCCTGCTGCGCCTGGGGTGTGTGCAGGGGTGGCTATTGCTGTGCAGGCAGACATTCCTAGCGTGGCTGCTTAGGCCTTTCCTCTGCTTCTTTACATACTCTTTCTTGATGGCAGGAATGGTCCTTGCTCAATTCCTCCTATTCCTCATTTGTGTGACAGCAGATTAGGATGTGTAGAGGCTGCTGTGGAGGAGAAGGTAGCTGTGAGGAGAAGAAAAACTGTGGGTCTCGGAAGGACATGGATTGCTGTTGAGATCAAGGGAAGAGAAAGCAAAGAGAGGCCCACATCTGCAGCATCCCCAGCCGTCCCTTGGTGCCCCAAGTGACTGCAAACCAGAACAAACACTTTCAGACCCTTCTCTCTGAAACATCTGCTGACTTCTTCCCTTTCCATATTCTTTGTCCGCTGACTTAGTTCTAAGTCCTCTTCCATTTTCTCTACGCTGCTCCACTTCATCCCCATCGGCCAGAACCCGCTGGTTTGCCACCAGAAAATCATTTGTTGGTAACCAAAAATTGAGCTTTTTCCTCCTGAGTTCTCACCCTTTGAATATCAGCATTCAATTTTGCCTGTGCTTGAGAAATCTTGGGCTGGCTGAGACTGGAATTTTATACTTGGCTACTATAAGCAGACTGTAAAAGCTGCCATAATGCAAATATTAAATGAAAGTAGGCCTAGCTTTGTTTAAACAGGCTGACTGCCTCTCATCTAGAAGAAATGTGGTGCAGGTTATTGCAAGCTCCAAATTACTAATGAAGGAGCATTCACAGAATGTAATTTGTATTTGGTTATGGGAAGCAAGAATGAAAACAAGAGTATCAGCAAAGCGAAGAGATACAGAAGGGTTCCTGTCATGTGGCTAGACGCAGAAGACAATTGAGAAGAATGTATAGAGAGATACAGAATTAGAAAGTGAATGAATACTGTATGCTCAAAAATATCTTCCTAACTCCTGACATAGCAAAAACCTCTTGGGCAATTGCCTTGCATGTTGTGCCATATGACTTCCCCTGAATGACTCCATACATGATATTCACTCTGTCACCCACTAATACTAAAATCCTTTCAAATCATAGGGAAACAGGAATGAATGCATTTATAGTTTTTATTAAATTAATTAGTTTTATAATTTACATTTTTTTCTTACTTAAACTCCAGAGGTTTCATTAGAGGGTTTATTCAGAGATTAAATCCTATATCCGTCATAAAACTGATTTGCTCAGCTTTGCTGAAAAAGCTCGTATTACTCCTGGGCTTAGAGCTCATATTGCTCTTATTGGCCTGCAGCTCATTTTAATGCTAAGTTACAGTTCCTTGCAAAGTAATAGTTTTAACACTACCTCTTCACTCCAGCAGTGAAAACGGCCTGTAGAGATTTTAACGTTTCCTTTTCTGTGGGCTATTAAGAGCCATTAGTGCTGAAAGATCTTGACAGAGCCTGCAGAGATAAAGATTTTGTGAACAAAAATTCATAGGATCATAGGATAATTCAGGTTGGAAGGGGCCTCAGGAGGTCTCTAGCCCAGGCTCCTGCTCAAAGCAGAGTCAGCTGTGAGATCAGAATAGGTTGCTCAGAACTTTATCCAGTCAGGTCTTGAAAACTTCCAAGGATGGAGACTCCGAAACCTCTCTGGGCAAACTGTTCCACTATTCCCATGGTGGAAAACTCATTTCTCATAGAAAAATATATCATGGTAAGATTCTTAACAATCAAGAAAATACAGAATTAAAATAAACTAGAGTAAACCGGCTCTTGGAAGGTAACAGAATTATATGTAGAAATTAGGAGTATTATCTTTTATTTATAGTATTGTAGCTGCCAGAGAATTGGATGAGGAGCTGAAGCTTGTTTTGCTGGCAGCTTTGCAAATGTGAGAATATAGTTTCTACCTCAAGAATATTAATACAAATGCTAGTGGTTTATAATGACTTTTCTCACAGTTCTCTTTGTCATGTTTATTGCTGTAGCTCTGCTGAAATTATTAAAATGTTTTCCATGAGTAAGGTAAGCAATGTTTTCAATGAATAAGGTAAGTAATCTTGATGCAAGAAAGAAATTTTTCACAGTGAGAACAATCAATCACTGAAACAACCTCCCCAGGGATGTGGTAGAGTCCCCATCATGGGAGGTTTTCAAGGTGCGATTGGACAGGGTGCTAGATAATCTCATCTAGGCTCCCTTTCCCATGGAAGGTTGGACCAGATGATTTTTTGAGGTCCCTTCCAGCCTGGGCTGTATTATGATTTTGTGA
This sequence comes from Ciconia boyciana, assembly GCF_034638445.1. NCBI lineage: Eukaryota > Metazoa > Chordata > Aves > Ciconiiformes > Ciconiidae > Ciconia > Ciconia boyciana. The sequence continues at coordinate 8,376,900 of NC_132943.1, forward strand.
GGTTATTTACACTGGTAAAAGTAATAAAAAAACAAATAACCCACATAATCAAAAAAGATCAAGTAATCTGAGACACAGCAGTGAATAAAAAAGGTGGGAGAATAGCGCAGTATTTGACAAGAAGGTTAGGTTTTTAGTATTGCATTTTAGTTGTATCATATGTTAACAAAACTGGGAAGTAAGTAGACTGCTACTGACAATCTTGTTTTGTTCCACATGGTGTCATCACATTTCAGGGACTATTTTAATGAACTTGAAGTGTGGTGGTAAAATAGGTTCCAGGATGTAACAGACATACTACTAAGTATGTGAGACCCCTTTCCCTCTCCACTGCCCCAAAACAACTATCTCTGTGAGCTGCTGAGAGAAAGTTAACACATTTTTGGAGATTGTATTCATATGCATCACTAATTTTTTTCTGCATTCTTAATTCCGTTGCACCACCTTTGCTGCATATGAGAGCAAATTGACTTGAGAGGAGAAATTACCAAGAGCTTCATTATAAACCCTTGTTGGTACTGTGTTACTGTATTTGCCAGAAAGATAGCAGGATAATAATTAAGAAGGGAAGCCTCTTGCAGTGGCTATTTTATAGCAGTCAATTGATATGAGGAAAACTCCGTTATCAGTCACCCTTGTGTACCTTACCCCAGATCTCTTTTGAGGTAGTATATAGCAGAGCTTGTCACTGGGGGTGTATTTGTAACTATTATTATTATTATTATTATTATTAATAATTTATTTTTTTCAAAATGGTACAAACCAAGTAGCTGAGAGTCTAAATCTGCAGTCTTATTTCAGGCTGACTGCTGCTTACACAGAAGAGCAGTCCCTTCGGCTGGAATGAGTCAACTCATGTAAAGAGTGTTCAGCGTGGCAAGAGCCATGCTAAAGGTAAAATTGCTTTATTACGTTGAAGATTAATCACCATAGAGATCTGAGTGAGATTAGTCTTTAGTTCTATGATGGAAATATTACAGAATTTTAGCCTTGTCACTACCTGTAGGGAATTGTAACCAATAATTACAAATATAAGACAGAATTAAGGATAAATCCATGAATTAGAAGGCTGTTTTGCTGTCTGCTAGATGCAAATAAATTGAATAGTTGGACTTTTTCTCCTTAGGAAATTAGTTTTGTGATAAAAAGAGGGAAAAAATGTTAACTTACTAATAGCAGCTTGAAAATAGACAGTTTGTGGAGATGGAACCCCCTGAATCTCAGTACTTTTCATAGCTACTTGCTTAAAAGCCATTAACTTATGCAAAGTAACAAATTTTTGATGAAGGGAAAGACTATCAGGTGCTTACAGTCATAGATTTCCCTTTCTGGTTTACTTATAAGTTGTGAGAATTTGTCATCAAAATGAAGAATTGTGTCTATTAAAGCTCTGTACAGGGAATGTGTTATGGAAAAGATGAGGTGGCAGCTGTATGTCATGTAATACGGTTACACTGATCTTATTTTGATGGGTGTGAGTGCAGATATCCAGGACTGGTGTAATACAAAATGGAAATTTATAGGGTTGTATAAATATAAATGGGTTGTAGATGGGTTGTAGTACTGCTTTCAGAAGAATGTCTTTTGTAAATTGTCAGGTTGTAGCACACCCAGAACCAAGCTTTAGATTGGAGATGTGAGTTTAGTTTTTAGGATTTAGACATAATCATATTCTGAATTCCACTAGAAGTGAACTAGCAGTTACTGAAGCTCGAAAGCTGTATAAAGTCTTTGGCAGTTTTGAAAGTCCAAATGATTTCATTCTCAATGCCTGAGGCTGCAGTACAACTGATTTAACAGTATGTTTCATCCGTGACAAAGTTATATTGAAGAATTGACAAAATGGATTAGTTCATTTTTTAATACAATGAATTATACTTTATATTATCTTCTGGATTTTCAGATAGAAATGCTGCATCAAAAACACATCAAAAAGTATCTTCAGTAGGTCATGATCTGCTACCAAGACCTACAGCAAACTAAAGAAGACTTGATGGTTTCACTGTTAAAATCGTAATATTAAATTCTCTTTACTGACAACTTAATGATATAGTTTTAATTACTCTTGCATTCCAAGTGCCATTGCTCTCAGAAAAAAACCTTTGGAAGTTTGAGCTTTAGTTGACCTAAAAGTTGATTATTGCCTGGATATCAGAGAGATGCCCTCACCTTGTCCTTTCTGAATTAGTCTATTATTCTTTAAACTATACTGCATTCTGAAAGGTTCCAGAAAGCTTATTGTTTCTGAAAATCAAATCATGGTTTTCTGTTATGTTATAAAATGTTTTGACTAAATTGTCTCTGTTCCTCTTTCTTTTTAGAAGCAATATATTATATGGAACTGAGGGAGATTTCAGATTCATGCATTCTTCATTAGATCTTTTCTGTTGCCTGTCAAACCTGTAGTGATAAATTATTTTGCATTATAGATCAGTTATATCTCTAATGATGTAGATATTTAGTGGGAAGCTTTTACACTAACTCACGTAGAAATGGCTGTAAAATAAGTACACAATCTTCAATAGGTGCTGGAGGTTTAAATAAGTGGTACTGGTGGCATGATATGTGGAGATCTGTTCATCATGGGTGTCACTGGACAGAGAGTACCCTCATGTCTTAGCAAGAATATACCAATGTTCTGGAATATGAGGGCATTAGGTGGCCCACCAGTTGCTCCAGAGTGTCTGAATTGCTGACAGTGATCATGGTGGACCCAGAGATTGAGGAGCATTTATTACACTACGGTGATTCCAAGCCAGGGGTATCTGTAAAATCTTCACTAGGTTTTCAGTCAAACCTCACTTCTGTATAACTCCTCTTTCATTAATTTTTATGGGTACTTCTGAGTTGACTTGAACTTGTTTAGAAATGGCAGTTGGCTCATCTAATTTAATTGAATGTAATTAATGAAATTACATTTGCCAACAACCTTGGCACTAACACCCTTCGTGTGCAGTTGGAAAGACTATTTAGTTACAAAGCAGTTGAGTAATTGTTAGCAGATGGAAGTTAGCAGGCTTGTATTAAAGTTTTTGTTGTCTAATGGCTTGAAAATAAAGCAAGCTTACAATAACCAATTACAATTTGTTATGTACTATAGTTAAAATTTCAGATTAATTTTTGGAGGTTTCTTATTTTGTATATTTGTAGTTGAATTTTGCATGATTTGCAGTCTAGATAGAAATTATATTTCTGGCAAATGAGATTGAAAGAAGACACTATGCAGTATTTTGTTCTAGTGGTTTTGCAGATAAATTGATACACTCAAGAAGACAAGAAACACGTATTTTTGCACTTAAAGTACTATGCCATTACTCATGAATTTTGCATGGCTATGGATTGCAAAAGCCAGCATATAAAGGAGAAGCTAGGCTTGCTAAATATGATGACTGAATGCTGATTCAAACCTCAGACTGCATTTCTGTCTGCTATTAATACCCTTGTCACTGTTATTAACATCTTCCTTTTTTCTTTCTACTTTTAGCTATTTCTGGTTAAGTAGGTGTGGGAATTCTTTTGACACAGTAAAACTGATCTGGGGAATAAGAGAAGCTGCTCAAGATTGCTGAAGTCATTACTTATCTGCTGGCATAGGCAAAGATGCAAAATAGTTGCTGTTAGGATTGGGTGGTTGGAAAGTTTACAGAGGTAGCCCCAAACTCTCCAACATATGTGAGAAACGAATCCAGCTAGGGCAAGTGCTGGTTCCCTGGACACATTAGACTTGTGCCAGCAAGGCTCCTGCCAAGCCCTTAGGGAATGTTTGCCTGTCTTCCTCAGAAGATGTGTGCAGGGAATAGAAGGTATGCTAAAGGAAAGTGATAATGCTTCGCTGTCTTCTCTTTCCCATACCCTTGGCATTTGGCAATACGTATTGGCACAAGGAATTTTAATCCGGTGTCTCCAACTCACAGATCTGTGGCTGTGTTGGTTTAAGCCTGCTGGGAATGACAGAAAAGCTTGTCTTTCAGTGTTGCTTTCAGATGAAATGGCAGCATATTCTTGCATGAAGTGTATCTTATTTCAGCCTGTCACTGGCTCAGCAAATGGCCTTAGACAAGTCAGCCAACTTTTGTGGACCAGTTCTTGTGTTCAAGTTACCTAATGCTTGCATTTGTCCCAGGTAAATGAGCAGAACTTTTAGTATATGTTTCTGTACCTCATCCAAAAAAACCAAAATAATGATTACAACAGAATCTATTGTGAAGGATTGTGCAGTATAAGCTTCTTAGGTTATGGCAATGGTAAATGTTACAGAAGTAATACATAAAGGTGATACTGAAAAGTTCTGAGTTTGACAAAAGCATCTCAAGAGGCTCTGGACACATCTCTGTGCAGTGATCCATTCAGATGGAGCGAAACTGCAAATCTCTGAAAAGACTCCATTGCAGAACAGGGACCTGCTTGCAAATATGCAATGGAAAATGGAAAGCCCTCTAATTTTCATTTTTACTCATTCTTTTTGGGAGATGAACTTTCCTCCCATCCGTGTTACCATTTAATGATCCCCTTGTGCTGCAGGATTGCAGAGAATCCATCCTGTGAGTTTCTTCCTCTATCACAGATTATGGGCCAGATTTTTGTTCTTGTGTTTGAGTCTAGGGGAAGGACTGTAGGGTAATCAGACTGTCTCAAGCCTTTTCTGCCTACTTTTTACAACAGGTTATGTTTAACAAGAATGAGGGCTGCGTTGCAATTTGCTACACAGGAGTTAAACATCTGTCTTAAAATAGGTATAGCAGAGTTTTGCCTACTGGAGAGGAGTACCTCATCTACAATACCACTCCGTTGCTAGGAAGGATGCCAGCCTCTACATTGTCTGCACTCCTCTGTAGAAGGGCAGCCCCTTTACTGAGAACTTGCCTATAGGATTATGTGGGTTGTCCACAACTTGGTTTAGTGTCGCTTGTGTCATGGAATAAAATGACCAGCTACTCACCTGCGCCACTGCTGCAGCTGCGTCTTCTGACCTAGGCAGAGCAATGCCAGTTCGACTGCAGTCTCTAGATTGAGCTTGATGTGAACATTACATGTGCTGCCAACCACCAGATGGCCTGATGTCTGAGTTGTTGAAAACAGTAGCACGCTACTAGAATAATTATAGCATCCGTAAACTGAGCTAACAGATAGGTACCAAATGATGAATAACAAACAAAGGAAAAGTACATATAGATATCACTTCTTTAACTATTTCATGCTTTAAACATTAGAATTGCTCTTACTGTATATCTATCTATAGTAATAGAATTTTATATGAAGAGCTATTAGTAAAATGGAATTACAGGTATATCAATACTGTAATAGACTGGCTATTATTGTTTGTGTGGAAGAAATCAAAGCCTTATATCCTGAAGTATTTCAGGGCAAGAGGAACTCCATCTCAGAGTAGTATTGGTCTTTATGTTTGAACAAAAGTAAGAGTTTTCTCTTTTACTGTGAAGTTCTGGGTAGGCATTATGTGCTTTGTAAACCTCATTGTGCCTGTATCCTATACAAAACTTAATTATTCCTTGTTAATTATTGTCCCTTACTTTATCGTCTCTTTATTAACCCATTTTTTTTGCTTTTTATAAGACTGGATTGTAAGCTCTACAGGGCAGGAATAGAGATTCTAATTCTGCACAGCACCTAATCTGATGAGACTCTGATTCTTGTTTAGGTATTGAGGACACCCTTGGACAGCCTACGAAGTGATGCACCTAACCTGCTGATGCTGATTTTTTTAAATATCTGCACTTAAAATCTTTTTTTCTTGGAGATTTGGGGAGGAAATAGATGTTTCAGGTTCTGTTATGCTACTGACCAGATTTACCAAACATCTGTCCTGGTTTGGTAAAGAGAATGAAGTTCCCTTGATTATTTCTAATGCGAGATCCTAGCAAAACAAAGAGAAACAGACCTCTAGAGGACTCTGATAAATCATCAGGAGCAGAAGAGACACGTCTTTCTCTCTCACTCTGAAACATCATCAGGTCTACCCTGTCTTCTCACATATAATCCAGGTTTTAGGAACTGGAGAGGAACTGGACATTTCTTTTCATTATCTTCTTTAATTCAAGTCTCTATCATTAGCTCCTTAAGATTTTTTTTATTATTAATATTCTGTTGTGTGTTATCCTTCATCAGTGGGAGAGTTGACAACTCCACATAGGTTCCTAACATTTCTTCTTATTTTTCTCTTTTTTTTCCCCAGAGCTTGTGTTATCTTGGGTGTCATATTCCTCCTGTCATCTCTATGTATTGTGATCAAAGCCATCCATGATCTTGCGAAGAAGGTGCTTCCAGAAGTGGTAAGGTGATTCATGTTCTTTAAAATGTTCTCTTTATTCCCTACACTGACAGTGAGACTGAGAAAGGCCAGCGTCTCCTTTCAACAAGCCCCGTTGAACTTGGCAAAGCTGTAGCAGGTGCATATCCTGCCTGGCTGCACATACCAGTCCTAGTCTTCAAGCAGTACTTTTTCCTTATGTGATGGAGTCTAGTCTTTATGGGTTTTTATAGGCTTGACGCCATCTTTTCATCTCCACAGTTACCTTTACGGGCCAAATCTTTCTCAGCATAATCACTTAAAGCTTTTATACAGGACTATAAGAGTTCACTTAGAGAGGTCTCTCTGGGCTTAACGAAAGTAGTAGAATTTTATGAGGAGAATGTTTCCACAGTTTACTACTCCAACGGCTTCAGTATTTTATTTTTAATGTGGAAAAAAATGTATTTTTGGATGGTATTTTTTTGTTTTCCAGCTCTTGCCTCCAATTCCAGAGCCATGTAGGAGTAGCAGGAATGAAACAGGTGAGGGCTGGGTGAAAGAGCTGGCTTTTCAACTGGCTCACCATGGAGCATCACAAAGGGCTTTTCTCCTGCTCTCTGCTTTCTTTTGGTTATGAAAGCCAGCCCTTACTTGGCCTATAGAGCAGCTCTCCCCAGCAGCCTTTCTCTCAGCTCTGCTCTGTCCTGTCCTGCTTGCTTCCTTTCAGTAGTGGGTATTAACTTCCCTGAGCTGTACTCATCCAAACCAGCTACTCACTGGGAGAGCCATTTGGCAATGGTTCCACTACCAGAAGACTCTTTTTAATGTGCTCAAACAAAATGAGGCTTCGGTTCAGTTATTGTATATACAACCTGACTTGGACCTTTTGTATTCAGCCTTCATGAAGTTTGGTCTATTTCTAAGTGTGCACAGACTTTCGCATTGGGGCTTCACGCTGCCAAGTACCATTCTCAGTGCATCACTAGAGAGAAACCTAAACTCCTCACTTTCAACCAGGAGATCGAGGCAGAGCTGGAAAAAAAAGCCAAAATGGAACTTCAACTTGTTACCCACTGTTAGCATTGCAGATGACCTTCTGGGTCCTGTGCTCTCATGGGAACTTCCAAGAAGCTGGGCAACTACAGAAACTTATTTTCAGTAGTTTAGTGGAATTTGGGCAAAGATGAGTAGTGTAGCAAAAGCCCATGAACTAATGCATTACTGAATTGCAGCCAGGTGCATTGTTTGATCACAGGTGATTCATGTTCTCTTTGCATTTTACTTTTCCGCTTTTCCAGTCTTCATAATTTGCTGCCTCCTCAGTTCTGCCAGCATAACAGCGTATGTAGTAGTTCACCAGCCTGGTTCTGTCAAAATGATCTAGGTTAGCTTAAACACTTTTAATAGTCAGTTCTTAAACTCAACCAAAACATTTTGACAGAACTGGGTTAGGGAGTGAGCATGGATGCCATTGTGCCAGTAAGGCTGGAGGAGATCCTGATAAAGGTGAGGGGAGACCCTACAGTGATGGCCAGCTAAAGGATAAACTCTTAACTTGGCTGTACCCAAACAGTGCATCTGGCTACAGTTTGACTCCTCTTTAGTGAGAAAATGAAATATATGGTCTTGACTCTGTGAAGCAGAAGTAAAGTAAGAAGGGAGGCTGCAATAATTAAAACACTCATTTGGTGAATTTATGGTAGCATAGATCAGATTAATTTGGATGTCTTGGTGTAATTCATTGTGGGCAAATGCCCTAATAATTCCAGCAGGAGGAACAAAAGTTTAAAAGGTGTGTCATCTATATCTCACTTTTTCATCATTACAGGTACTGTCTACAGGTGAGGGCTGTTTCTTACATGGGGAGAAATGTCTCCTATTTGCAGCATCGAAGTTATTTATGACTTGCAGACGTATTTTACTTCCTCATTTTTAATTTTTAATTTTTGAAATGCATTTACAGCAGGCAAAAATATGAAATAGAGCTACAGAAAGGTATCCCCGAAGAGAAGATCCCATTACATTTCAAGTGTCCTCTAAGAATAATTTGTACAGATCCCTTTTGTCACAGACTGCCTTGGATTCAGACTTTGGTGTGCTAAAACTGTCAAGTAGGTAAAAGTTAGGGTGGGTACTGCTTACATTTGACACAGTATCAGGTTACGTAGATAACTGTTCCTGTGACATTGGGCTGACTGTTCTCGCTCATTTAGGCACTCAAATGCTATCAATGGTTTGAAAGATGTATCTGGCAGGGCATGGACTGTGGCTGACTAGTGGCACGGTAAAAGCCACGTGCCCACACATAAAGGATTTTCATACCTTGCAATTCTGCCTGGAAAGTAGGTTAGAACAAGGGATGAAAAAAAATGGTACTTCTGTTCAGTGTCTCTTAAATGACATGGCAAGAATTCTCATTTCAGAGTCTTTCAGTACATCTCACTGTGGGAAACTGCTTCAGTAAGGGTTGCATGACACGTGAAATATCTCTGTAAACTAAGAATAACACTGAAAAATGGGGAGACCAAGAGAACAGTATTACTGCTGCAAGTCATGGCCAGTGAGGTATTATGCCTAAGAGTTGCTACATTAAAAATAGTTGGGGGAAAGGATTTTGTTTAATAGGAACCTTTTCAGTTGCTCTAGCTGTGCCTGAATCTGATGCTGATTTTCTGTTTGCGTAATGCTCCCTTAGCTGCTCTGTGTCGCAGCAGAAATAGTCATTCTTCCCAGTTGTTTGAGTCTTTGCTGATTGAGTATGTTCTCAGTTAATCTGCAGCTGCCCAGGCAATATCATTAGCATCTTAGCAGATGGGAAATCTGTTCAAATTAAATCAGTAAGGGGGAGAAGTTTCTGCCTCTACTCTTTTATCTAGGGTGCTGTCTTCTACTTCCTGGACCACCAATGAACTAATGGCTAATGATACTAATTTCTGTAATATCTTATCATGTAATTTAGCGATAATGTATGGGCATACATGGAAAAATAATAGAACAGCGTTTTCTGCTAATGGCTTTTGCATAGCAGTGAAGTAACCAGCTCTGCATCAAAATAGTGACCTGAAATATTTTCTGATGGTGATTTCTGTATTACTGGGATTTCATATTAACGTGCTACTCTGATGCCAGGGAAGTATCCTCGTGGTGTGAGCAAGAACAGAACATTAAGACCAAGGAAAGGTAGTGTAACTCCACGGGTGTCCCAAACTGGTGTAAAACTAGGGTGAAGAGCTCTGCGCTAGATTAAGAGGACGTATGCTTCAACATAAGTTTCACATGTGAGTCATAGTCGCGTGATTTTTTTTGTACAGTTTACGTCTTTATTAGCCTTTCTTGAAGCAAAGGTCATTGAAGATGTGGGTACTTTTCAAAGCATCTTGTGAAATTTTAGATGTGTGACTTCAATTTTAGGGGAGGTAATGAGGTAATGTGGGTAAACTGGAAAATGTTGCTCTTGGTGTTCAGATGCTGAACACAAAGCTAGTATTGTCCGTCTCGAAGACAGCAGTGGTTTCGAATGCATTGCTCTACTGTTTGTGGGGGATTCAAGATTAATGTAATGTTAGTGCAGAGCAACATGACTGACTGCATCGTTCTCAGAACTATAAAGTCTCTTTTTACATCTTAATTTGTGGTAAACTTCAGTGAGTTTGTCAAAGTTGAAAATCAGGAGCAGTTATAATTCCTCTGAGTTCATGTTAATTTGTACAAGTTTTGGAGAAAATAGTATGATATGGACAATTTCAATTTAAGAAATGAAACAGATCAAGGAATTAAGTATCTGCTTGGTAATTGTAAGGTGCTATGATTAAAATCCTAAAAGCATAGTCAGTCACTTCTGAACAATTCTGGATCAAGTATACAAAGTTCATTGTATTTCTTGTTGCATGTAGGATACATCAGTTACATATCTGTCAGTTCTTAATATGCCTGTAGCCAGAAAGATACTTCCTTGGAAAGAATTTATGAGATCTTTAATGTAGAGATTCTGTTGTCCTTGAAGTGGATATCAGAAGAGTTGCTTTCATGAAAATACTACCAATAAGAAAGGATATAAAATCCACATGACTAAGAAATAATTTGAAATGCTTTTTCAAATGTTTTGAACACAGATTTTCTTTTACTTATGTGGACATTGAGAAACAGGAGTTTGCAGTATTGTTGTCATTTCATATGATGATTTCAGCTGCAGGTCTGATGATGCTCACCAGGATTTGGAGAACCAAAAGGAGAATGACAGGTTTAGACGTTAATGGCATTTCCAGCTCGACTACCCCATCCTGTAAGGGGATTGTTAGACTGCAGAGAGGAGCTACTTAATTTACAGGACAGGAGCTCAGGTTTAGCTCAGTCAGGCATTTTTCAGTCACCTATTTGAATTCTCCTTTATTCCATGCCGAACGTAATTTTGTTGAAACACTGTGAATGACAGCACTCCTGATCTGCACTGACATAGAAGAGAGGACAATTAGAGCTCCTGACTTTCTGCATTTCTTAATGTAGCTTCTGCCTTTCTTTTCTGCTTTTTGTTTGTTTTACCTCTTTCCATGAGTTAAGTAAAAATAAATAAAAGGTAGTGTATGTCACTACTCATGCTTTCAGCACAGGCAATGTTTTTTCTAATTCTTTTGAACGCTTTAAAACCTTGGGAAACACAGGAACAGTGTATTTCTCCTTTTGGTTCCCTTGCTTGATATGCCAAGGACTGTAGTTAACTTTGAAATAGCCTATAAGGCAGGATATGAATGACTAGGTAGATTAATTGGTTTAAAATATGGATATGTTTAATGGTAAGTGTTTGTCTGGAATTTTGACTCCTGGTAGTGTGTGTGTTTTCTATATGCAACAGCAACCGTGGCCATACTGGGCCAGGCTAAAGGCCCATCTTTGGTCATCACTGACTTTCTTCGTACCTTTCTTTTTAGTTTTATCTCCATTTTTAGATGAGGAAGCCTGAAGAGCCCACAGGATTCAAGGTATAGGGGTCACCAGGGATTTATACAATATATGCATTTTTGCAAATTACTATTGAGCACTGAATTGATATTTTTGCAGAACTTAACTGTAGATTCCATCTCCTGCAGTTAATAGCAAGTTCAGAAATTGTCACTGTTAGGTAAACGTTGGGTTTTCCCTGTGCACAGTACTTTGTATTTATATTCTAATTAAAAAGAAGCCTGCCCTGAAAAATGACATTCTGTGTCAGGAGAGTTGGCCAGTGAATTAATTATACACTTACTATATAATTCTGTATTTGTGTTAATTATACACTTCTTACTATCATGGGGAAAAGTTTCTTTTCAAGTAATTGAGGTATATATTAATCCTCAGGGTTCAAAATACAATCCCTTGTGCTAGCATTTTCAATATTTGTGATGTAGAACAGTGTTTTCCAACAACTGATCCATAGAATTGTATTGCTTATTGTGTTTTTAAATGAATTAATTCATGAAGTCATGAATTACAGAGTTGATGATAAGGTAGGTGTAGGAGAAATTTGTCCAAAAAGTCTGGAAACTGCCAATACTGAATATATGCAGTGAGAAGTGTAATGGATTATTTTCTCGCACGTTTTTGAAGCTTTGGACATTACTTTTAGTGAGCATCAGAAAATGTATTATGGGTCTCTGATTTTTGGACAGAGGACTAAATGATGAGAATAAAGCTTTCATGTCCCTTCCAGAGACGATCTGTCTTGTCATGTAACCTTACCTTGAATTTGCAGAGATGCTTCATTTTCCTTTGGAGGCAAATTTGTGTGGGGCTGTGTATGTAGACGCAGTTTCTGCATGCATCAACACATAGGCGCAAGTCACTTTATCAAGCTGTGACCTCCATTCTCATTTGTCTGAAAATATTTTTAATTAAAGCTTTCTTATTTTATGAATTTGGAGATGTGATGACATTTTCCACTTGTTTTGGAATATGTTGGTTTTGAAGGAAATCTTACTGTTTCTCTCCTATTCTTATCATATAGCTAGGATGCTTAGATATTTGGGTAAGATTTCCTGTAAAAAGTAGGTGTACGTGTGCTGTAGAGAGCCCATATAGTGCCCGCAGCCCTTCCCAGATTTTTTGAGTGACACTTTCTTAGACTTTCTATGCATGTGCTGTACAGTGGATCTGCCCAAACACTATGTATATGGTTGCAATGAGGAGTAGCTGTGTGTGCACATGCTATTGTACACCTGGAAAACTTGGAAGAAGCATGGAAAGATCACAAAATCCAAAGAAAACAAATTTTTTTACAGAAAAGAGAGATGTGCCATTAATGTGTGGGAACGTTACAACTACAAATTCCACTTCTTTCTGTGTTCTTCTCCTATTTTTTATATAGCTGTGAATTTCTTATATAGCTGTGAATCTTTATTCCTTGAGGGTCTGCTTCAGCATGACATGCCACAGTTATTATTTCAGTTTCATATCGTTGACCCCTAAGGAAATATTTTTCACTGATCAGATCTTTCTCTCCCCCCCGCCTCTCCCCCCTTTTCTTTGTTCCTAATACACTTGCTGGAAGTGTTAGAAGAAGTAGGCCAGCTGTTCTTCTTTCTGGGGTGTTTGGAATTAAGGTTTCTGATAATTTTAGCTGTTGTTCAATACACCTGACTCACAAAGCTAATGAGTATTTGACATTTGACATATAAAACCTTCATTTGGTTTACCCTTCCACTTAATTTTAAATGAATATTTCTCAGATTATGTAATTTAAATGTTTTTTCCCTACAATGTTGAGTGTTGAACCTAAAATAGAATCACTTCTTGTTGGCTCAGAAATGATTTACTATGTTTTTTTTTTTCCCCTAGCTATCAGATTCAGAATATTTCCCCTGTTGTTACTCGCAGCATTTGTTCTCCAACCTATGTTAGCCATAATAAGATAATTTCCTCTAGGAAAAGGAATTACCATTCCTTTATTGATGTTTTGGAGAGCTATATCCACAGCCAGTACTGACCCTGAGGATTTGGTACGCCCACATTTCATTACAAATAAGGAGGAATAGTGATATTGCATATCGTTGATGACATCATGCTTGGATTTCTGTGTAAATTTTAGTGACTTTTTGAAGTTTTATTAATATATTGAGAAAGGAGTTTAAAGCTCAAATTAAGTATAGGTTTTGAGCATTGTTTTGCATTTGCTAGTATTAATGCTTGCCATCTCCCTGATAAAAATCCTTTTTCATCTGCCCCTATATTCTTGGATAGTATGAATATAATTTAAGTGTAAATGGTGCATTGTATTTTGACTGTTGCCACAAAGAATTTGAAAACCTTTTCTTGTTTATTAAAGAATGCTAAAAAAGCCCAACCCAGCCACCCCAGCCACACTAAGAATGACTGTTTTAATTTCACCTGGGGTTGTAAATCAATATCCATTTACTATTCAGTTACTGCTTGCATTTCCCTAGGTAATAGTATAACACATGTAATGTCAATGCAGTTTGGCATTTGTCCTTATTAGTATGGCAAAGGACACTTTTTTGCAAGAGTAAGCAAGCATCATGCCATATTTCTGACATTTCCTGCAGAACAAAGAAGGAAAAATGTAATCAGTTTGTGTACAAAAGACATGCAGCACATCTGATGGGGCACCTCCAATGCTTTTATAAATGAATTCACCTGAAATATTAGGCCACATGTAATTCTATCATATACTGTTGATTACAGTTGGAATGGAAAGCTAGGGGTGGCACAGTGTAGCTTTACGAGTTCTAATTTATTTACTACTTTAATTGTTTATAATAAATATATTTAACAATGTCAGCAGTTGAATTATAGGTCAATAGCAATATAGCAAATAATACTCGTGATTATATACACATAATATATGTCCTTATACATACTTCCCTATACATTTCTGATCTCTCACATATATATATTATTGCTTACCATTTCAAATCAAAGTACCATGTACATTAATTATACATTAGAATCCTGTTTTATAATTGTTACCTATTATGTATGGTTTGGTAGTTTGGTATTTGGCCTTAAACAAATAATTTAACCCTAAAATACACGTGCTTCTTACAGGTTGGTGAGAATGTTGTGGATACTTGAACTAGCTAGTGAGCCAGGCTTAGGAAAAACCTATCAATCAACTACACTTCACTCTTTGTTCAAGTGATTGGTGGAAAGTCTTGTTTTCAGACTTTACCACAAGGTGATAAGAAGTAAAAGTCGGCAACTGCTAACCACTTGGTAGGTTATGTGAAATGTATTGCTGGTCTCGATCCCCTAATAATTGGAGAAATGGCAGTCTCAATAGAGAGACACTTCTGAGGGTGGACAAATACCATTTTTAATTATGTTTTATAGCTGTTTGATGCTAAAACAATGTAGATGAATTCTGGGAAAATGGGAAGCACGAGTGATCTCAGAGTTTCAAGCAGACCCTTTGAAGGAGTCCTAAGGTCACCTAAGATAGCTCTCCAGAGTTCATCACCCCTCAGTTCCCGGCCCTGGTGCCCCTGCCACAGCATTCAGCACACCCTGTCTTTGTTATCTGTTTCTTGAAGAAGTGTTCTGTGCTGTGGAATTGTTTTGTCACAGCATTTCAGCACCAAAGGTACAAGTTTAAACATTCATAAGGTTTTGTTTGTTTTTTTTTTTTTGTACTAATAATAGATCTTCATATCTCCATGTGACGAGACTGTCTCCTACTTGAGTCAGACACTGGGATGTTGGTTTGTTTTCTGACAGTGAAGTGCAATTAAAACTCTTGTCCCTTTTGAAGTTAGCTGGTGAGAGAGACCATCCGGCTTCCCAGAAGGTCCCTCTAGACTGATTACATAAACTGTTTATTACTTGGGAGAACGTGATAGAGATTTGGACCTTTTTTAAAAAAAAGTGTTTGTATGGGAAACATCTCTGTTACTATCTATATACCCAGAATCCTTCAGGGGGAGAGAGAGGGGAAAACAGTCCTTTTTGGTTAAGTAATATGCTGCACAGAGTGGCTTTTAGTGATCCGACAGCCAGTGGGCCCAGATGACGTGAGAGCTGCTGAGGGACCTGGAGGAGCAGGCGGCAGTGGAAAGCATGTGGGGATGGGGAGCAGGGTGGTAGCAGGACCTGACGGGCACTAGGGAGGACAGTGACTAGTCATCTGGACTGAAGAAAGGTCATTGTCAGGACCTGTGAAGACAGATGGTGAGTTGCAGAGATGGGCAAAATTAATATTTAATGCAAACTCAGCTCAGTTTGGGCTAGCCATGACGTTGCTCCTGCCAACAGCATCTGTAGCGTTCCAGAAATGCGTCCCTACCTCCTCAACGAAGATGAACAAGGCTCAGCAGAGAAGAGGTGCAACACCATAAGACTCTGGCTTCTCTGGGAAGGAGAAAAGTGGCATGAAAAAGGTGGTACCAGTCATTCCCAGCTCCTGTGGGAGTGGGGAGGTGGTTCAGCCTTTGGCTGGTTCACAGAGGAAGCTAAGGAGCGGGCAGAAGAGTGGAAAGAAACCTGCAGCTGTTGGGGGGCAGGAGAAGCAGCTTGTTTTGGGGTTGCACTAGAGTGAGCTACCAAGGAGGGCCACAGAGGAGGATCATACAATGATTTTAATCATAGTATTGTATGTGTTGTGACCACTGGAGAGGAACACTGAACATGCCTTCTTCCTCCCGTACTGGTGAATACCTTTTTACTCAACTGTGTACACTTCAGGTGAAATGAGAACATTTTTGCATCCCAGAAGTAGAAGTGAAAGGATTGTAATTAAAGGAGAGGGGGCAGAGGGGAGTTGGTAGAAATAATATATGAAATCAGGACAAAGTTTGAGGGTCAGAATTAGCGAGATGCATTCTAGGAAAAGATTAGGAGCACAAATCAGCTGAAATTTAGTTACTGAGCTGGTAAGTGGGTTAAAATATCTCCACCTAATAAGCCAAGCACTGAAGCATCCCCTGTGGCTTTTTTTTAGTTTCTACAATAGATTCAGAAAGAGATCAAAGTCACAACCTCATCATCAACAAATTTTCCTTAAGCCATAACATTACTGCTGCTTTTGGTGACATCCTTGAAAGTGGGGACAGAACTGTTGTTATGTTTTTGAAGACCCCTCTTCTCAGCTGCACCGGTGGGGACAATGCGTTTGGATAAAGTGGAGGAAGGCTGCCTGCTGACCTCTTATTATTCCTTTCCTAGGACTGAAAAAAGAGCATCCTAGGAAAGCTTTCTTTTGGGAAACTGTCACAGCATAAAATCGTGCATAAAATAAATCTTAAATAGGGACATTGTAGCTATTAGAGCGCTGTGTAATGAGATGGCAGTCCAGGATGGGCACCTCGCTTTATCTACGGTGTTGTTTTATACATGAAGCCGTCTAATAAGATATATGTGTCCTTTAATTAAGGTCTCATGTACAGTGTAGTAGTAATGAGGGAATATGATGAAAAGAAATGGAAAAAGAGCGAGCTTTATTTACCACGTTAAGAAGCCTTTATCATATGGAAATGATCAGAATTTAAATTTTTATCATCAGTCACAATTTGCTGCTGCTTTAATTAAAATAATGCCAAGGATGTGTACAGTGAGTCTGGCTAGATGTGCTTCGTGCTGTTAATGACTGTCAGATGGGAAGGCAAGGGGTACTGAGAGGGCAGGACTGCGGGAGGATCCGGAGGGAGATGGTGCCAGATGGCCAGGCTTATTTTATTAATTTAGATCTCCATTATGGCTTCTCTTTTCTTCATTTCTCCAAAGGATGAGTTAGTTTAATGGGAATCATTTCACAGCCACAGTATGACGTGTTTAACTCTTGGGAGCCCACAGCACTGCAGCGAAGTGCATGTGTCAGTCGTGTGTCCCGTCGGCCGGCCGCCTCTGCGAGGCCCCAGCTCCAGCCCAGGTGCTTAACCCAAGCAGCCCTCCCTCAGGTAATTTCTTGAATCCCTCTTAGCAGGCGCTTCCTGCCATGATGTCCTGACTCGTAGCCTACCAGTGCAGCCAGCCGCTGTCCTAAACCGGGTCCAGCTTCTGACCATTGCAGCAAAGGAGTGCCAAGGCAGTGTTTTGAGCCTCTCTCTCCTGTTACGGCCTCACCTGCTTTAGGCAACGTGCCACAGGGGCTGTCCGTGCTGCTGGGGTTCGACACGTACTTTGGGCTGATCTCTTACATCTGCAAAACCTTCTTGTTAGCAGCAAGTAGCCTCACTCTTCTTCTTCCAGCTCTTGGGTGCCTGCAGACGCAGAAAGCATAGCAAAGTACTGCGGAAAGTGAATTTCAAAGATTCCTTTCTCTTGGGGTTTGTCGTCGAGCATCGTGCGCTCAGTTACTGAGGCATCTGCCGCCTCCCCGTGGCTGTTGCGAAAAGCTGCACAGAACTGAAGACAGTGCTTTTAGACATTATTTAGATTTAGGGGTTTAGAGACAAAAAAAGGAATATTGTCTTCTGAAAATCTCTTTGGCACAGTCTAAAGCAAGAACCTACTGAGGCGTTTGTGTTAAGAGCAGGGGTTTTTAATTTCTTCCCTTTCTGTGTCCACTGTGATAACAAAGGAGCTCTGATTTGTCGGGTCTTCTGCATCATCACTGGTTATTGGATCAGTATTAGCAACAAAATGACCTTGTCTTCCGTGATTCAATGAAAAAACCCACCAAACTTATGAAGAATTTCTAGTTCCTGAATCCTCGAGGAAAAGCCTGTTCATTAATTCACTTTATGAGTTGATTCAGAAATCTGTATCACATTTAAGTCATTCTTGGATTCTAGACTAATTTTGCAGCTAGACTAATTTTAATCACAACCGTATAGCTGGAACAAATGGCAAGATGCATTTCCACATACCATGAGTTTAGTGACACATGCAGGAAAAAAACTGAATTCACCCCAAAAATCTATGGTACATGCCGTGACAAGAAAAAAACAAACGAGCTCAAAATAATGTGCCATGCAGAGAATGAAATCTTGCACTATAACACAGGGAATAAGGCATGACATTTTCAAGATTCTCAATTAATACTTGGACTTTTGAACACCTGTATCAATAATTTTCAAATTGTTTGTATTGGGATTTGCAGTTTTTTCCAAACTGTGTGAATTTGTAATTGTTTGCAGGACCATCCCCAAGAATTTCATAGGCGTAGGAACTCTGCATTTTGTCAGCCCAAGGCTGACAGTAACGTAACTTTTGATAGCAAAGTAATTTATGCTGCCAGCTCCACTGCGTCTACAACGTTCGGTGCTGTACTAATGACAAAGCTTGCGCTTTGCTGAGGAGGAAGACGAAGACAAGAGGTAGGGGTGCCCGGGAACTAACAGTAAATTTTTAGAGAGTCTGTGGGGTGAAGATGAAATAAGAGATCGCCTGTAGTCCTTGAGCATTGGCAAGTGAGGTGCAAGAGAAACACAGGGTTGAACTGTTGACCACTCCATTGAGCACTCACCCAACACACGTTGCCTGTGGAAAGCTGGGGCTAGCCGCAGGCCTGTGCGTGGCTGAGGGCACATCAAGTTGTACACCCCTTTCATTGCTCTCTTCATCCCCTCCTCACTCACCATTTAGTAAGTGAGGGGCCTTCATGTGCTTGAGAGCATCACAAGCAGGTTCGCTTGCCACGCTTACTGTTACAAATGATTCAAGAAAAAAACAAACTCACTCATCTATGGGAAGCTCATGTTCTGTATGATCGTATGGGAATGGCACTCTCCATGCTAACTCGGCAGGTTGGGATAGAGATGACTAGGTTGATGCAGCATATCATTCTGTTTCAGATTATTCTGAAGTCTTACACATATGCTGTATATTAAATATTACATAAAATATCTAATAAAATATTAGATGAGATTAGATAAAATCTCAAGACGGATCAGAATTTGTCAGACTAGCAAAGTTAAGTCTTTGGGCATGGCGAATATACGTTTTTGAGAAAGATGCACAAAATTTAGAGGCAAGAATTTGACGAGGATCTCAAATGTCAAGTGCTTTTTGCAAAGCTTATCAAGACTTTCAGAGGTTTGTTGTCATTTCAGATCTTCTGAAAGCTCCCAAATTTCATTGTTAGGCTGACAGCAAGCAAATATTCCCAGTCCTTCCTTAGTCTTTCCCTAGCACTCCAAAATTGCCTGAGTATTTTCCAGTCATTTTGTTAGACCAATTTTACAAATGCTTTTTATCCTACCTTTACCCAGTGCTTGAGTTCTGTGTTCTCGCTGCTTCTATTTTACTCTCTTTCCCTCAGTGCATTTTTTCTTAATATTCAATATAGTACCAGGACTAGAGAGAATGAGCTCATGACTGAGAGTGAATGAAATAGACTCTGAAAATTATACGACATTAAAAAATTGTATACATATATATTGAATGATTTATTTAGGGATGTGAGTACATTATACCAGTAATCTAATTCCCAGTATCTTCCTAAGCAGCTTTCAAAACCATATTTTGATTTCTTTGAGTTTTGAATTGCTGCTAAAATAATGAAAATGGATGGAGCTGATGATGAATCATCATGACAATGTTTACTATCAACGGGGATTTTTGCCAGTGTTTTGATCAGTAACAGGGTCCCAATGGCACTGGCCCACTTAGACCTGCAGGTTAAAAAAAAAATATATATATGCTATTTCCTTGTTTGTATTGATGTTGCAACAGCTTAAATTAAGGCTTCTATTAAGGGTAATAAATTAATCTATTTCAAAGCTCTGTGGTTGGATGGCAGGCAAGCATGCTAAGAGCTCGCTTGGGTTTCTCTGCATAGCCATAGGCTGAGGTACCTCTTGGGGGAGAAGGCACAGGGACTCCCTTTAGGCACTTTATTGCAATGCTGGTGTTTCAGCGCCCAGGAGTGTTTCCTCCCACCCCAGCCAAACACCACATAGTCAGGAGAAAGAGGTAGGTGCCTCCAGGTGACCTTTTAGACAATGTACGTTAAACAATTAGTTACTCTTTATTTGCCCTATATAGATACGTAGCTTTGTGTTGAGGGAGCCCAGGGAGCTCATATTATACATTCAGATTAAGCAATGTGGATATTTCTGTAGCTGTGAAATGAAAGTCCATGGAAAATTTGTTTTCTAAGAAAGAACTAAATGTGACTTTGCACATCAGTATCAAAACTCTTACGGATGTAGCTTGGACCAGACTTTACCTTAGAAGAAGGAAATGAAACAAAACCAAAGCAAGCGCAGAATCAGAAATAATGTAAAATGGTTATTTCTCACACGACAAATCAACAAAGGGTCTGGTAAGTGGAACTTTACTCTCAAGCCTTTATCCTGCACGTGAGGACTTCATTACTGACTGTGTTAGACATTAGACTACTAGGCAGTCTGCAGTCAGCCCTGCAGGTATATAACCTCCTGATTCTGAGGAGTTTGGGTCAATTCAAAATTTGTTGCTTGGAATAATTATGTTTGCAAAAGCAATTACAGATGGCAATATAAGCAAAATAAGCACTACCTGTTGTGAAAATTTTAACTTGGGGAATCTTTTTCTCAGGTTGTATACTTCAGTGGCACAAATAATTGCACAGTAACTAGTACTATTTGTCATTTAATATGTGGGGCACGACCAGAAGACATACTAATGTCTGACATCTTTTCTTTCAGGATGATTTTCTGTATAGTGTCTCCATTTTAAGCGGAATCCTTTGCACTGTCTTGGCAGTAATCAAATTTATGCTGGGAAAGGTCCTTACAAGCAGAGCGCTGATAACTGATGGTGAGTGTGAAGTTGATCCTGCTGCATTTATAGACTTTTCCAGGGAATGTTGTAGACACAGAGGGTATGAGTGACCCCCACATGAGGGCAACTGTGAAAGAGCATTGAAATAAGGCGGCCACTGGGAAATGGAAAAAACCCCAAAACCCAGAACAGTCTGTGGTACCACTAGTCTCTTGCATAGATACTTCAGCTGAAATGGGTATGTCTGGTGGAAGTCAAACAGTTAATGTGTGGATAGTAAGCAATAATAGAGAGTTAGAGGTAGAGCATATAATGAATTAGGTGTGTATTAGTCAGAGATTAGACTACAGAGGGGGGATATGACACTGATTGATATAGCTTTGGTTAAGTCGCATCTATCCTCGCTGCCTATGCCTGGTAAACAATTTCATCCCTACAGTTAAAACGACGCAAGTCTGTTGCAGAAAATGCCGCCCTGCCTTGAGCAGGAATCACAACCATCATTCATACGTACCCCCCTGTGGACTTAATTTGCCACCGTAGTGCTTTTCCTGCCACTCAGTAGAGCTGGTGGAGCATCGCGCGTGTAAAACAAAGCCTTTGCCTGCCCACTGCCCTACACTCCTCTGGCCCTGCTGGAGTTTGGCACAAGGTGACTCTTGTCCACTATATCCTTAGAAAACCTCACTGCCACTACTCGGTTGGCTCAGCTGTGTAGCACCTGACTGTTGCTGTCTTTAAAGGTACGTTTAAAGGCGTGTTTTAAAAGTAGGTCCAGATACAGCTCTTACTGGCAAGGCTCAAGCTTGTGAATCTTCAGAAAGCCACAGGGATCTACTCTGCAAACAAGTGAGGCCCCAGTGATGGTGGAGATTTCACAGCGCCCTACAAATCTCTACCAGTTTTTATCTGCAAGCACAGGACAGTTTTAAATACCCTGTAAACATACACAGTAGGGTGTTAATGATTCATGGATTGTGGTACATAAATTATTTTACTCCACTGAAGATTTCACTTTAAGGAAATCCGATTTTCAGCTTACTCTAGGGATACATACAATTGCTTTATTCTAAGTAATTTAAACATACTCAACATTTTTTTTGTGATGTGTGATAACACATGAGTATTTATATTTTATATCATCCCACTTCTATAAATACTTTATGAGTATTTATATTTTAAATACAACATAAACAGAAAAGGAATCAAAACAGCAGTGCAGGGGCTACGACTAAGCTACCACCTCCCTGCATTTGTGATTCTCTCCCAACAGGCCACGTTGTTCAGTCATCTTATTCTTTACTATGGACTCTGCCACCCTAGATATTTTGAAACTAAAAGATCTCCAACCTGCAAAAAGGATTCTGGAAAGGATCCTGGGAACTACAGACCAGTGAGTCTGACTTCCTTCGCTGTCAGAGTGTAAGTGGGACACATCGACTGTTTCAGAACTGTGCCTGGGCAGGCAAAGATTAACTCTCCCGTTAAAAAAAAATGTAGCTTGTTTTTGAAACAGAGCTGTTTTTTCAGACAAAATATTAGCTGAAAAATTCCTGAATAGCTGTAGCTCTGAATTGGTCTCCTGTATGACACAGAAATCTCTTCCCCCATAATTACATCCTCGTGCTAATTATATTGCTTCTGAGCTGGAGATTGCTCATTCTTTGATTAAAAAAATTAGGGAATGAAGTATACAATTACCTCGGTCTGGTTTTTATCTCTTTTCTCTCCTTCAGAACTACTTTAGAAAATGTAGGAGGCTGATCTTACCATGTGTGGCTAAATATCTTCTTTCACAAGATATATTTACATATATACTTGATTTATTAGCAATCAGGAGGAGACAGTGTGATTCAGCAGCTGAGACAGATTTAGCACTCCCTTGCATATCTTTTTTTAGTTTTCTGTTTCCTGCTAATTTACCTCCTGTGATCACTGGCTGTAGACCAACAAACTGTTTTGAGTAACAAGAGCATACATTTTTATTCCTGAAAAATAGGTTTATTTTCAAAACAGCAAATTCTCTCTCATACATGTCAACCTCTATTAAAGATTTTTTTTAAAGAATGATTTTGTTTTAGAGTAGGGCTTGACAACAATATCTCTTTAAAGCCTAAATATGTGAATCCTAATAAGGCAAAATGTTATTTGTACCATTTGTTTATAGCAAAAGCTCATGGCCTTTTGGATAATAAAACCAGCCATTTCCTATCTTGAATTTTGTAACATCTCGGAGGACAAAGCAGCTATGTGACAGTTAGGTGATGTCAGCCAACTTTCCCGTAGGTTTTAGATACCTGTTTCCTTCCCAGATTTAGCCACCTGTTTTTTCCTGTGCTAGCCTTACGCACAGAACATGGTGTCTGGATTAATACCTGCAGCCATTACATGATTTCCTGCCACATCAGCAAAGAAAGGTTTGACTGAATGACAGTCCGGAAGAGAAAACAATTTTCTTTGTAAGTAGCTTTTAGATCGTTTGGAACCATCAGCCAATAATGGCAAGAAAATACATTATTCCTGCCCTTTGCATATTGTGATGAGGGATTCTGACTTAAGCTGGAGCAGGGGAAGTAACACTGGTTTAGATTTATAGTTAATTAACTTATACTTAATATTCTTTCTGTATACACACAATATATATACTTCATCAACATGTATTAGCAGTAAAAGTTATATTGCCTGGGAATAAAAAAGGATTCTTCTAGACTAGAGTGGTGACAGAGTAGTTGTGTCTATATTGGTTTAACTATCCTGGTATAATTAATCCAATAATCAGGCATTTGCATGCAACGCCTGTGATGCCAGTTGTAGCATGCACTGCCACAGTCCAAAAAAACCCCCCACCCCTTTTCTTTGTAGGGCTGGAAGCCTGAAGCCTTTGTATGCCCCGTTCTGCCACAGACTTGCGAAGTAACACGTGCTTTTCTGTGCCAGGGTTTCCTTTGCATTTAAGTACCTACTATAGGGATCTGGTGAATCTTAATCACAATATGAATGGCTTATACAAGTATTTCAGCTATAGAGATACCTAGGAAAGGTCAATTTTTAGCTACATCTTTCAGAAAGACTTGACATGATTTAGGTAAGGACTGGCTGTGAGAGGTCTGGATCAAAGGAGGCGTTCAGGAGTAAGTGTCAGGTACGTGGTTCTTGGCAGTCATGGGGAATTGGAAAAAAAAACCTGATTAACTACTCTAAGCAGCAGCTGGCTAGAGTTGACTCACCAAACAATATAGAATATTTCAAGTTTGATTTTTTCATTTGTTAACTAGGTTAAATGGTATATGTATCTACCAAATGAATGCATTGTCAGTGACAGTTTTTTTGTAGAACAACAGTGATGTCTTTTGGGTTATTGAGGGGGAAAAAAAATCAGAAAAAGGGAATTTGGGGGGAAAAAAATGAACACAAGGAATGACTTAAAAAAAGAAAAAAAAAAACCCAAAACAATAACCAATCAAGAGTTGAAGGAAAATGGCATTAATTATTTCAAAAGCTGTGAGAGAATTTCGAAGGGACAATATTGGAGACAAAGAGAATGGGTTTAAAACAGAAAGAGGAATCTAAAAGGATGTTCATAAAAATTGTGAATAATTGATATGAAGCTCCTGTCATATGTCTAAGGCATAAATGGAAAACATTCCTAGAATTATCCTGCATGTCTTCCCTAATGCATTCAGCAGTATATGCAGCTCTAAGCTGTAGTGCCAAATACATGTAAATAAATATATGGAATGGGGTAAAAAGCTTCAAGAGAAGGTCTTTGAGACGTTACTGTGCAAAACCATTTTCCTTTTCATGAGCTGCTTAGGTATACTGGACTCCAGTTTGCTCCTTTTCAGAGAAAGTGAGAGCCTTTGGGTACCTTACGAAGTGGCCTTTGAAGTTGTAACCAGGGATATTGCACATGCAGCAATGGTACATAGATTATGAAGAGGTTCTGTGGAAGACAACTGGGCTACAGCAGTCATACTCAGGGCTGCAGCCAGCCAGCCCCTCTTCTACAGCCCAAAGGTGCTTCGTTCGTGACAATAAGCTACAGGAGAGATAAGTGCTTGACTGTCAGAGTTAACATGGAGCAGGGCCAGTATTTTGAAGGCATCTTGCTGTTTGGAAAATTAGCATCAAGAAGTGAAAGCCCTATGAAATAAACAGCAGCTAGAATTGGGATTTGGAACTAAACAGAGAATGAAAAAATCAGGACTGACCAAATCAAGACACACGGGACAGGGAAATTAATGTAAAGTTATTTATATCAGCCAGGACAAATGGCAGAGTTCTTAAACACTGGTCAGACACCAACTATTCCGTGTTTGGTTTGTTGAAATGAAGCGTGGCAAAGACCTCTGGCTAACCGCGTGTGAACGAATTGCACCGCCGCCTCCTTCATGCAGTGCAAGAGTGCGTAGGTGCCACTGTGTAACCTCTCCCAAGGGTCTGCGCTCCTCTCTGCTGGCACTGGCACTGGCACAAGAAGGCCTCGTCTCCCTACAGATTACCTCTTCTTAGGCGAGATGGTTAAAGCAAATTACTTGAGATTTGGTTCTTCTTTTAATTATTTTTTTTTTCCCCTTCTAGGTTTCAACTCTCTTGTAGGTGGAATAATGGGATTTTCCATCCTTCTTAGTGCAGAAGTTTTTAAACACAATTCTTCTGTCTGGTATCTGGATGGCAGTATAGGAGTTTTAATTGGACTTACAATATTTGCCTATGGAATCAAGTGAGTATCTCCTGCTAGCAGGTATTTCAGTATGTACAGCAGATGGGCTGTCTGTTTAATGTAATAAGCCATAGTTCTTAAAGGCTTATATAACTCCAGTAAAATCAGTCACTGGAATTTATGAGACTAGCTGCCGATACTGAAGCAGAGCGTGTGGAAAGGGATAAAAGATTACGTGTCTCACATCAGCTGGAAAGAAGCCAGGGCTTAAAAAGAAATTGGAATAATTTTAGAAGACTTTTGTATACCTGAATTTGGAAATACAAGGTTTGAAATATATAAAAAATAACCACAAATCTTGGATAAAATTAGTCCCTGTTGCTTTTATGGCACATTTCTAAGCACTGCTTTTTTTTTCCAAAGAAAGTCTAGGTTAAAGGTAAGGTGCCCAAGTTTAGAGAATGATCTTGCTAGTGATTTCCATCCTAGCCCTACCCTATAGTAACTTCTGAACCGAAGGTTAGCCAGTTGTGTTTCAAAAGTTGTTTCTATGTAATTTTAAGATGCTTTCTTGATTCACAACACCAGAAATAGAATAAAATCAAATGAAGCTCTGCCATGCGCTTCATTGCTGCCATGATTTCCCTTGGCTGCATGGAATCTCACTAAGGGTTTTGTGTTTTATCCCCCTTTCTGCCATAAGAGAAAGGGGAAGACGTAGCATTTTAGTTAATTGGAATCGTGCCTGTTGAGAAGCAGACCTTGGCCAGGCTGCAGTAAGCCGTCATCTGGAAGCTGTGTGGGTTTTTTTAAACTTGGAAAATTAAATTAACATTTTAATGGGGAATACCATTCTTGGAAAAATCACTATAATCACTATTTCCATTGTAAAACTAACTGTTCTGGAAAAGCGTAGAGGCAAATCCCTACAAAAGTATTTATTTAAACATACCAAACAGCATCAGAAACATTTTGTACAGCCACTGAAACTCATGCTACATACATGCCATCAGTCTGCTTGACAGTGTGCTCAGCCATTGTCTCACCGAGACACAATGAAGGCTAAAACCAAATTCTGTTTTGGCAACTACCTGATTTTACAGTTTGTGAAACTACCATAATTCTCCTCTACTGTTAGCTACCTTCTTACAGCAGCCTGGTGTGAAACAGGTTGCTACAACAGTGCCTTCCCCACTAATCCCTCCGTGGCTTCTCCAGCTACAGTGACTGCTGCTGTGCATTTCCATTTCTCCATGCAGCCCTGTGTCCAAGCTTCCTGAAGGAGAGCCCCTCTCCACACACTTTGTTTTACACTCCCTTTTGGGGAGAATCAATTGTGGGGCAGAATTCATTCTGATCAAGGGAAAGCAAGATAAGGCTGTTACTACATCCGAGTTCTTTTTAATGCATAGAATAAATTAATATTTATAAGTAAAGGGAACACCCCAGTTCCAGGGCTTTCCTGTGTCTCTGCATCAACACTCTCGTGCTTTCCCCTGCAGGTTGCTTATCGATATGATACCCCGTGTAAGGCAAACGCGCCATTACGAAATGTTTGAGTGAAGATCACACCCTCTCCTCTGTCAGGACTGTAAAACTACAGCATCGTACGTTTTGGCAAGTGGTGCCAATGGTATTTTACTAAATATGCAGTTTGTTTCCCGTGGTCTGTTTTTGTTGACGTTTGTTTTAATGGGAAATCTCTCTGTAAAACTGGCATATGTGCACACTGCTTGCAATTCAGCGAAACAGCAGCATTTTTTTTTCCAAGTATGCTATTGATTCCTGTGACAATAGAAAACATGCAGTTTGCAGTTCTAACCCAGCTGCCATGTTGTATATTCCAGAGTGAAAGTGTTCTTAATGGTGTGATAAGCCTGTGGGTAAAGAAGTGCCAGTTTCAGATCTTGTTTTTTTTTCCCTCTGGCCTGCATTTTCCCAGACACATGCTGTAACAGAAGTACAATCCTTGCTAACCTCTTCAGCTAACAGAGTTCCTTTGTAGAGTCTGGACACCAAGAAGTGTGTTGCTTAAAACACTTAAGCAGCTACTTCCTCCCCCCTGTTCAAACAGACGCACAGAAAGAGCAGGTACAAACCTTTCTGTGATCAGAGAGATACTTCATTTTAATCCTAAATTAACTGAAACTATACCTCTTCAATTTAA
Organism: Ciconia boyciana; assembly: GCF_034638445.1. Taxonomy (NCBI): domain Eukaryota; kingdom Metazoa; phylum Chordata; class Aves; order Ciconiiformes; family Ciconiidae; genus Ciconia; species Ciconia boyciana. Next base: position 8,404,608 of record NC_132943.1, read on the forward strand.
ATTCTGTTTTTTTCTTAACGAGACACTGTTCATAGCTTTGCATGGACCAAACAAGCACACACAGTATTACTGTACAGACCAAAGCCAAAAAGTCGTGCAAGGAAGAGGAGCTGCTTGAGGAATGGGATTTTCATCTTCTATTATACTATACGCAGATGTACCAGCGTGTGTGAGTTTGTGGTTGCTCTGTAGTCTGAGGATGGCACAGCAGTGGCTCAATCTGGTGAGATACAGATCTATTTATTAGATTTAGATTGTCCTGTAAAGTGTTGCTCACCTTCCATCACACATCTTATATATTACTTAATAGCAGGTTAAATTATCAAAGAATCTTGATGTATAATCAATAAAACTGGTATCTATTTTATACAGTATCTGTAAGTAACATTTGAAAACTATTTCCAGAATGTATCATAGAACAAAGTCTTCCTGTATAGCAGCCTATTAAACTGGATTCTCTGGCTATAGCCATTTTCTCTTTATTTTATATATTCCAGGTTGGTTTTCACAACACAGAACCAGTATTGTTGCTTCTGTTTATCACAGGTGGATAAAAAAATAGACAGTCCACTGTAGAGTTTGAAATAGGAGCACGGTAAGTAGCCAAGTAGCTAGAAATGCCCATTTCTAGCTACACGACAAAAGACTACATAAACTAGAGGAGATGTACACTTAGACTGTTCAGTGACTGATGTACAGTGGGGGACACTGATTTTTTTACTGGTGCCTTGTGATGCTAAAACTGTATTTCCCATCATGTGCCACTTAGCAAGTTCTCAGCCAGATCCTTAAGGATCCTGAGTAAAAGCCAACTCCAACTGATAGGAAGAGACCACCCAAAGGTTTCACTGGCCTGACAGTGCCTGTATGAGGTACACAATATTGGAAGGAGGACACTGTTCTGCTTGAAAGAGAAAATTCTTTACGGCAAAATGAATTTTGTTCTGCTGCTATAGTTTGTTTACACATATTTCAGATCAAGTAAGTTTGTACAAATATCTGTAGGCAAACTTTATAATATTGTTGCTATCAGTGCTGATGCTGCTCGTGCCTTGCTGTCACAGGATGATGTTAGAGATCATCATGTCACTCAGCAGTAAGATGAAAGTTAAGTACAATGCTTAACAAGACAAAGGAGCTACTTCATAAATGCAAGGACTCCAGAAAGACTGTGAAGTATAGGAGTCTTACTGTACTCATCACAGGTGGTTTTTTTAATATCAAATACCACCCCAAGACCCTTTCTTCCTACACAAGGTCCTTATTTGTTTTGCTTTCACTTAGTCCTGATATTTTCCCATTATGCTGCTTCTCTAACTCATAGTTCCATGAGTTGAGCTGTGGAACAGGTATTTCCCTGCTGATTAGCTTTTGTCAAGCATCTTCAGCCTCAGCATCATAGAACCAGAGCCTGAGCATAGCTATATTAGACATTTCATGGTGGTGTTAGTTTTATTAGTACTGTTTACCTTCTTCTGCTTCTCCAGGGGCTTTATTACTTGCTAGTTGTTAGGAAGACACTTGGGAAATACTAAAAGTGCTGCCCCACAGGGCCATGTGCTCCAGGAGCCTGTTTGTAGCAGAGCCCAGTGACAACTGCTGCTGAAGGAAAGTGAGAAGGTGTAATTGGTTGTGGCAAGATACTTAACTCCTGGTGTAACCCTTGCAACACAGAAGTCCTAGACCATTGAAAGTATGTAGGACATTCAAACCACCACGCAGCTCACACATGAAATAATTCTGTTAAAATGCTGAGTGTATATAGGTGCATAGGACTACACCGATGTGTTCACACATGAAGCAAAGCATCGGAGTAAACAGAGTAAATGAAGTTTCACACTTCTTTCTGGAACTGGGGAATGCTCGTAGAGGATGTTTGTAAGTACAGACTCCAGCTGCGTAGCCTTTGAAAAGGAGATGTGGTTAAACAAGTTAATCGTACTTTTTCTTATCAGATCAATTCAAACCCATTGCAGAAACTTTTCAGTTACCACAGGTGCTTCAAAGCATTTCTGATATTAGCAGGTAAATACAAGAAAATAACTGAAATACTTGTGGTACGTACTTAAAAGGAAAAAGACCAGGAAATAATGACACTCAGAAATGAAAGCAAATACATGCTGGTGAAGCCAGCTAGCATCAGGGAGACTTTGTACGGTACATGACAACAGGAAAGAAAATACCTGCTCATCCAGTTTACTGAGACACTCTGCTCTAGCCAGCCACCTCAAAGGTAACTTTCTGTATTAGTTTTCTTTATTAAATGTCTGTGCCAGTTATTTTTCTAACTATAACAAGTGTGCTTCCAGCTAAGCTAAGTGAAGGTGGACTTTTCAAAAGCTGAAATAATAGCTCAAAAGCACTTGGATGAATCACCTGAAACTTGGCCCTGGCCAAGATGATATTGTGCTTGGTGGTCAGAGGCTGCAGAAGCGTGACAGCGCTGCCAAGTGCTCTTTGTTGTGCACAGGGAGGGAACTTCAGTGGTCGTACAAGGAACAGCACTGGCCACTGCAGAGACCGCAAAATGACACTTTAATATTAAAGTCTGGCCAAACTCGGAATTGCAAATTAATCCCTGAAAATGACTATGAGTCTGAGCAGATGCTTTGAATTTGGCCATACTGTTCAGCAGAGAAGGAAGCTACCAAAAACTCTCACAGTAAGGGTTACACCAGCTGCAGCCTTGAATCCCAAGCAATGCCCCACATAAACCAGGTAGCCATGAAGTGTATTTTAATGATGGATAATGATAATATTCCATTTCTTGCTAAAAGCCAGATTTTTTCGAACCCAGATTGTCATCAAGAAATCGCTAGACTAACATCCCTTGCTGATTTGGTCCTATTGCACTCCTAGCAATAGTAGGTAAGCCATAAATAAGCATGATCCAACCATGGTGGAAAAATGGAGCCTCAAAAGAAGCTCCTTGCTGGACCTGAAGCAAAGACCCCAGTCAAGAAGCTTCTCAGACGTGGGCAAATTCAGCTCTAAGTGTACCTGCATCTGGGAACGTACCACACAGTTCCTCGCTGCTAATAATACCGTTTGCATTGCTCCAGTCCCAGCTGCCCGGGAGCAAGTGTAGACATTTCTGGCATCCCTTTTTGTGGGGCAGCTCATGGAGAAGCTAGGTCACTAGACAAATACTAAGCCTTAATAATACACAAAGCAGGACTGTTTGTTCCCAACTTAGCAATGCATTTTTCTTAGACAGTCAAATTTATACTCAAGAAATGTCTTTACTACCCATTTTCTTTTGAAGTCTCTGAGGATGGAGTATTAAACAGAAGGCCACGATAGCAGCAAGCTGCCTCTGCAGCACCAGCTCTAAGGAGACGCCGAAGCTAACTGACCGGCGATTATCCCTGGGATGCACAGACTCGTGTAGATGTCCCATCCAGAGCCTGCAAGTAGGGAAGTGTTTTGCTGTGCTCACAGCACCTGTAATTTCTTACCACTGCTCGCAAGAGCCGGCTGCTCGTCTGCGTTAGGTGCAGTGCCACCAAGTGGTGCTGTGACAAAGCCCATCACCGAGCCTGTGGCTGTGTTTTTCGCGGAGCAGTAACTAAGCAGGAGTAGCACACAAACACACATTCCTGCGGCCTGGCCTGTGGGTCCACGTTACGCAATTGGAGAGCATGATTAAATCAAATAGCAGACAACCCAGGGATATTTCCCTCCCCTGTTCCTCCCACGTTTGGGAGCTGATGTTTTCCTTTCAGCCACAAGATCGGTACCTGAGGCAGTGCTGAATACTCGGTATTCAGCTACCTGAGTAGCACCGCTTGGTGCTACTCACTCCAGTCAGCACGGCTGCTCCTCTGGCAGCCTCCAGCCCGCTCACTGTGAGAGCAGAAGATCAGAGAAGCCTCCGTGTGCGGGTCCAGCAGAGACTGACCCAGGCACCAACACTCGATGCAGGGAGGCTGCAAGTAGGTTTTATCCAACGCCTGCACAGAAGGGCTTACTCACTCTCTTCTAAGGTAGTTTGGCAAGTAACTCAGAAACATCCCATTTGGTCAGCTCACACTGTTGCCACCAACCGGGTATTCTTCTGAACTCGCCTCTTGATGACACAGGCCTTCTAGGATTGCCACCCTTCACCTCACCACAGAGCACGGAGTGGAGTGAAGGACACCTACTCTAAGTGACAACAAATACCAACCTCCTTTTACAGGGGCTGACCCATCAAGCAGAATCCAAGCCTGCAGCGTGGCCTCGGGCAAATCACATTGATTCCTCCCTCCTGTGGAGGCGGGGAGGAAATCAAAGCTAAGAGGGGTCTCCAGTGATTTAGCAGCTTTCACTTCAAAGATCCACTGTACCAATTACTTACATTGCAAGCAACAGTTGCTACTTGCTGAAACACCAGAGGCTCACACCTAGGTACATTTTCTTTAGAGGTGGTGTTACTGTTTCAGCACTTTTGTCCAGCACTTTCCGCTTTGAAGTTTCCCTCCTCGCAAGCGTGTTCACAAAGGTGCACGAGGCAGATGCCTTCAGCCAGCCGGCGCTCCTCCGAGGTCCTGCAGCAAGTCTCCTGGGAGGAACGACCTCCGAGCCAAGGGTCCACAAGACACAGCAGGACATACAGGGAGACCTAACATCTGGAGTCTGTTCGGTGCAAACAATATTCAATTTTTTTGGCAACAAAGATGTACTACCAGGGTTTTAGTTAAATGCAATCGCCATAACCAGTGAAATAATAAAATGTGCAAGGCCCAACAAGCATAAACACAAATACGGGGCACTGTAAGGCAGTCAACTGGGATGCTCCGTCTCTTGCACGCTGACGAGGAAGTTTGAGTGCGAGGTGAGGCTTTTGAGAGCAGCACAGAGTCCCAGCAAAATGTTTCCATCTGTTGCCTCTCTACCAGATGGAGCTTGACTGAAGCCAGTCTAAGTGTGTGAGATTTGAAGTATTTAGTATTTAAGCTTCCTAATGATCTTTCCAATACAGCTGCACAGCATGTGTAATTTTTTTATTCTAAGTTCCAATTTTCGTACATTTTTTTTCCATTATGTGACTGCAAGACAGCCCACATCTGACTCTAGCCGCTCACCATTTTACAGATGTCTCCTTAGAATGTCAAAGCTGAACAGTAATTAGGGGAATGAAACAGGAAGGAAAACATTTCCAAAAATAACCAGAACAAGGGACTGAATGAGCAGTGTCCTCCACTAATTCATTTTGATGTTAGGAAACATTTGGGAATTGTGGTATGTTGAACAACAACTGAGAACCAATGAAATTCTCACCCATTTTAATCTGAGGTGAAGCATGCCAAGGAAATACCCATCAAAAGGGACGAGTGGTGAGGGATATTCACGTACTTCACCTCACCGAAACAGTCATAAAAGGCTCTCGCAGAAGCACAGCCAGCAATGCACAGCAGCAAACCATGTGTAGCCACGATGCACTAAATTTTGTAATTCTGGCTAGTGAATAGACTGGACAACTGGATATGCAAACCCAAGTCACAAGCCCTCTCCCAACCTGCAGGCATTTCACCTTCCCACTTCAGTTTGTCATTTTTATTTATGCTATTGCTTACCAGCATTGTGTGTCGTTAACTGAGATAGGGACAATAAAAAGGATCCCAAGTTGATAATTACTGACTTCTGTACTATTCTGATTTTACATTACTCAGCTATGTGTGGCCACATTTTTTTAAAAAAACAAACAACATACAACAAACTTGGAAAAAGATACTGTGGTAAGAAAGTGAGCAGTTGCTTCTCTAGTTTTAAAAAGTACATAGCAACTATGCTACAAGTGGGCATTTTCTGAACAGATAAAAAAGAGCTGGTCTTCATTTTGTTTTGTTGGTTGGGTTTTTTTTACTGTTCATTTTACCACTGCATACTGCTCCCGCATTAATTGCTCTATTACTCTTGGGACACCTCCACCGAAACCTCTCAAAATTCCTAGCAGAAGCTGACAACAGAGGGCCCTTCCCTCAGTCTCGGCTGGGCTAACAAAAATTGAGGTGGGCAGAGAGAGCCTTTCAGCAGAATGGGTGCTACTGAAATAAACCGACAGTTCTGTATAAGAAGTTTCACTCTGTGGACATTTATATTGTACGTCTTTTTTGATATACGTGTTTACAACCTGCAAGGTGACTTCATGTGGCACCTATCAAGTGCACTGAACACACACTCCACTCCCCCTAAGACACAAGTTAAGTTACCATCTCTCAGATGATTTTGGCAGAGAGACTTTCCGGGGCACCTCTCAGGTGGCTGCTCCTGCAGCACCAGCTGCTGTCAGCTGCTGAAACCTCAACCCGGCGTGGGAGCGATGCTGACTGCAGCAATGCAGGCACGTAGTCCAAAGTTTCACGCTTGATCTCTTGTTCCATATGCGAGTATTTCATAAGCCACCCAGGCTCCTTGCATTTAAACTTGGATCTTGAAAGACAACACTCTCTAAAGCTGTTATTTTACCATAACAGCTTTTGTTTTTGAACTCCATAGTGTATTGCGCCAGTAAGTCTTGTATAGCCGTGTGCTGCTGTGCAATTCCAGAGTCTTCCCTGTGTGCTGGAAACTTCTAGGAAACCAAGAATTCCTAACTACTGCTGTGGCAGAACTGCCCTCCTAAAATGAACCTTGATTTCATCTGTTATCCAACTTGCATTTAAAACAAAACATAGTAAAAAGAGAATTACTTGCCTGTTGTTCTTATGGCCAAGGTGTGGGCAGATGGGACTGTTCATACCCACCTCTGAAGAGGCATGAAAATGGCAGCTGACAGACTTCCCACTTAAGCACAAAGCAATCATAAATCCAAATCACACAAGAAAAAGGTTTATTGAAAAATAAAGTTCTCCCTAGTTTTTTTCTACAACAGTGAAAACAAAGCATTTTTCTATGCCATTAAGTACAGACATTTACTTTTCTAAAAAAAAAAAAAAAAAAAAATATTTTAAAAATCCCATCCTAATGAACCCCAGTAACTTGACAGTATCTGAACCACTGTGTTCTGTTCTTTCTGAATCAAACTGCTTGAACGTAATATAGTGGAACACAACCATTTAAATAAAAGAAAGGATCAACTTTTTAGGAGAGAATTCAAGCCAAACACACATAGAACCAGCCTGACCCTGAAGTTCTCATGTACACATAAAAACTCTCATTGACTCCAAATTATTATCTGCAAAAAGCAGCCATCTTTATTTTTACAGATTTCAGTAGGCTTTTTTTTTTTAATTTATTTTTTCAATTTACAGTGCTACAGGGATTAATCAGACTTTGACCCCCTTCTCCCACGGAGACAGAGACTCCTCCAGGGAATGATTCAGACTAGAAACCAAAGAGCTGCCCCAAATTGGCCTCTGGAGGACCTCCCTGCAACCATCAGCCTAGCAAGCTCAGGGAGATCAACTTCTCCAAGCTCAATCAGCTTTGTAAATATTCCCTTATATTTTTCTTTTAGCTCTCTTAGAGTCTTCAGGGTAACTTTCCTCTTCTCATAAAACTTATTCTTTTTTCCTTTGGCAAAACCTGCCATTTCCTCCTCCTCTGCTGTATTCCTTTGCGAAAACCAAATAAAACCATGACTTCTTAAAAATGGTTTTCACTGTCACTGTACTGCAACAGACCCGTTAATGAATATAACAAATTACTTCTGGGTATAACCCTATTAAAATTAACTGCCTTCAGACAGCAATTTCACTTGATTTATCGTGTACCTATTTGATACTTCAAACTACTTTGCAGCTGCTGGAATCCGAGCCAGGATGTGTTGCATGCACTTTGCCAAGTGCCTGGATGGCTCCAGTAAATGCCATAGCGTTATTTACATGCTCTCTTGAAAGCCAAGGATTTTGCTGGCTCCTGCACGACCGAGCCTGTACTGTGTGACCGGCCACAAGCAGGGCAGCACTGACCTAGGGCTAGGATTTGCACTTACGACAGCGCAGTGCGATACAGACGCATTTTCCTGTACAGAGAAGCAGCCGCGTGTTATCATTGCTGTGGAACGTGAGGACAGCAGGGTCCACAATGCTTCAGACCTGCAAGCCCTTATGCAAGGTGACAAATTCTGTTCCCATGCGTAGCCCACCTTGGTCAAATGGCACCTGCACTGAGCGTCCCAGCAGAGAGAAGGGTATTATTCACTTGATTGCAACTGAATTTTTTTAAAGCAGTTTCTGTGTGTGGCAGGTGGAGTTATTACTCATTTTATCAAAACTTTGAGGACCTCATTTTATTTACCCGTTTAATAAACAGGTGGCTTAGTGCTGTTGAGAGAGGTCTGCTGAATTAAAGCATACTATTGGTTTTAATTATATGAATATGTAAGGGATTACAGCTATAAAAGCAAGACACATTGGCAATGGTTGCACTTTGTTATTTTTCCCTGGAAGAAAGAACATGAACGATGCCTCACATCTGAGGCATTCTGGGGTTCAGCCCCTGGTATTTTCAACACATTCCTACAGTAAACATTTTACACTTGATACACAGAGTTTGCTGTTTACACATTCCATTTAAATATAATATTTGGAAATTACAAACTAATTTTAAAAAAAACTATAGAGCTGCTTAAAAATATGAAGACGAGATTTAAGTCACTGCCCATAAAACAATACATTTTGTTGTTACATTTACAGCAATATTATTAAAGCATATCTCATGAAACCATATCTGTCCCTGGCCTTTTCAGCCTGAACGAAAGCATACATCTGTCAGTGCATTGTTCTCCTCGACTTTACAGCGGTCCCTAAAATGATGGGACCAAAGGAGAACTACAAATGGAAAGAGATCGCAAGTCAAAAGTTGAAGGCATAGCAGCTGTAGGGCAAACATCACAGAGAAATAGCCATGCCAAAATGTTAGCACCCCTGGAAAAAAGACTGGGAAATTGGAAACTGATAACTGATAGTCTCTTAAAAAAACCAAACAACAAAACAACAAACACCCCACCCATCCAACTCCAAACTGTAGACTGAACAGCTATTTAACCAAGTTTTCAACTGATACTTTGATAATAAGTAACATCAACTTAGAGATGATATATGCTGTAACAGCAAGCAAAACTGGTTGCTGATATGTGTACAATATAACTTGCAAGCATTTGGTCTTTATCTTGTAAGATACAGTGCTTTATATTTATTAAAAAGGGAGAGCTGCTTTTTTAATTTAAAGAAAAATTAATGGAGGAGTTCTGCTATCACTGAAGCCAGTGGGAGTTATGAAGTTAATTAGACTTGGATGAGATTGTATCCAGCCTGATTCATCCCATTTAATTTATTTTACTAGCAAAATCTGGTCTTGAAATGCACTATGAGCAAAATGCATACCTGAGAAAGCAATCTGGATTTTGTTTATGTGAAAAGTGCTGCAAGCTTGTAAATCATCTTTGTAATTTACACAGGCCACTCATTTTTGAGGGGGGAGGGCACGTCTTTCATATGAAGGATAAACCAAGGACATCGATTAGGATATTAAAGGATAATAGTACAACATTAAGCGAGGAGGGAAGACATGGGCTAACAACCTGATTTGCGGTTGATATCAACAGAAACTTTCAGCAAGTCTGAATGCTTGTCAATAAGCAAGTTGCAAAAGCTGGCACAAGTAGCTGGGAGCAGAGCTGAGCAGGGAAGACGCAGAGTCCTGGCTCTGTCTGCAACCCCGTTCCGCAATCTCCAACTGAAACCTGATCAGCAGCTATTTTGCAAAATACTCTTCTTGCAGAAAAGTAGTAGCATTAAAAAGGAAAACATCTGCAATAAGCTGAATATCCAGAGTTCCCTCCCCACTGAGAGTCGTACATTCAGGTATCATGAAAGGACTGTATTCTCCTGGTAGCACCAGGAATCGTCCCGTGCGCTTCCAAGTACAGACATCTTTATCTGAAAAACCAACACCTCCCAAACTTTAATGTGGATCTTCAATTTTACGGCTGATCAAATCAGATATGGCTGTTTCTAGAGGTTTTCTATTAGCATTGTCTCCTAACAGCTTTCGTTTGCTCTCTGGTCATTAAACAGACATCCCATCCCAGCAGGAGCTCTCCTGTCAAATTGCAGATACTCAGTACAGGGTATTTTGCTTGCAGAAGCAATGTTTTGCAAGAATTATTAAAGTTATAGTTTTATCTCATTAACCCCTACCTTATACTTTTAGAACAGATCTCCCCACTACTTAAAAACATTCAAAATTCATACCGCTAAGCTGTATAGTCATCAAGCACTATTTTTACCTGTAATTAGTGTTCCATTATACTTGTTCAGACAGTGTCCATATTCCAAACACCCATCCAAACCCCAAAGAAAGTAAAAAAAGGCACATAAACATTAAATATTTGTAGGAGAAACATAATCTGATATAAACAAGCAAACACACAGCTGCAACTATAAATTACAAAAAGAAACATAGAAACTAAGCAAAAAATGCAAAAAGCAACTCTGTTTATACATGTGCAAATCAACTTGCATATATGAAATAAATGAGGTTTTTATTGGCATTTTTAAACAGTGTGTATTTACCAACTTTACCTTTCAAAGGCAAGCCTTTTATGTTAATTTTAATAAATATGTAAATGCTTCTCTCAAGTTTTCTAATCTCGTAGGAACAAGATTTTTGAAAAAAACTAGGTCACATACAAAAATACAAAATTTTAAAACAAAGAATGTCTTGATATGAGAGATATGTTTAAAAGCTTGTAAAATGTTTTTATATTCAACTTTTGACATTTTTTCCCATCAATCGCTGATCGATATATTCAAATGCAAGTCATGCAAAAACCTGATTTCTAAGTAAAGGAAGCTGCAAGCTTTACTGTCAGACTGAAAAACAGCAGCACAGTCCCATCTCCAATATCCTTGTTTAAGTGCAATAATTGGACTACACCTTTATTCTTTAATAAGGAAGGAAAATAGTTATGGAACTTGGTCCGAAGGCTGCCCTCTATCCTGAAATGTGGATATATATTATACGTTTTAGTAAATCATTCAAACTTCTAAATAGTCCCACATGAATTTGCCTGAGTAGCTTATCTGCGGAGGGATTCACTTATTTACCAATGCACGAACAAACACAGCTATGTGATGGGGCAGTGCTATATTGGGTTTGGTGAGTAATGTTCCCAAAGTTTATGCACATACAGTTCTCATATGATAGTCTCCTTTTACAGAAATTGAGACTGAAGCTGTATTTCATAAAAGTAATATTTCTTCTGAAAAGAGAGTTTAAAATTAATAATAGAAGCCTATCAAATTATAGGTCTTGATTCTGTTTTCTTTAAGATTAATGAGTCTTCTCTATAGATTCCAGTGGAAATAGGAGCAGACCCAACTGATTCTGAAGCCAATTTAGATGTTCTGTCCCAGCTGAAATGCAAGCGCCATTGGTGTTTGCTGTTTCATTTTTGCCAGTATGCAGTAATTCAGTTCAGTAGACTAGAAAGAAACAGTGCTACAGCATGAAAAAAACAGAGCTTATAATAGATTCTTCCTGCTGTGGTAAAGGCAAACTTAGCACTGAGCAAAGCACTAGACCAGAAAATCTTATAATAACAAATACCCAAACCCTCCCATCTTTAAAGGTTTAGAGGCAAAATAAAATGCAGTATGCCATGTGGACCATACAGTGTGTGTGTGGGGGGGGAACAAGCAAATATGTATTTACAGCAAAGAATTACACTATAGCAAAAACGACGTGTTTTGCATTCTTTAAGTGCACACATACAAATCTTTGTTTCTGACGTAATTCTGTAATACCTCATTCCAAACTAAATTCCTGCCTGAAGAACCTCAGGCTGAATGGGTAAAGGCAAATTCTGCTCTTGCCGTTACCTTCAGCACCAGGTGTAAGTGTATACATTTTAATACGCAGGGTTTTCCAGTTGCACAAATATGCACAGGTATGCAGGGAGTATTTTATATAAATACAAAACAAATTGTTGCGCCTGCTCAGACCCATTTCCAATCCTCCTCCCCCAGCTTTTCCAGGGTATTAAAACTATTGCAAACTACATTTGCGCTGACTGAAGCAAATGCTGAGCTATGGTAACAGTAAGGATTTTCATACTAGTTTGTGTTTGTTTTCTTTTAATACAAAAATTTGCCTCCCATTATAGAACCCAGCTGTTCTGTTTCCGGAAAATTACTCTAAAATACAGCAGATTTTATCATCATCACAACCCAGTTACTGGTGACCCTGCTGTTCAACAGCTCCCACATATCCTTTCTGGATACTCAACAGTCTCTCAGGACTAAGTTCCTTAGTAGTCCACAGCAATGTTATGGAGTGTTACAGGATAACACCGTCAGGAGTGCTGAGGCAGGAAACAAAAACCTTGAAAAAGCTAATTCATTGCTTTTAAATTGAAACTTTAAATGTATACTGTTCTGTTCTCTTGTCTTGATCCAAGATTAAATAGCATTTCCCTTGCTTGGTCTTTGGTAGGTCAAGAGATACATCAATATTCACACACAGATAATGAATGCCAGCTACAAGAAAAATCGGAACCAACCAGATATATCCAAGAAAGGAAAATTTAAAATGTCTATGCTTCTCACTATTACCTGGTAATGTTTGTTAATCTTTAGGAAAAAAACCTTCATGTTGATCTGAGATTTTTTCCAGTATGATCCGAGCACGTCCAAATTGTAAACCTGCAGACTATGACTGCTTTCAAAATATACTGCAGATTTGTTTCTCACTAATCTTAGCATATCACTTGCTGAGTACAAATGGTGCTGTCAAGCATGCCACCTTCTGCTGAAAATAACAAAAATTATCTCTATAAAAAGAAGGCGGTTTAGAAAATTCAACTTGCTGCTCTAAAAAAAATGAAGTTTGATTTGAATTCCAAACTCTTGAATTGTTTTTTTCTAAGTTTTCAAACTGGTGTGCCTGCTTAAAAAAACCAACAAACCAAACAAACCCAAACCCAAAAAACAAACACCCCCCCAAAACAGAAAAACAGTCAAAGAACCCACGAGATTGATCAATGCTTTTCTTAGCAGTTGTTTGTCTCCTCTTACTTGTTCTTCAGAAAAAATTTCTCTTTAAAAACCTAGCTAGTTATGAAGACATTTTACATTTCTACCATACAATAATTATAGTTAGCTTAGTTTAACCTTTCTATGTCATTCAGCAACACTTGAACTACTGGAAGCCGTAGCAAACTGAGGCTCTAATGATAATACTGCTCCAATGATGCTGAACATTTTTTGCTTCACACAGTATTTCTAGTAGACAGACTACAACAGAAGCATGGGCAAATTCCAAGGATTACTCTCTAAATGGGACCAGTAAACTGTGTCAAGTCCATTCCGAAAATTGCAGTATGTTTTTGTAGCTTTTCCACACTGAAGAATGCCACAACCCTAGTCAGTTGTCGAGTCACCAAGATGATGTGTCACACGCTGGCAACTGCCTATTTGCTCATTCATGATACTCTCTGTTTAGACTGCTCTGAGGCAGCAGCTGTGATGCAGACAATACCTTGTTGTATCAAAAGATTAAAAATAAAAAAAAAAGGAGGAAAAAAAGAACTGGGCCCAGATAACCCAATAACAGGGTACGGAGCTATCTTGTGATTCTGAGTTCTTGTGAAGTACACCACTTTATAGCCATTCAAGCTAAAGCAGTACCCAAAACAGTACACCTAGAATAAAATGTTAGTCCTTCCTCCCCTGCACCCCCCTCCCTCAAGCACACTTTTTTCAATTTTCTACTGGAATGAAGTTGAGATCCTTCAGCTAACCATGATGGGGGATGTCCTAACTCATTAAAAAAATACAAAACACTTCACCCAACCAACAAAAAAAAAAAGGTTGATGGGTCTGGGATTTTCTACAAACTATTCTGTGCAGTCATCTTCAAATCACTGTAGAACATGAAACTCATTTCTCTTTGCAATCAGATGAAGGAATCTGAAGAGTTACACTGCAAATGTTCTTATAGGAAAAAAAGATCAGTTAGCTGTTTATTATGAATCCCTCTTCTCTTAGTAGATAATTCTGCCCAGCAATGATAGCTCTGCCTGCAGCGAAAAACCTGGACAAAAGTGCAGGAAGTAACATGTAGCCCCTCTCAAAACTACTTACATGTTGTCCTCAACTCAAAAGAAGCTCTGCTGCTGCTATAGGCAGTCTTTACAAAGCGCAACCTGCCCCTTAATATAGTCTCTGCAGGGGCAGATTCTTCTGTGTGTTGGGTGGGATCCGGCACAGCTGAACAATAAGAGGTCACCTTGGAAAACACAGTGCTTCCTTCTTCCATCAAAAGAGGGAACCAGGATATCATTTGCAGACTCCATAGTGAGACATTCGATATTATGCCTAAAAGGCAAAGCACACGATCTAAGTCACAGTGGAGTTTACAGGAGTTTGGTACAGTTTTCATCCTTCCTCGCTAAAAATAAAATGCTATATTACATCCTAAATCGAGTACATTTAGAATTGCAGATTTCCAGAACACGACTCTCATTTCTTTTTGCCTGCACAGATTCTCTCTGCAGAGGGCAGTACAGTCTCTTCAGCTTTACTCCATTTCCTAAAGATTAATGAAAGAAGTTAAGAAAGAAAAAAATGCTTTTGACTGTTCCCCAAAGTGTAATATTTAAATACACCATGGATTTCTAGTAAGACAATAACAAAGAATCTGAAATCAGAAGATATTCTCATTGATTTCACCAGGGATCTTCCCCAGGCAAGCCACGCTGTGCCAGGCAGCCCTGGGTAGCTCAAGATGCGGTCAGCCAAACTGCGAGGATGAGGTGATGCTACTGTGTTACAGTGGAAGCTGGTCAGAGCAGGACCCACTGCTCCGAGGAACCAGCTAGCGCTAGCTAGCTGAAAAAAAAAAAAAAAATTCGAGTTGCCATTTTCTGACCACAAAGCGTAAGCACGAGGGTAGCAATTCCAGCAGAGGCTTGTTTTTCATTTATTCTGGAAACATTGGTAGCTTTCAGCATTTAATAGATTTTTTTTTTCCCCCACAGAATTATAATTTTGTCTAGACAGTTAGAAAAGAAGCCTGATAAAGTTTTTACATGAGCTGCTTCTGAACTCCACTGGAAATTACAACTTTTTAAACAAAATACAAAAATAAAAACCTTCTACAATATCATTTAGCAAAAAGTGGAGATAGAAAACCTAGGACACAGACTCCCTAGCAGCCATTTGTTGGAGCCCAGCTTTGAGTGCTTTGTTTTCATTCTGAAAGGAACACAGACATATTCCTAAAGAGACAGCACCTGAAAGCAATATTAATTTCCTTAATGCATAGCTGGTAAGCTTTATAAATAGGTACTAATACCTCTAATGTACAAGGGCTTACAATTCTTTACCTAGGATACCGACAAAAAGGTTTGCAGAAACAGTAATTGCTAATTGCTAATGAAAATAGATGTTTCAATATGCACGTTAATCGTGACCAAAGAGGGAGCTCAATAAATAAAAGCAACACTTTATAAGTGCTGTATTTAAAATCATGTGAACAACTGATAGAAATCACACAATGTGTACAGAATTCTATTTCCTGCAACAAAATGCATTTCATTCCTGACCCAGCTGACTGAGCACAGTTATGGTTAGAGTTAAGAGTCATGCAAGTTCACTACCTCTCAGAAGGATATGGCAAAAGCTATGGAATAGTGCACCTGCTCAGCCAGGGCTGCAAAGGGTCCATCCAAACAGTTATAGTTCTGGCATCTGCAATCCCTGCAGCACAAGCATCTTTGATCAGTGCAAGCAACCCAACATCAAAGGGCACTGTATGGCACATGCATGTAGGAGAGGGAGGGGGGAAGGAAGAGACGTCAATTTTGGGCCTCGGTGCTGTACTCACTGCAAAAACACATGCTATGTGGAATGGTGCTCTCAACACAGTGATAACTTCTACCATCCACTGCTACAAAGGACTAACAGCTAACCTCACAGCTTGCTGCTGCCAAACAGACACTACTTCTCTCCCCACCTTCCCTTCTCACAGAATTTGTACACTAAACTTCATGTGTGGCAAAAACCAGTGCAATAAAAAGAGACCAAATAATACGTTCATGCTTTTAAGTACTTACCTAAGCAGAGCTTTGTCCTTGTTAAGATGCTGGAAGAAGGAAGGCTCACAGATAAGCTGGCTTTCCTGACAAACTTGTTTACAGGATTTTCCTGGTTCAGCAATTTTTACTTGAAGGGCACTTAATGGGGGCCACATCACCTGCCCGTGACAGAAATCCTGCAGTGACAGATCATATTCCATTAGAATGCATCCAGTCCCTTGCTAGCAATTTTCCCCATTAGTAAAAGAAGTCGTTATTATCACCCAAGAACTCATTTTGCAACTCATTTCGGCTGTATTAAAATCAATAACTCAAGCACAATTAAAAAGAGTATTTTTTTTTTTAGCATGAGGGAATTATCACCTTTGATTGCTACTTGAAATGTGGTAGTATCATTCTTCCCAAAGAAGCTTCTTCCCTACCGTTACCCTTTCTTAATTTATCATAAAGCAACTCCAGATACTCTCTTTACTTCCACATATCCAACCCCTTTTGGGCTTTCTCAGTGATTCCTGTTTCACTAACTCAGTGCTAGCAGAGCTATTTTCGTAACAGCACAAATATCAGGAGGAAGTTCTGGTAGGAGAATTCCAGAGGCCAGTTACCCTGTAGGCGAGAAATGTCTCAAGTGGCCCACGTGGAGAGCCATCTGGAAAGGATCAGGGGACTTGCAGTGCTATGAAGTGAGCTGAACTCATAAAAGACTGAAGATTTCTATAAAGCAACCAGGATTCAAAGAGTTTGTTTGTTCTTCTTGGTTGAACTGCTAGTAAAATGCTCTCCTAACACTGAAAAAAACTGGCTATCAATAATGCACGCAGTCAAATGTCACCACAGCGGAAAGAGGGAGGGAAGCAATGATATCTAAACACACTTGCTAGTGAAAACTATTCAAAGACAAGTTCTTATGGTCTTGACATTTAAAATGAGAAAAAGCAAAGAGAAAATTTTAATCACTGTTTTTACATAACATTCCATGATACTCAGCCATTATTTTAACATTTGGCAATGTTAAATGTTATGCATTTAACAATGTTAAATGGCAATATCAAAAGGTGATAAAAAAATTTGGGCCCAGTCCATCATGGCTTGCTTTTGCCTGACAAAACTAAAATTTGTATGAACAGGTCCCAAACTGTGACCCAAAGCTTAGAAAGGCTGAACTACTTGAGATTTTAATGAAGCTAAGACCCCAAATCATTTACCAGTTCTCAATATCAGTTTGGTGGGTTTCTTCTCTGTTTAGATTTCCCCTGCTGAAGGAGGAAGTTTTCATACTCCCAGGTCTAACCATAAATCTAGTATTATACGGTCATGAATCACAGAATATCCTGAGTTGGAAGGGACCCAGGAAGATCATAGAGTCCAACTGCTGACTCCACACAGGGTAACCTAAAAGCTAAACCATGTATCTAAGAGTGTTCTCCAAATGCTTCTCGAACACTGACAGGCTTGGGGCCATGACCACTTCCCTGGGGAGCTTGTTCCAGTGCTTGACCACCCTCTCGGTGAAGATCTTTTTCCCAATATCCATTCTGAACTTCCCCTGATGCAGCTCTAAGCCATTCCCTCATGCCATATTTGGAAAAACTGAGTAATTTTAGAGCATATTTATGGCGGAATAATTTTAACAGCATCTAAAAAAGCAGGTTAAACATAGATGGTTGGAGGTACTTTTTAATTAGGTTGTTTCAAAAATGTCATTTTGCTATTTGGACTTAAGTACCCTGCTCATTCTGTCCTTTTATAAATCAATATTTAAAATACTAGATGCAGGAGGAAATCTATATAGGTTCAAAATCCAATCCAATACTGTAATTATACAATACTGTAATATATACTAATGTAATATATACAATATAATGCTGTAATATTGGCTTGGGTTCACAGCTAGTGCAGGCAGAAGACAAAGTTTTTCAAAGACAGGGAATCACTTGTGAGGCTTCACCGTTTGCTGGGGGCTTCAGCTTTTAACAACTCTTAGTTGAAAATTCTTCCCAAAAACTGGGCACAGCCTCCCGTTTCTGGTCCATAGCTTGGTGGGAAGCCTTCCTCAGCTTATGCCACCTTGAAGCATGTCTCAGAGTACATCACCTTCACTGACACCAGCATGCAGGGTTGTGTTTCAGTTTGCTGTCTCTTGCTAGTTTTTCTGTCAACCACTAAAAGCGACGTAAATTTGGTATCTTCACCCTAGTCTATCTTGCCCACAACCCTACACGCATAAGGGTAAAATAGAGAAAAGATGTTACGTAAAACAGAAGGTTAAGCTTCACCAGAGACTGTGTTTATGTTTGTTTAGCTATAACTACAATTCCAAGGTGAGACAGGCTTAGCCCTGCTGTCGAAGGAGTTGTCCTCCTCCCTCTGGCTTTTCCTGCTCTTGGCTGAATGTTCTCACCCCACCCCCTTCGCCAAGCTCTGGTGCTCAGCTGATCCTCTGCTGAGCCAAGTCAGTTTGCTAACCTAGTAGAGTCCTGCCAAAACCATTTTCTGCTGGGTTACCAAGTACTCCGCTTGACCACATCTTTCAAAGTCAGCATGTCTGTTCCATCAGCCCAGCCTGCCTCATCCAACAGCTCCCAAGTTTGCAACAGGGAATCCCACAGCTGCTTCAGCTGCAGTTGCCTGGCTGCTCCTTTGATGGCAGTGCCAATTTAAGCAGTCCCACCCTTTGGTTCCCACCCTACACTGCCGCTTTGCAGAGCTGACGCAACTGTTTGTGCAGCCACAGAGCAACCAGGATCAAGGCATGGATTAAGCAGATGGCACAGATCAGATGCACCTAACAACCACACTGGGCTGCTGGCAGGGGCAGTGCACTGGCAGGAAAGAGTAGCTTGGAGTGAAAGCTGGTTTAATCCATCTGAAGGTGGCACTGCTAAACGTGAAACCACAGCTCACAGTAGTTCTCTTACTTCAGACTCTAAAGACATTCAGCCCAACTGTCAGATCTGAAGATTCAGGAAATTCACTAAACCTTTCTTGTGAACACTGTCCTCCCTCCTGTTCCTGAGCCAAGGCACCAAAAGGGGAACTCCGGACAACTCCTTTAAATCCTACAGTTTCACTGTCCCATAGGGTGACTGTGTGTGAGTGTATCTGGCTCCATCCTCTTCACATTCAAACATCCCCTGAAGACCACACTCTCATGGTCAATGCACCCCACAACCTCTGAACCAGATCAACTCCATGCATCTTCGTTCCTGTTCCAAGCTTGTGCAGCTTTCTCTGTTCTGTTCTGCCTGCCTCCCTCCCACCACAAACTCTTCAAAATAAGGTCTCAACCTTTACTTGTGCTGCATCTGACATGTTAACCAAGCACAGTGCTAAGCACATGCAGCTAATAATGATGCTTGAGCATCCTGGGGGCTGTGAAATAATAATAATGGCTTTTGACAATTAGTCAAAGCAATTAATTAAATTACAATGCTGTATTTATTTCTGAGGAGCACTCAGTAGAAGCCAGGGCTTAGCCCTTCCGGGAGGTCCAGAGGGGAAAGACAGTTTTGGCCCACAGATACTCTCTCTAGATTGTCTCTTTTTCTCCCTTACACTGAGCTCCATTTCCTCCTGTATTGACAAAAACTCTCAATTACAGCTAACTCAGGTAAAGGAATCAAAAGAAGCAGAGATACTTTTACAGGCTATGTCATCAATACAGCAGCAAAAAGCTTCAAGTGTTTCTTGGCAGAAAACTGGAAATAGCTATGTTATGTTAACTACACTTCTGATCCAAAGCTGTGTTATCCTTTATTACTGTCCTCTGTCAGAAATGCAGGTACAGGAGCATATGCAGTGCTTCTGAAAGAAATCCTGGAAGTTAATTGGCATAACAGAGATGTAGGTTATTCCTATCCCTCTTCTGCAGCAGCCAGAACAAAAGGCAGAGCTGGCCGTTGCAACAGATCTGGCCTTGGGTGGAAGTCCAAGCAAACATACAGTTTCTAGAAATCAGGATCTCATGTAAATCTCTGCAGTTTATTACTCCAACTCAATACCTTCTGCTGCTCTCAGCTGGCAGTAATGCATGGGGACTAAAAGTCCTTTAAGTAACTGGTTTCCAAACCATTTAAAGCTTTATCGATTGAAACTAAATACTTGAAAAATCCACCCAGAGGCTTTAGCCTAAGTGCGCTACCACAAAATTATCTCTATATTTACATGATACTTCACAATCCAAAGATTTTTTGTGTGTACACAGTTAAAGAAGTCACATATACACTGAAAAATTACTTCGCCTTTCTGCTTTGATGTAATACCAAGGACTGCCCAGCTACTATTTCTTCCTGAACAGCAACAACACTGAGAAGTTTTAAAATGGAGAGTCTCCTCCCTTCCAACATAAAACAAGAGAGCCATCCACAATAAAAGTTCATACCTGTCTTTCAATAAACGCATTCATCCTCTGAAGCATTCCCTCACATGTAAATTCATAGGGCAAATAAGGGTCAATCTGTGGAAACATAGTATGTTAAGGTTAGAAGGTTTTTTGTTTAAAGGAACTTTGTGGTGCACTGTGTGGTAGCAGCTTGCATTCCAAATACTACATTATAGCTTAAGTAGCAACAATAAATGCAAATAAACTCATTAACAAATCACAATTTCACAAAACCATCAGCAGTATAGGCTGATTTTTGCTGCTTTGTAATGGCAATAAAAGTTGCTCAGTGATTACCTTTAAGGAAACTCAGGGTATACTGCAAAGTAATAGATATAAAGCTAGCCTGAGACTCTGTGGGATTCCAGAGCTCCTGTTTTAACTAAGTTTCAGTTCTGGAGTTGAAGTGAAGAAGAAAACATTATGACAAAAAAGAACGTGATACCTTTGAAAATTACTTCAAACCTCCCCCCTCCGAAACGCCCTCATTACAATTCCATGTTGTAAGTCCACAAGCACATCAGTGGCAGTTATGTCAAGGCTACAAAATCAGTCAACAGAATTAAGCATGTATTTGGACAGCCCGTAATGCTCTAAGAATCAACAAGGAAACTTCCTCACTGAATGCACAGAAAATACAGATTGCTGTATAATTTACATAGGAAATTCACATTTCTATACAAATTCACTCATGCTAATTTTTTTCAGGTAAAAACCTGACATACCCAGTACTAAAACATGATGATCAGATACCACAGAGAAGTAATGACAATTTTTTTTTCCCAATATCCTGTCAAAGTGCAGCACTCTGCTTTAATTAGACTAACATTAGGAAGCACTCTACATGCAGTACACAATACACCCTCAAGCGTTGATGACAAATTGAGGATACATTTCTCACCTTTTGATTCAAAATTGATTTCACAGCCTTCTCAACTTCAGAAAGATCATTGATGTCTACAGTCCAGACATGGGGCTTCCCAATGTAAACTTCAGCATAGGGATGCTGAGATGTCAACTGAAAGGAAGAAATCGTATTGGTAAAAATTAATATGTCAACATATCCTTCCCTCTCACTCTCGGCATCAGACTTTTTGGATGAAATGCACTAAGATATCGCAAGAATTCAGCTAGAATCTAACAGTCAGCGTCATTCCTTCTGAGTTATCTTTCAGATTTTCCATGTTTAAATTTAGAGTGAATTTAGTTGGAAAACTGAAAATCAGATAATAATGCAGATCACAAGTAACATTTGTGCACCTCTCATTTGTGGCTTTGATCCTCATAATGACTTACATCACAGAAGACTTGATGCTTACTGAAATTACTTTTAAAACGTGACCCTGCTTCCCCACAACTCATTCACAGAGCAGCCCTGCATTTTCACAACCCGTAATAGCTACCAGTCCTGGCGAGAACTTCATGACTGGCTTCAAGAGATGTCATCCTTGCCCTGTCTCACCTTCAGACAACATCCTCGCTCTCTCTCTCTCCTTCAAATTTCAAACATTTCCAAGCTTCTGTGAGTATTAGTGAATAAAGTATCATTTCTATCACTTAGATGAATTCTGACTCTTGTTGCTGATAGTACAAGAGTGATTTGACCTCAGTAAGAGCGTTAACTGGTATTTTGCTCACCACTTTGTCAGAAAACAAACTGAATAAATACCCAAGTAGATAACTAAGAAAAATTATATTAGAGATTACTTTCTTTCAGAACTAGCAGGATGGCACTAAAAGTAATTTTTGTGACAGGCTGCACAGTAGTGAGAGGAACATGCAAACAAACATATAGAGAGGAAGCAAAAGCTGCAGAAGAGAAGGGAGTGTTTCACAATGGCCTCAGAAGAAAATTGCTTTTTTAAATAAATACAAAAAAAGCTCTACAGGATAGATTATTCATAGACAATTTTTATACAGCTGCCTCTTTATGCATGATACAAAGAATAATCTAGTCAGCACGAAAGATCTGAAGTAGGAAACGGTATCTGTTGGAAAGAACCTTCTCCTGCACTGAGCATATGCCATATTTGCTTTCTTCCTCAAGTGAATGCAAGAAACCACTTAAAATTTTTGCCTATTGCATTTTGCTTGTGGACAAGAGAAGTCAGTCTTATAGTTACGTATGGGATCAGCTAGCATAAATCTGTGCTCTGAGACCAGTGCTCCAGGGGACTCCGTGCAGGCTCCCACCTTTGGTTGCAGGGCAGCCTGGTGCTGAGGGCTCGTAGACTGGCTGGAAGACTGCAGCTGCTGGGCCAGTAACTCAGAATGCTTCTGCACGCCGACAGCTTCTGTCGCTGCCTACATTCACCTGCAACACACTGCACTGTGCTCCCATTGGCATATTTTAAATTCCTCCAAAAAGTCCAATCCTTCTCAAAGACTGATATATTCTAACCTTTTTTCAATAGTATTTCTACTGCCACTAAAACTATATGTATTTAAAAATCTGCGTTACCAAGACCGAGTTCCCAGGGCACTTATGTCTGGACTTCAGATGGCAGAAGCTACATTCCTATTGCTTTCAGTAACAACAAAAAACCTTCTATTGCACCTTTAAAAATATGACCATAAACCAGTGGCTTTAAATTCCACAAAGCTTTAGGAATTATGCCTTAGACCACTCTTTCTCTACCATCTCAGGCAGACAGATGGCAACATTAAAGCCAGATCTGATCTGGAAGATGAACAACTAAACTTCTCTGACTAGTAGCTGTTTTAAGTATTAAGAGTAACTAGCAACATATTTTTATTTCACCAGTCATTCTACATCTATGCTCTCAAAAATATTAAGACTATTTCTTAATACTGAAAAGCTTTAATTAGCCGAGGCTTAATGTTTTAGATATTCAGGAGATACATCCTCTGTATATAATTACAATCTATAAGAACTTTTATAAATGGATTTGGAATTAATTTCTAATTTCAGGTCTTCTTTTTTTTCTTCCTAAAAGCAGAAAATGAAAGAAACCACACCCACCAATTACACATTTCAACTACATTTAGTGTGCAATGTTTTCTTTCTTTGGGGGGGCAGGGAGAGGGGTGTGGAATGGAGATGAAATATTGGTACAAATACTGGTAACAAAACAAGCTGCTTGAAGGTGTTGTTTTTTTTTTTATTTCTGACTCTTTCCCCCAGCAAAATCATGTCCCAAGACAAAACAATTGCTGATCTAAAATGAAAATCGTCATTTCCAGATTTTGCATAGAGTCTTCCCTACAGGACCTCATCTTGGCGGTAGAGGGGAAACAGTTAACTCTCCCCCAATAAATTCTACCTAGAACAAGAGAGAAATAGTGACTTGCAATGGTTACTTTACCAAAGTACTAAACACAGACTTCATCTCCAAATTGGTCTACGGATAATCAATTTGCAGAGCTACACAAGCTTTTTTTGTTCTCCTTTAACACTTGAAAAAACTGAGAGAAGGATTTAAGGACTTTCTTAATCCCAAAGAACCAGCACATGGATTACTGGCAATTGGATCTAAATGCAGTTGTAAAAACCAGTTAGAGAAAAGGTTACTTTTAGGACAGGTCAACAGAGCATGTGAATGCAGCAATATTCGTGATGAATGTTCATTATATTATTTTGTACTAAAGCAGTCAATAGGGATTATTTTTCTGTGCAATTCAGGTGCACAGCATTTCTGTTAGTGCTGACACATGCCAGCGGGATTTAGCACTGCATTCCAAGCACTAAAATTCCTATTAGAGACTTAAGTGGGTCCAGATTATTTACCGAGCCTGATCAGTTATAGTGTCTGGGCACAGAAAAACTGGAAATGAGACGAATAGTTGAGTGATCCACAGAAGGAAAGCTTTGAAAGGCGCCAAGCCCAAGGAGAAAATGTAAACAGACTTTTTTTCCTTATTGCTATCTCCTTTGTTAGCAATGCAAGCTGTGAGAAGGGGCAAGTTTGAGCTCATGTCCTGTACAAGCTTACCAGACAGCTCTCCCTTCAGATGAGTATGTAAAGGAAATACATATGTACACCTAAGAACAAGCCACGGTCACAGGCAAAAGTGCTAATGTCAGAAATGGCTACATGACTGTTAAATGCTTGCAAGTGGTATAGGCTGAATTTTACCTACACCGAAGAAGAAAAATATTCCAAAGTCAGTGCCAGGATGAGGGGCTAGTTCACTTAGCCTCATTTTTCTCTTACTAAACACACTGACTGTTTTGAAAGCTGGAGGTTTGGTTTTCCTATTCTCTTAAGGAGTCAGTTCTCCAAATGTCTTCACTGTTTAACCACAAACACTGTGGGCTGTGACCACTAATACCTTAGCTCAACAGTGCCTTGAGCAGCCCTTTTCTGGAGAAAAAAAAAATATCCCAAACACACACAACAACCCACAAAAGGCATTTTTATAATTTACTTAAACACCTATTTACTTCCTGCACAGTACACAGTAATGTTTGTTTCTTCAACAAAAGAAAATCGCTTTCAAATGACACATCATGTATCAGATGACATGATCTGTTCTTGTATAAGAATGTATAAAATATAAATACATAATAGCAAGACATATAAATGTCTTGTATAAAAATGACTGATAACCCCATCAATAGCTAAAGAAAACGACAGTTGCATACTTTTGCAATAAACTGTGAACATTTATGCAATTTTTCCTATATTAAGTTACTAAAAAGAAATCCACAATCATTTTCAACAAAGAAATTACCAAGATTGATAAAGCTTACCTCTCGGAGTGTAGGTTTGCCTTTGAAAAATTCTGTGTTTTTGCTGCTTTTTGGTGGGTTAAATCTTAAATTTAGAAAAGCACATCCATTAGCAATAGCCTCTAAAGGAGCCGGCCCTTCATATGGAAATCCAAGACCAACGAACAGCTGAAAAACAGAAAACAAGGACTATCTTAATTTTTGTTCTTTACAAAAATTGAAAGCTAAGAGCTAACTTAAAATAAACAATAATGCATTCTAAATGCACCAGCCTAAAAAAATGTAATGTTAAGAAGAAAGCCGGAGAAATTCAGCAGCTCACCCCCTCCTACCCAAGCTGTAACAGAATGTCTTGTAAAACACATTTGACAATAATCTTCTGTAATGAGCTGAGGTGGTTTTTCATGGAGCTGAGGCAACAACAGACCCTTTCAGTTATTTTTTTGGGGAAAAAAAAAAAGTCATTTGGTGGTTTGATTGTGTTGAAATGAAACTGCTGGGGCTCTCTTGCAGGTACAGGTTTTACTGCAGCAACCTCACGGAACAGCTACGCTACTGTTTTCCCCCTCTCTCCCACGTCAGCTAACCTGCTGGTTTTGCCAATATGAACACGCTCCTGGCAAACTGATTAAGTTTTCTAATTAAAACGGTAGATGGCAGCAAACATCAGCTGAAGACACTGGACCTAGGCAGCAAGAGCTTTGCATAGGATTAAGAGGGTTCAATGCCTCCAAGGTAAATTGAAGGAGGAAAAATGCATCACAAAGCTATTCTTACATCAGCTGAGATTACAGGTGCTCTAGAAAAGGCCGTGCTTTTCTCCAATGTAAAGAAATTTAATATTTTTTCAGAGTTGTCTGGCTTTTATTTGGATCTTGACCCCTTTCCTGGCCCAACATAATTAAACACTCTGAATTAAATATAGGATTCTTTATCTTTATTTGAAAGTCTGTGTATAATGGGAGAATTACAAACTCTGATTCGTAACAGCAATTTCTCAGCACTGCTGAATGACTTAACATGCATGTACATATAGCTACTGCTTTTTTCCAAGAAAATAAAGAGCAATCTTCATAACTGTCAGGATCATGTATTCAGGACATATGCATTCAAAGAGGTCAAATTATACTATTCTGCATTAAATTTTCTGCAACATGGAAGTGAATCCTAGTAACAGAAGATTCAAAACTCAAGGCCCTTTCTAGGAGCTGATCTTAACATTGATGCATTAAACCTTTAGTCAATATTGTCGTGCACAGGCACTGCAGCATCAATCGTCTCCGACCCATGGCAACAACAGCATAAATTCTGAGTTGGCTCATTTTAAAAAGAAAGTTAACACTTCTCAGCATAGTTGTGGACATACAATTTTCACTGCATGGAGCTGAATATTGTTATTTCAGTTTTCAATTTTCAGGTTAAAAAAGTCACCTACTTGCAAAAAGTTTCTCAGCTATCTTGCAGATTTAAATCTTACAGGAAACTCTCCAGTGGCTGATATAAAAAAAGATCTGGTAGACTATCTCCACTAAAGCTAGATTATCTAAATTTGGTTTTTATATATGGCATAAGATAGATTTCCTTTCAGTCAGAAAAAATACATACTAAATTTCACCTCAAAAGAGGCTTAATTTAAAGAAAGGTAATCTCTTGAAAATAATGAATTACGGACACGAAACCATTTCATGCAATTTGCACACATAATGTTATTTATTTAAACTACTCCTTAGTTCAGGCAGAAAACCAGCTGAGAACCAGCAATTAAAACCATCTGAAGTATCAATTCTCCTATGACCCTGTGTTTGTCTGTTATGTAGAGAATGCTGGTTTGTTTGCTTCGTTTTTCACTTTTTTAATAAACTGCTGCTGTGCGCTGCTGAACAGTTCTGTGTCTGACTGGTCCGTTTATTTAGGAGGAAGCTCCATGGGGAAAGAAACATGGTTTTATGTTTTGACAGCACAAAGCACACTGTCAACACTTAATCTATAATAAATAGCCTACCACCTGTTTCACATCCATTTTCCAGCCTTACGTCTAAGTAGCATCATACCTTTGAAGAAAAAAAGATGTGTCTGATCGCTAGAACGGTGCATGTGTGTGTGCTGCCTGTTGGCCTGAGGTTCCAGCCTGGCTCACAGCTGCCTGCAGCCCCCCCAGCTCCTTCTTTCAACCCTCCAAAATCTTCTGTCCCTCTCCACCATGTCGTCTTCATCAAATTGGCTGAAATGCCCAAACTAAATCTAGACCCTGCTCCTGAAAATTGCCCTTTATTAACATTCCTTGGTTAGGGAGCTAGTATGTTTGCATGGGATAAAGAGCAAAACTGAGGAATATCTTAATTGCCTCCAGAAAGTCACATCCACTATCATTCAAAAAGCAAGCATTAGAGAACACAGGATATTTCTGTAACTCATTCTTATGATGCTCTAATTTGCTAATCCTTTGAATTACATGCAGCTTGTTATTTCCAGAAAGGCTAAAACAATCTGTCAAGGTATGTCCTAAAAGTATTAACAAATGCTGCAAGTCACTACTTGAAAAAGAAGGAAGGAAAAAAAAAAAGCAGAAATATCAGACAACAATTTTCAGGTACCAGTGAAGCAAGCATCCATTCTCAGTACAGTTGAGGCTGTGTGGAAGACAAGGCTATCTCCAACAAAACGGTAAAGGTTTAGAACACTATTTTGTGATTTAAATGTACACTGTTGCCTCCACCACACGAGGTGCTGACTATGGCTTTTAGGGTACTCTCTTACTGGATGCTATGTCTGGTAACATAGTCCACCATGGAGAGGCACCTTCACCCTATGGCTGAAGATCTATAATGCAAAACTCTAAATTTGGTTGATTAGTGCTTGAAATAATTTCATTTTCTCTGTGTGAGCATTCTTCTCACCTTTCAAATGTTTTTGAAAGCCAGAACCATTATTTTTCATACAGTGCTTTAAGTGGGCACATGCCACAGTAGGCTCTGTATGCTAACGCCCCATATAACAAGATGATTGCCAGGAGGCATTTACAGTATAAAAGTATATCTAAAGAAGATAACAGCAAATAAATACAGATGTAAAATTATCATGGTAACAGTGGTGTGGTTTTTTTAAAAAAACATTTCCTTGTTTGCAAGGTCTGCTACCCAGGTGTGTCTGTGCCTGTAGGTCTGCATGAACCAAAAAAGGGAATTTGTATCTGCAATCTCACTTGCCCAACTTGAGTAAAGCAGGTGTTGAAACCCTTAAGCAGGAATACTTTGGTTTTCCTAAGAAAGGCTCCTCAGGAACCTTTTCTGCCTTTGCAGTGAACTGAACCCTTGGTTTGGAATTTCAGGCTTTTTAGTTGGCCACCCAGCATCAGACCAGCCAAGATGCCATTCTTTTCTGATTATAATGTAAGCAGTCCTTTCATGGTGTAGTAGCTAAGTGGAAACTTCTCTGAGATGAAAAGTGCTTCACAACCACTCTCATGAAAAAAGTGTGTTTTTCTTTTATTTTTTGGAAACCACTGATTTTCAGTTGACACTAAGCAATTTATTTGTGGAGTTTATGGCACCAGATCGGACTATTATTAAAATGAGTACTTGAACAAACAGTCTTTCTAAATTACAGCCAAAAGTATAAAATAAGGAGTGAATGCCTTACTTCACTGACTGTAATTCTGAGTAGTTGAATATTTAAGAGAAAAAATTCATATTCCAGAGACTAAATGCTATAGTTCCATAAACAGGAGTGTTTATCTTCTCCTCTCCCCTTTCTAACATTACTTCACTTTATCTAATTTATTCTGTTGTGTTGGTAGGTTTATCACCACTTTTGTATGCCTCCTTACTGAACTTATATATTCTCTTCTGAACTACAGAAACTGTAGCAAAGGCTGTTGTTAACTGTCTTGCTATATTTTTCTCATGAATATAAAATACTTTTCTAGAAAAGTCAATCCTTTTGTGATTGAAACAACTTTAGAATAGAATTGCTAGTTAAATGTCTTTTCCGCTGATTTTGTGAAGCGTGTGGAAGTGAAAAACTATATTACTTCATAAAAGGCAATATGAAAAAAAAAAAAAGGTTGTTTCCCTAGTTCTGCTTATCTGACATTGCAACGGGATTTTTCCCAAACTGTCTAAACAGGGTGTTGCTCCTACTTTTATTAATCACCATTCAGAAATTGTAAATGCCACTTAGTAAAATAATTTGGATTCCCTCAAAAATTCACAGTGACTCAAAGTAAAAAGTTGCATCTGAAACTTTCTCAAAAGGAGAAATATTTCTCAAGAATTCAGTACTGGTTCTTCCACGAGAGTCTGGTCCAACT
Organism: Ciconia boyciana; assembly: GCF_034638445.1. Taxonomy (NCBI): domain Eukaryota; kingdom Metazoa; phylum Chordata; class Aves; order Ciconiiformes; family Ciconiidae; genus Ciconia; species Ciconia boyciana. The sequence continues at coordinate 8,434,018 of NC_132943.1, forward strand.
CCTCCAGCTGCCCACTTGGCAAGAAGCCATGTAAGTTGGCAGGAAGGCTGCCAGCTCGCCTACCCTATTTTCCTCTGACGTGATGAATGGCTTTACATCTTCTCATTAGGAACTGTTGACATGTCTCGTTTTTGTCATGCACTACACAGCTGAACTAGCCATGATGAATCTCAAACAGCCCCCTCCTGCTTGGAAAATGCACTTATTCTGAAATGTGTTGCTTTATAATACACTAGAATGAAATGGCAGCTGCATGCTTTTGAGAATAACTGTGCCCTATACCAACTAGTGCAGAGAGACCGAATACATTTTGGGAATGCAAAGCTCTGATCAAGAATCATGACTGAGCCATCACCTATCAGTATTTTGCTGTCTAAGGGCAAAATGAAGCCGTGCAACATAAACTGGCACTTCTGACTACACTGAACTGTGTGATTTGTTAAATTATTATTTAGCTCTGACTTTCTGAAAACTAGATTATTTGTCAGCGGACCTAACAAAAACTTGCTAACACAATGTTGAAATCACAAGCAATGAAAGACAATCTGTGCCCTTGGGGCTGAAAACATCTGTTTAGAAAAAGAAAAATCTGAAAGTTTCTGGAAGCTTAAAGACGAAGTTTGTTGCTTGGAGACAGCAACCAGCAGGCCTAGATGGTTCAAGTGAGCATTGTACCCACAGATGTTACCATGCCTGAGTTACGGCTCCAATTATTCACATTCTTTCAGCACACCAATTGTCTAGTGACAAAACCCCATAACTAAATTCATTATGGGGCTCTGGTCACGTTTATTAGTGATTAAAAGTGATTAAAGTGATTATGATTAAAAAAGTGTCCTTGAACATCACTGGATGCATGTGCACACATACACGAGGCTCCTCAGGGCACAAAGCTCCCATTCAAGTCAGCTTGATTTTTGTGAAAAACCTGCACTTATTTCAGCAATTCAATCCATGATCCATTTGATATAAACACAATTGACCCACACACGCAGCAGATGGCCAGTAGAGACAGGTCAGTGGTGTTTTATGCTAAGCTATGTTAAAGTATTGTCTCTTAAAAGATATCAAAATCTGAAACTGTGAATGTACGGGCAACAAGAAGACTTGGAGCAAATACGTCTGTTGATCAACACTGAGAGGCAACCATATGCTAAGACAGAACAGCCAGTGTACCTATGAGATACTAAACATCAGCTAGCAAAAAAAAAACAACCCAAAAACCAACCCAAAAATCCGCCTCCAACTGAAAAAGTCCAAACAAATTAGATGGTAAATCTCAGTTTCCACTTTCAATCTCAGGATGCTGCTGTTTTACTTCTTCTGTTAAACTAGATATATTGGAACAAGTAAGTATTAGACAGGAATAATAACCGAAATTCATGACACAGTAAGCCATATTTCATTTCATTTTGTTGCAACATCAGAAGTACAATGTACTCCCATTTGCCTGACAATAGTAAGTATTAGCAGAAGCGGATGGACTCTTAACTGCTTATCATCAGGTCAAAGTTTTGTTAGCCTGTAAATAATGTCCTTAAAAGGAAAACAGTTTTTGTCATTTGCAAATATGCTAACAAAAGTTCAGAAAAGCCATGTGAAAATACTGTTTGCAGACTTAAAAAAAATTGTTTATTAAGAAAGATTGTATCAAAAAGATAATGTGATAAAAACACTGGCTTCCTGATACAGGGTTCTGAAACATACTGATGTGTTTCTCAGTGCCATCTACTAAGAAATGCAGCAAATCCTCAAAGGATTTTCCCCAATGTTAGGAAGGAAACAAAAACCCCCGCAAAAACCCAATGCACAACAATAGTATAGAAAATCATTAAAATCTAAAATGCTTGTAAGGACTCTAAAAACAGTACACCTTAGATCCATGTTTTTCACAAAAATACAATTTGTGAAAAATCAGCAACTTACTGATCTCAGGAGTACTTCACAATCACAAGGTAGTATCTTCCATCTGATATTGCAATTACTAGTCAAAAACTGAGTGAAACTAGTCTGGCTACTTCCTGTGTCACAAAAACCATATAACCGCACTGTGCTGAGTTGCATAGTATGTATGTATCAACTTGAGTTTGTCCTAAATGGAACATGTCTTTACATTGCATCTTAGAGCACAGCAAATATAACCAATAACGACTAGATGAGCTTTCTACTTAATATTGAAAATCAAACTTTTTAGTGTAATACATGTAAGATGGCTGACAAAGAATTACAGGAAGACTTACTCAAACATAACTATTATGAACTGTACTTTGTAAATTATAAGGACTTCAGTAATTCTATAGGAAGTCCATTAGCTTATTTTACTATTGCAGTGAATAGAACACTTTTTTTTTTCAGAAATAAGTCACTGTTTGTGCTTGGGGTTATTACAACGTCAATATCCTTCCCACGTTAGTACTATGATTAACACAGTGATTTCATACTCCACACAGGCAAAAGCTGTGTAATCTCAGTATTATCTATGACGAAAGTAAATGTTGACTTTTTAATCTGCAACATTGTGTGTATCTGTACGCATCAAGTACATACACACAGTAGTTGCCTTTAAAAAGTCATAATTTGCCAACAGCTGTCACACAGAGATGTCAAATTACCATCATTTTCCCAAATATTTCAAAAAGGAGATCTCCACAGTCGTGTGGGAAGACTGGGAGGTGCTTGCTTTTTTCTTTTCTTTTTTTAATAGCTTCTTCTGTAGAAGTGCACAGCAAGAAACTATCAACAATGGGGAGTAAGTGGTGCAGTTCTACACATTTTGCTCATTTTAAACACACAAACCACTTCTTTCACCAACTGAAAGTTAAACATCCTATTTAAATGTAATCTACTAAAGTGTTTTAATGTTGTAAAGTGCCACAAAGATTATGGAAATGGCACAGAAACCCCCACAAAGCATTCCACCTATGGGGACAGAAGTTTATTTATTTCAATGTATATACTGTCCCTTATCTTGAGTTCCCTTGACTATGGGGCCACGGGCAAAGCACACCACAAAAAGCACACTCTTTTGCTCACTCCCTCTGCACAACTGAAGCAGAGGAAGGAACTGAATGGCAAATGAAATGCTTGCCTTTCTTCTTTTCTCCCCCAGAGAGTAGGGTCACTCTAGGTTAAAGTCATTGGTAGGGCAGAGCAAGTATGCCTACTGTACAGCTTTCAGATATTATCTAACTTTCATATCAGTGATGTAAAACAAAGCACATTCTCAGCTGATAATGTCCTTGAGCTGTATCACATTTAAGAAAATGAAAAATGCATTTATCCACGTTTCTCAAGCTAGTTGTTAAATGTGTCTGTGACTGTATGTTGTTGTCCCAAGTTTCTAATATTAGCTATCAATCCACAAAACATGGACATGATGAAAAAGGTATTCTTAGCACACAGAAGACAACTTAAGCTCCTTTACATTTGGTCATATATTTTTCCAATGCTTTTAAATTAGGAGCTCATTCGTAGGAGGTGAAATGCAAGCACTTCAGTTACTGTCTATCTGTAGCTATTTCTGCCACTACTCCCTCTTGACAAACTTACTTTGGTTTCTCTCAGCAGAAACTGCAAATCCCGCCCACTGAGTATACCATGGTTTTTTACATAGCCGGGAATATAAATAGTGCTTGTCCCATGAACAGTTCCATGGACTTCCATATAGGTGTGGATGATGTCCAGATAAGCCTTCTTATCCTGCAATAGCAACAATAAAATATTTTCAGTCTTCAGACATTTCAAGCAGTAGTGTTCAATCAGAGCTGTTTTTTATCTCCTGTACCACAAAAGCCAGAAAGAGAAGTTCACTCATTCTTATATGATTTCTATAATATTTGATCTTTCATTACATTATTAGTTTTGTTTTCTACTAGACTGGAAGAAAACTGCAGCTTTTTTATTCATAGTATAGGTATAAATAAATCAATACCAAGGTCCTATTAATTTCTAATTGGACAAAAACCAGGTCATTATCAGATAACTGTAATCTCAGCATGCCTAAACAATACTTGGCCTAAAAATACTAAAAAAAAAAAATTTTGAAATATCAAATTTTCACTGTTTTTGTCAGAGATGCAAAATAATTAGTTATTGTTTATCTCCTTTGTGAAGAAAAGGGTGAATCTCACCTTAGTAAGATGCACTCTTGCCAACTGAATACCTGAATACATGTCTTTATCTAAATACCTAGTATCTGAGTCCCATGAGATACCTACAAATATTCCACTTACCTAAAGTTTTAAAGGCATTTTGGAAAAGACCCAGAGAAGAGTAATGGCTTTAGTGTTGCATTAAAAAAAAATAAAAATAGTACACCATCCTAGTTTGCAAACAAGAATTACTTTAATTTTCAATGCCATATGTTTTTTGAGTTTTAAAGACTACTAGCATTCCAAAAGCAATTAGCTGTAGACTGTATTTACAGCCAGTATGCAGCACAGATCAGAGAGACTTTCCCTCAATATTTGCACATAGTCTTAGTAATAGCTCTAAAATCAGGCAACAAGTTTCTGTACTTCTTGGCAGCAAGAGAGTTTTTAAGAATTCTACTTTCACTCACCATTTTTGTCATGTAAATTCTGTACACTGTTCCTCCACAGCCCTGTGTGAAAGGTGGCCAACAATTTTACTGAAGTTCATTCAAAGGGCAAGTAAGACTGGTGAAAATCCTCTTTTCAAATCTTGGAGGAGCACTAAGGTATCAGGCCTAAGTGAATGAACACTATCACTTCTTAAAAGTTCCTTGCTAAATTAATAGTTGGTATACCTTTGAATACACAGGGTATTTAATGTCACATAACAACTGGCTTCTAGCTTTAGCTTGCTCTACTGGTGATACTGTTTGTGATGAAGTAGATTGCCTGCCTCATTATTAAATCGCCCTGTCCTGGTAGCTATGCCAAGCCTCCACCAGTCAGACAATGTCCTGGGCTAACTATTATATAAAACAGCCAACAAATGGAGACAAATGTGCTTTCTTTTTTGATGTGGTTGCTGTTATTGTTAATTAACACAAATTATTTTAAAAACTAAAAGCTTACTCCATTTTTTATTTTTCCTTTTACTTCAAATTTGAATTACTCTGAAAGAGATGTCCTCCCATTATTTGTAAAGTAAAGTAGCATAATTAGAAACTGTTGAGAAGCTCATATACTTTGTTAAGAGAAAGTCCATTGTAGAACTTTTTCTTTGCAAATGTGCAGGAGAAATATAAATGGAGTAGACTCATCTTGTTTCCAGAATGCAGCAGTGGTCTGTGGCTAGAGGAATACCTTAATCCTGCCTGCCTGGCTTTTAGTACAAACAGAGCCTATGAGTTACGCTTTATTGTTCTGAATGGGACAAGAAGGCAATTAAGCACAGGTACTACTGACATGATTTGCCTACAGTAAGAACACTAACACACTTGCCTTTATTGGCTCATATCACACAAACTGATGACATGAATGTACTCTAACTCAAGAAAAATATGAGAAGCAAGCAGCTAGAAAGAACAAAACCAGGATTACCTAAAATTGCACTTACTTATTTTAATCATTTCAACGACAATTTTACAAACCTGTTACAGAATATTTAGCTGCTCTAAAATAAAATATTTGACATTAAAATTATTTAGTCTTTACAGTCTTTCTAATGGTTCCTGAGCAACTGCATTTTTGGCTGTACGACTGTTGAAGATTTTATATAGGTTCAAAAAACAATTATGGAAGAAAAAGCCATGAATCATTACTAAACAGACACACAACTTTTGACCCAAGTCGTCCATGAACCACTTGCCTCTGGTGGCTGTGAAACATGCCTGATTTCACATTCTTCCTTACACATCAAGTTTTGGCTATTTTTGGAGTCAGAATACTGGACTAGATAAATCTTTGATCTGATCTGGCCTTGCTGCTATCTTATTATCTTTATTAGCTCATTTTCAAAGATGAATGTAAAATGGACCAAAAGAAACATAACATTTTCACATCTCCTGTTTATGCGTGATGCCAATAAAAATCTAGTGGGATTCTGAGAAGTATCTATGAAGTTCGTTGCTTAAAGTTCTGCTGGAAACACTCTTTGAGACATACAATGGACCTTGAATTTAGCCCAAAGTATTCCCCAAATCATCTTGTTAATAACAAAGTGAATCTTCCTACTATATCCATGTGCTGTCCTTTATATAAATACCAGCACTTGATGACTACAAAACAGGGAATACAGGATTAAGGAATGAAAAAAGGAGTATCCTAAGATAGGATGAAAGGAACAGGCTTCCATGCTGTATTTACAGTAGCATTTCTGGGGGCAGAGGGAGGGTTTTTACTTAAACCCTTGAAGTTATAAAAACATGTAATAAATATTACTAATAAATTCAAATTAACTAAGCAGACATACAAATTATATTTAAAATTAATATATGACCAACCAATACAATTTAGGAAGACAAAGCAAAAGCAGTGATAAAAAGCATGTTTTAAGCATCTCTGCAAGTGCAAACAAAACATTAAATTAACTATCCATAACCTTAACTGGGAACATTACTTAACCATATGACTGACTTCTTTCCTGATTCAGAGTCTAAAACCACAGATAAAACATTTAGTATCCTGAACAGCATAAATTCTTCCATCCATAATATTTAGAAAAGTAATGGACTTTTAAATGGTGTCACTGGGTTTCCACCTCCACAAGATAGGGTAACTACTGTAGACTGCGCTATACAGCCTATAGAAATGGTTGTTCCTCACAAAGGAAACCTCATAGATAGATAGGCATAAGTAAAGGGATCAATATGTAAAAATTTTATTAACTAGTTTTCAAACCACAAGGGTAAAAACATGAAAAAACAATACACACAAGCTGGGAAAAATCTTTCATCCCCCAAAGGGCAGCCCTCTTTCTTTTAGTCAAGTGAAATTTTAAAGAACAATTGGAACCAACAGCAGCATCTTCTCTTTGTTCCCTGTACATAAAACAATTGTTCTTAATTTTTCCAGAAGTCTGTCTTTCTGAAGGAAACAAACAAAAAGAGCCCAACCAAAATCTCAGAAAGCACAACCCATGAAACAATCACTCCTTTATTCCCTTATTCACGTTGAGTCAGAAGCTACGGCTTTAATAATCATCTATAAAGCACCATAAAAATACCATCAGCATCTTATACCTTACACAAATCTCACTAACATTTGTCTCCTTTTGCATTTAAGTAGTCCTAAATTTCCACATTCCTTGTAGAAAAGTGTTATTTTGGATCATGAAAGTATATATTGCAATAAGGCACTTCACAAAAATCATCAGGGCACATAATTCAATTCTAAACATTAAAAACATTGAATTAGAAAATGAGAGAGTGTAAATATGGCATTTATAAATAGAAAGGCTACAAGTAAATAAATCAAGAAATGTGATTTGCAAACAAAATATCAACATTCCTTCAATTGTTAATCCACTTCCTGAGTTTGCTTGCTTGGGTGCACATATTCTTTTATCTTAAATCATTTGACAGTAAACTCCAGATTTTTACTTTCTCCAAAATGAATTCAAAGAGGAAAAGATGATGGGCTGCTGGCTAGTAATGCAAAATCAACATTCTCTGCAGAGTTTGGATCAGACTGCACTATTCACCCATGTCTGCAGCCCATACTGCAAATCCAGACTTTGAGCATGGAAGATAACCACATCAAAAGAAAGGCAAATTATTTTTCCTCAGAATCAAAATGGCAGAGTAACGGTGAGTAACAGTCATACAAACCTTTTCTGAAACAATTTTTCATCAGCTAAAATAAACATGCCATTCGGGGAAGTACTTTTTGTTGATCACTGACTGCAGAACTGTTATTACTGTTCATCAATTATTTCCACCTACTTTTAAAAGATAGGCCATCAAAGAAATCAAATGACAACTGCCTGATAAGTCTTTCCCTAAGACAATGTTGACAAGAAGACACAGTCTGAAGGGCTGAAATTTTAAGTTTGGTGGGTGAAAAATTTAATTGTAAAAGCTACAAAAATACATGGTAGAAACATGATGCATTAAGAACTAAACTCTGCTTTTAGTTTTCTTGATGTGGTAGATGGTGGTAATTAACAACACTGCTTTACCTTCAGTTTGTCAGTCCAAGGTTATCACAGTATTTTGCAATTCTGGACCATTCGGATACCCTCACAGAACACCAGAAATTCAGCACTGAATGAAACTAAGCACCACATATGTAGAACTACAGGCCAACTACATTACAGCAGAGCTTGATTCAGAGTCCTTAACTGGTTTATGGGTTGAGAGTTCAAACTGCAGAATGTATGTATAACAGCTCATATACCCAGTGTCTCACTTTCTTACATTGAAAAAGTCAGAACACAATGATTTTATAAAGCTTGGACAAATGTAATGCAGAAAAATAGATCTTTGTGTATGTCGTAAATGCATACCGTTAAGTCTAGCAGTCTTAACATCTGGGTGCCTACTTGCCAAAGTGTCAGGTCCAATGTAAGCCAATATACAGTGTGACAACTGAGACACAAACATAAGATCAGAAAATCTCCCTTTTCGAGAAGTGTCACACTCTCAAAGACTTTTCAAGACATCCTTGAACAATGAAAATCCTGTCTACTGGGGAAACTAAAAGACAGTACAAATGCTGGAGAATTCAATGTACAACAATATTAAGAGTGATAAACAGATACAGTGGTAAATCACAAAGTAAATCAGTAAATGGTAAATCAGTAAATGATGTCTGGTAAATCAGTAAATGATGTCTCTTGGAGCTCAGATATGAAACTTTCAAACTGCTAGCCATGGAGTACTTAATGCAGAGTACTGAATTTATAGATGGATCTGGAGAGGATTCAGTGATTCATGACTAGCAAGTGTGAATTCTACACTGAACAGATTATCCAAAACTTAAATAAAGTGTTAATTATATAACCATATAAAACCAACAAAATTACAATAGTCAATTCTTTCTGTAGAAGGAAATCCTCTCTCACCAAATCGGTAGTGTTCTCGAAAGAAGCCAATCAGCATGTAGGAACTCTTTAAAAGTTCTTAAAGGAACAAAGTCTCTTTGGGATAGAAGGGAATCACCCTTGTGAATGAACAATCATCATCCAAAAGAGAATAGAGAAGTGACAAAATGTGCAGTCAATACATACTATTCAGAGTATCAAAACTGAAACTAACTTCAAAACGTTGCAGAAAAACATCACAATACTGAACACTTGGGGTTGTAAAGCTTTTGAAAAAGCCCCCTCAGTAATCCAAGGGACTGAGTGACTACGAAATAGAATGACCGATAAATTCAATATAAATAAAGTGATGCATGTGTTGAAAAGCAGTCCTAGCTTCACATACGAATAATGGACCTGAGCTGACCTGCGTCACTCAAGAATGAAGACTTTGCATTATGATAAAATATCATTATGGTCCATGAAAAAAATCAGTTCAGTGTTCAGTAGCACTCAGTCCACCCACCAACCAAGTAAATGATAGGAATTATTTGGAAAGGAATAGAGAAATAAAGAGAGTATCATTGAACTGTTCTGTACAAACACAGTTCTATCCCTCCTCGAACACTGTTGCAGTTCTGGTCCCTTTCCTCAAAAAGAAGCCAAGAACACTGGACGTGCTTCTGAGAGGGGTAAGAAGGATCCAAGCTACAGAACGGTTTCCATTGTTACATACAGAAATTGGTGACGAATTCATTAACAATTCTTCAGCTTGGAAAAGACAACTTGGCAGAATATGAGAGAGGTTTACAAAACTGTAATTGGCATAAAGAACATGGACAGTGACTGAGTATTCATAATGTTGTGATACAAAGGAAGCAAAACAAAGCTAGCAGGAGGCAGGTTTAGAAAAACCCCAAAGTTAATGGCTCCTCCAGCACCAGGTCAGAGATTTGTGGGACTCCATGACAGACAATGTTGTGGATGCAAGAAAGTTTGCAAAGGTTCATGATCAGACAAGTGCTTTGAAGACAGCTCTTACTGAGATCTCAAAAGTTTGTCAACAGACAGTTAGTTTATCAATAGACAAACAGATTCAGAAAATTCCCAGAGCTCAAAAAAACTGGAAAGAGAGAGAATATGCAAAGGAGGTATTATGTAACCTTGCCATGCTTTTGCTCTCCCCTGAATGTCCATTTATGGCCTCTTTGCTAGGCACCTACGACATGTATCTGCATGAAATACACACCAGCGTGCACACATACATACATACATATATATATATATATAAATAATTTATTTGCACATATATAATCTTTGCAGAAAGAATGAATAAAACTTCTCAGTAAAGACTTGGGTTCTTCAAGATCTGCCAGAAATCCTGCTTATTCAGTTCCCTATCCTCATCTTTATCTATTTCATTTATCATTTCTTGCAGTTCTTCATCCATGAAGCTTTCTCCTTTTTTTTTTTAAACACTGAGGTTTTTGAAAGATTTGACAATTTCACTGTCATGTAACACAAACTAACGCCTAACCCAGAATTTCCTGTCCTTTGAATGGAAATTTCCAGAACTAACAATGAGACATACTTGTGCACTGTAAGTGCTGAAGCAGAAAAGTGCAGGGGTACAGAAGAAAATAGGAAGTAAGACCACAGGGAAGAAAAGGTTGTGTTGGTTTTGTGATAATCAAATACTAGTAGATGATTGTGTTAATTGGTATGGTAAGACCTCACGAATTCATTTTGCAGCTGCAGAGTTCTGCAAAAAGAGAAGCTGATCACTGACCTGTCTGAAAGGTACATATTAATGGAAAACATTTTTTCTTTCTTCATAATAAATGAAACTCTAATTTTCATAATAAATGTTGAAGAATAAGCCTTCCAAGGTGTACATACATGTATACTTGTTTACTGCACCTACAGCTGCTCATTTGCTTTGATTTATTTTGTTTTTTGATCCATACGTCTTTCAGAAGCAAATGGGGAATTTCAGAAATTTCAATTTGTTATGTGGCATAAAGCAGGACAGTGCTCCTGGTGCCTGGTGACAGCAACTAGGGTAAGTTTCAATCAATAGATAAGCCCACAGTGCTGCTGCAAATTTGGAGGAAGACAAAATAAACCACCATGAGACAAGTTTGTGAGTGCATTGACCACGTGGCAGAGAAAAGGTGAGAAGGGTCATTTCTCCCTTTCCTTATGTTTATTGTAGCTTAAAAAATGAAATTAAATCTTCAGCCAAAGTATGTTGCTAAATATGAAGCACAAAAACCAATCAGAAGGAAGAGAAAGGCAACGCTGCCAGCAGTGACACTGATCTCTGCACGTAACAGAACTATTCCTAGGAGCATAATTTTTCCTCTCTGACTTCTCCCCATTTTCATCCTCCCACTCCCTGCAAGACGGCATACGATGGGGAAATTATGTACGTCACATGGAGCTATAAAGGCTGTTAGTAACAGCAGCCTTGGTTATGTGCTTTCCCATTGCGAACAAGCTAAATGTAACCATTTCCCATCTCTGATTCTTCAAAACTTGTTATGCAGACAGTATACATTTAAAAAGAATGCCCATCTTGCCAAGTGCCATTAGTAACAAACTCACACATTATTTTCCCTTTAAATATATAAATATTTTTACAGCAACTCCAATACACTGTAATACAATCTATCAAAGCAATCGTCATATGATTCTAGGTTATGCATTGATGGGTATTTTCTGATACAAGCAAAATTCTGACTTCTTTCACAGTGCCCCACAAAAAAAAGAAATAGCAAATAGCGTAAAACGAATCTCAACTCTTTTTTATTTCTAGGATTGGTCGTATTGGAATAGTATGACAGGAAGTTGCAGGAAGAAGAACAAAGAAAAGACTTAGACCAAAACAGGAGTGAAGATGACAAGAAAGGCTTCAAACATTCCCTTTTAATTGAAATGTTCTGTAACTAAAGACAATTTTGATAATGGAGAGCATTATGGGTTTCACTCACATTTTATTCATTCCTTCTTTTTCACTTAGGCAGAGATAGGTCTCTCCTTAGTACTGCTAGAAATCTCAGACAAAACCCCAAACCTATGATTACAACAAACACATCCAAAACTTGGCAAATGTTGCCCTTGATAGCTTACCTCTAAGGATAATCTTTAGAGCCTCCTATTTGTAACCCTCAACCCACTTAAAACTGATTTTGTTATCAGAGGGAAGTAAACAAGATGTTTCTTACAGTCTCTGCAGTTTACATCCTTCCTGACCTTGAGCAAGATGTACCTAGACTTCCCCGCTGTAACACAGGGTGAATGCCACTGGTCTCAGGCCATGGGCTGGCATATTTTTCTGTATCCGGCAGAGCTGACAGAAGGGATCACTGTATTCCTTCCCCTGTTACTTGTCATGTTCAAACCAGATTTTAGCACCACTGACTCATGTGGGAAGACAGAACGTTGTCTGTAAGCAATCCATAATTCTCTAGCTACAATAACCTGGTTAGTATATACAGTTTAAGCAGGTGGTCTGAGCTAGCCTCACCAACTCTGCTCAGCCATGCAGCAGAGCTGGGATATGGATATTTCTAGCAAAGATGAAATGACAAGTAATTTGGCACCTTCTTTTTTTTTACAGGCTGTCCTGGTTTCAGCTGAGATAGAGTTAATTTTCTTTATAGTGGCTGGTGTGGGGCTATGTTTTGGATTTGTGCTGAAAACAGTGTTGATAATACAGAGATGTTTTAGTTGTTGCTGCACTGGTCAAGGACTTTTCAGCTTCCCATGCTCTGCCAGGTGCAGAAGCAGCTGGGAGGGGACACAGCCAGGACAGTTGATCCAAACTGACCAAAGGGCTATTCCATACCACATGACGTCATGCTCAGTATATAAAGCTGGGGAAGAAGAAGGAAGGGGAGACATTTGGAGTGATGGCGTTTGTCTTCCCAAGTAACCATTATGCATGATGGAGCCCTGCTTTCCTGGAGGTGGGTGAACACCTGCCTGCCCATGGGAAGTAGTGAAGGAATTCCTTGCTTTGCTTTGCTTGCGTGCGCGGCGTTTGCTTTCCCTATTAAACTGTCTTTATCTCAACCCACGAGTTTTCTTACTTTTGCTCTTCTGATTCTCTCCCCCATCCCACCAGGGGGGAGTGAGCGAGCGGCTGCGTGGTGCTTAGTTCCTGTATGGAATAAGGCGACAGTCCTTTTTGGCGCCCAACGTGGGGCTCGAAGGGTTTGAGATAATGACAGATTTGATTGGAATGTGCCAGATAGAATTTATAGCTGTTATTCCTGTTTAGCTATTAATCAGCAGGCTTCTGTGCTTGCCATAGGCTTGCTTGCCTTACTGTATGTTAGAGTCTAGGGCTCATTAGTGTCTGCTTTTTGCTTTCACTGCTTGCCGTGCTGCTGTACTGCTTATCACCTTACTCTGCTGTGCCTGGGAACATTTTGATAGCAGCAATGGCCATACGCCTGGGCTGGCAGATGGCCAGGGCATTGCTGCTGTTTCTGTGCTGCTGTACTGGACAGGCTGGAACTCCAGTGTGAACTCGAGTCAAAGGGACTGTGGCCTGTGGATGAATCCACGTGGGAGCAGGACACCCCGAAGCGTCTGTGCCCATGGATTAGCCCATGCCAGAGCAGGTATATCTTGAAACATCTGTGGCCATGGTTATGTCTGTGCCACAGCAGGTATACCTCTGAAGGGATTGTGGCCCTAGGATAAGTCCACACTGGATAAGGTGCACCTCGAAGCATCTGTGGCTGTGGATGAAGTCCATGCTGCAGCAGGTACACCTCGAAGCATCTGTGGCTGTGGATGAAGTCCATGCTGCAGCAGGTACACCTTGAAGCATCTGTGGCTGTGGATAAAGTCCATGCTGCAGCAGGTACACCTCGAAGCATCTGTGGCTGTGGATGAAGTCCATGCTGCAGCAGGTACACCTTGAAGCATCGGTGGCTGTGCATGAGGCCATGTTGGAGCAAGTTTACTTCTGAAGGTACTACATTCTGTGGATAAGTCCAAGCTGGAGCAGGGGCAAGGGGAGGACTTCATTGCAATGTTAAACCTGATGGTCTGGTCCAAAGGGACCAGGGGTGGAGATTGTAATGGAAATACCTTTAAATTGTTGTATCCCATGATTTGAGTTGCATGTTGTGGGAATTACTATAGCAGGAACCCCTTGTTGCTGGCCAGGCTAGGAGCAAGGGGAGGAGTTTATTGCAATGTTAAACTCTATAACCTGGCCCAAAAGGACCAGGGGTGGACATTGTAATGGATATACCTTTAAATTGTTGTAACCCATGATTTGAGTTGCATGTTATAGGAATTACTACAGCCGGAACCACCTGAACAAATGGAGGAGAAGCCTTACAAGAAGCAGTGCAAGTGCAGCAGTGACCTGACCTAAGCTGGCTTTGGTGCCCAATAACTCCAAGAAACACACCACCTCTCCTGTCCTGAGTAACAACCATAAGAGATGAAGCCCAAAGTCATGGACTAAATGAACTCAGTGGACATCTTGTGGACATTTCTGGACATTTTACAGACATTTTATAGGGGTGGTCCATAGACTAAGGGAAAGATATGTGTGTATTATATCAAAGGATGGGAAGGGCGGTGGTGGGTAATGAGAATGTATTGGATAGTGTGAGACCTGAGCATGACGTAAATGGTATGGAATAAGGGGTGGATACTGTCCTGGTTTCAGCTGAGATAGAGTTAATTTTCTTTATAGTGGCTGGTATGGGGCTATGTTTTGGATTTGTGCTGAAAACAGTGTTGATAATACAGAGATGTTTTAGTTGTTGCTGCACTAGTCAAGGACTTTTCAGCTTCCCATGCTCTGCCAGGTGCAGAAGCAGCTGGGAGGGGACACAGCCAGGACAGTTGATCCAAACTGACCAAAGGGCTATTCCATACCACATGACGTCATGCTCAGTATATAAAGCTGGGGAAGAAGAAGGAAGGGGAGACATTTGGAGTGATGGCGTTTGTCTTCCCAAGTAACCATTATGCATGATGGAGCCCTGCTTTCCTGGAGGTGGGTGAACACCTGCCTGCCCATGGGAAGTAGTGAAGGAATTCCTTGCTTTGCTTTGCTTGCGTGTGCGGCTTTTGCTTTCCCTATTAAACTGTCTTTATCTCAACCCACGAGTTTTCTTACTTTTGCTCTTCTGATTCTCTCCCCCATCCCACCAGGGGGGAGTGAGCGAGCGGCTGCGTGGTGCTTAGTTCCTGGCTGGGGCTAAACCATGACACAGGCCTAGCCAGATGTAGAAAAGAACCCATGTCCACAGCTATATAAAACCATGATGGCAGTTAGCTATTCAAGTCCCACCCTCAGGGAAAAAAGGTCCTGTGCATACCTCAGTTCCATTTCAACCTGCTCGGATTAAAATTAAATAATTTATTTGCAACTGCTATTCCCTAAAAGCACCTCAGTCTGGGGACTAGAATGCTCTCCCCTTCACACTGTGCTTCTCTAACAACTGATCAGACCCAGCAGGGACCCGTGTTTTCTGTGGAGATTACACTTTTCATTAATTGGCCATATTCAGTATGAAGAAAAGTAGCAGGATAAATAGATTAGTCTGGTTCCATACAAGCCATGGTGGCAGATGAAAAGAGCACTGAACAGGGAAAATGAAGGAAACATGAAATAAGCAAATTACACAGACACAAGATTAGTTCAGGCTTTCTGTTGATCACAAGAACTGGATTTTATCACTCCAGATAAGACATCCCATACTGTCACTGATTCAAAGCCTATCTGCATTGATTGCACTTAGGTTACAGCCTGCAAGCTACAGTTTTAATGTGCTTGATGTTACAAGCATACAGTAAGCATTTTAATATGTCCAGGTATTAAGTCAAACATCTTGGAAGAAAAAAGACAGGCAACACTTATAGAAACAGAGCAGTGACTTGAAAAGCAGCAGTTCTAAAAAATAATACAAGGGTCTTGGCTGAGAAGTTGTCTGAACATGAGTTCCTGATGGTTGAAAGGGGATACGCCTAACAACACATATAATATTTCTTTTTGATTTGGTGCTGGTATGGCCCATGTGCCCTTTGCTAACATTCACATTTCAAGAGGAATATGAATAATCTTGAAAAGGTTTAGAGAAAACAGACATGTGAGAACACTTAAGGATTAGAAAGGACAAAGCTCTCAGTGGTTCAGCATACACAGGCTTTTCAGGAGATGACTATGGGTTACTCTGACCTCAACCTATATATACCTACAGGGAAACAGAACACAAACATCGTCAGTCCAGTAGACAAAGTCTATAACTCCTACTAAGATTGGAAATTACCATTTGGAAATCTGTACCAGAAATAATGCAAAGTCTTAAGGGAGAAGGCAATTATTTGAGGATTTTACCAGAGGAAATAGTGGGATTTCCATCATGTGCTATTTAAAAATCAAGATTGGATGTTCTTTTCCAAAAAGCCATGTTTTTGTCTTAATCAGCCCATGAATATCCTATGTGTCATACAGAATCTCAGACTAGGCAATCACAAATCTCCCCTCTGGGCATATAAGCTATTAATACATATTTCTGAATTTATGCAGACTGAATAAACTGAGAAAGATATATATGTCAGTGAAAAAAAAAGCCTGGTGACTAAGCAACTATCTTGTTCCTTAAATCCAACTAGTATTCAACAGGTTGTTCTGCTGATACACACTACAAATCAGGTCAGGAAGTATAGATGATTATTACATGCAACTGTTCCTGAGAGACTGATAATGAGATCAGGAACTAAAAGTACAAGAGCCTCAGCTAGAAGAGGCTCGATTGAAAGGCTCTCAGCTCTGTTCCAGCACTCTGCAGACGGAAGAGACTGCAGACAGGGGCATACTAAGTTGTTCTATATCATGAGCCAAATAGAATAACTGTCACAGTATTTACTACAATGTAAAGCAAAATTTCCTTTTAAGACACAGATTACATGGCTTAGAGCAATAAACCCAAATATAAACCTGAGAGATTACAATCGAACACGCACAGCTAATATGCATATTTTTCTCAGCACAGTAGCCAAGAAGCATTCAGGTCTACCTTTTTGCTACCACTGGCAACATTCTCCCATTTTTCTTAAGTTTTTGTTTTGTGTCACAGATGGACCATTTACTTGTACCTATCATTTTTCAAGAATTTATTTGTATAACCAGAGTTATCAGATTAAGTGTTGCTTCTGTGGTTCAGAAAACTGTGCAAGACCAATATTCTCATGACAATGAAGAGAAAAGAAAACGTGAGACATGGGTGCTCTCACACTGTCATGTTTGGTCCTACATATGGCACAGCATGTACTGATCAGTTCCTTTTTCAGTTGACAAGAGGCTTAAAATAAGATCTTTTTAGGTAGGAGGGAATGGGCACACGAAGCTAGAGGTAACTTGGAAGAAATCCAGTTATTAGTAAGTAATGTTTTTTCTTTGAAAACTGCATGAGAGAGAACTCCCAGGTGTGGCAGCCTGGAAGGAGTTCCAGAAAAGGACAGTGAACAAAAAGCAGAGACCACTGTGAGCTTAACAACACAATATACTTTAATGTGGTGAAAATATGACCAAACCTCAGTGGTGTTATTCTGCAGCTCTCATCTGCAGATTGTAGACAATGCAGTAATTGCAATCTTTAAGAAACAAAACTCTGATATTTTTACAGGGAGATAAAATGAGATTGAACACTTCTAGGGTCTTTAGTGAAACACAATTTCCAGTTCAAAATGCAGCACATTTTTGGTTGTAGACAAAAGAAAAGAAATTATTGAAAGACTTATGACTGATTAAAGTTCACAGAGCCCCTGACACCTTCAATTTCCCATTACTTTTAACAACTTCTGCATTTTCCAAAATCATTGTGATATCAAGACCATAAAAAATTTTTATTCTATCAGAAAGGTGTACATAGATAGCAAAGGATCCACATCAATCTAGGCAGGAGTTTCCTCATCAGAAAGACTTCAAAATGTTCAATTTAATTACTTAAATATGTTTATTTTCAGAAAAAGAACTTAATAGATTTAGAGAGAAGGGATACTTTTAGAGTTATGCTTTATTATATTGATCAAAATAAATTTGCTCAAGTATATAAGTATAGAAAACTCACCTTCCAGAAATTATCTACTTTGCCATAAACAAGAGATTGATTCTGCCTTTTGATGTCATTAATGTGTTTAATGTCACTGGAATTCAGATGCTGCTCTACCACGAATCCAAGGAAGCTGTTATCTGGAGTGTGAGCTGTAAGAAACGGAGTATATTCAAAACCTTATAAAGTATCGGTTAATGTTACAAGAGTGTGAATGTTGTCAGAAAAGTAGGTACAAGGAACATACTATTCAACAGATCGCTTCCTTCACATTCATACCAAGAGATGCATTTGCTTGCTTTATTATCGAGAATAGTTCTTATTAATTATAAGTCCTGATGCATATGTCTACTGAAGTAAGCAGTTATTTTCTGGCTCATTTCTGACAATAAAAATTCTGTAGCTGGACTGAGGCCAACAATAATGATTTTTTGTGTGCTGAGCTTTATTATTAGAGATAAGAGAACCAGAAGAAATCCAGCTTGACAATCTCAGAGATGCAATACCAACAATTTGAAAAAACCCCTGGATTTACGCTTGTTAACAAAGCTCAATGTCATAAATAAATTCTAGTAAATTTCTTGGGTTCACCTTCTATATTGGAAGAGCTAATACCAACTATCCAACTCACTGCATATTAGGCATCCATGTTAATTACTAGCCTAAAAAGTCACACTATGCAGATCAGAATACAAATTTCACTGCCTAACTCCCTCAGATATATCTATCATAAAATATTGAAAGGTGATAACTGAGGTTGGCAAAATTGTTGTTAATCCAGCACCCAGAAAAAAAAAGTGCATGCAAAGGATATGCAATTTACTCTTAGTTTTCCATATTTTTTTAGCCTCTGTTGGTCTTTTTCCAGCGGTGATATCCAGCAACACTAGCCACTGTTCTCCTCCTATAAAGACACAGACTTATAGGCTCATTAAAACTAAGGGGTTTTTTTGTTGTTTGTTTGTTTTTTGTTTTTTTTTTCCTTTTTGTAGACAGGGTGTTTAATTCCAGCACAGACTCCAACATTCAAGGCTTCAAGTAAAAATCCATCCCTACTATATAAAAATTACTCCAACATGTGGGATTTTTGCACCTCTCTAAAAAGTGTCATAGCCTCACAAGTTTACATAGAAAGTGGGTGCAATAAACACTAGGATCTCCTCTATAAGCCTCCCTTTTAAATTCTGGCACACAAGCTGACAACTTCTTACTAAGCACACTTTGCAAAGTTAAAAAACCCCAAAACAAAAAAACCCCGCGAAGACAATGCCCCACGCACTTATGACACATGCAATGCTAAACCTATGGTCAGAGTTCAGGGGCGGGGGGGGGAATCTGTTGCAATTATGAGGTTTTGCTTTTTGATTCCTGAAAATCAGCCAACTGGATAATGCAGCAGAACAGAGAAACCATACACAGTGCACACTTCCCTCTGCCATTACATTTAGTCTTTCAATGACAATTACTCTTTTTCACAAAAAATGCCTCAGCAACAGCTAGGCAGTCACTTAGACCCAAGGACTTTTTAGAATTTAGCATAGCAAATGGCACGTTGCAAATATGCCTGAAAAGGGGCATTTTTCCATCCTTTCATATTTTTGGATGAGAGATTGCATTCAAAGGAGAGGCAAGGCAGCACACACTCAAAAGAAAAATAAACCTTTGTTAAAGTTAGCACTTAGAACTGGCGGAATTCAGTGCCTCAAACATCACTGACAGGAAGCACTCACATGGATTTTTAAGCAAGATCATGCAGTTTTAGAAGTATCAGTGCTGTTATTTTGCATAAAAGAATTTAAACAAAAAACATAAAAAGGGGAAAAAAACCCTCATGCTTCTGGAAAGCTCAGAGAACAGTCAAGCATTTGGTAATATGCCACAGGTTTGAATATGGCTTGCTTGCTACTCAGTAATAATTTTCTGCCCTTATAATCAGAGTTCTCAAAACATAATAGAGTCTAGGGATCTTGGGAAGCTGTCCAGGGTTCCAATCTGTCATAAAATCTTTACTGATGCATAACATGCACTTTTAATCACAACCCCATAAAGATGGTGCTATCTCTGCAGCAGAGAACTAAAAACAAAAATAAACTTTAAATATCACAGAACACTGACTCTTCTGCACCTAGTATAAAAATAAGCAAAATCCTTGAATAATCTATAGCACTGAAATCACTCATGCTTCAGAATGAGTTTGCTTGTAATCTCTTTACCACCTTTCCTGCAAAGGAAAACCAGCAGTCACTTCCAGTAGTAGAAATTGGAAATGGTTATTTATTGAAATTCCAATATACTCATACTCTCCTGAAAATTCATTATGAATTGATTTGCTCTGAGCAAGAGACTATAACAGTAGTCTACACTGCCACAACAGAGATCTTCTCTATAGAGAAGATTTACTTTCTTCTGCATTTCATGGAGTGGGATTGAGGAGTGCACACACACAGCTGTACCACAAGTATTCATGCAACTATTTTCCTCAAGTGCCTCACCACCCTTGACGCTATCTTGAACAGGACCTCACACACAAATTTCCCAACAGCTGGACTACTTAAATACAGCATGGCTGAGCTTTCAGCTCCTTTTCCATTTAGGACATAAACCAATAAATATTAGCAAATTATCTGGATACGAACAAGCTCTGCTTACTAACGTCCAGACACAAACTCTGCAACCACTTCCAAGTCACATTTCCCCACCATGAGTTTTGTTACTTGCTTCGAAACAACTGTGAATGCAGTCTTTTATCTTTTGAACAACCTTCACTTGTATTTCTCTGGAAAAACTTGCACAGCAAATGTTGACAGACAAAATATGCCTCTCAAGAATTTTACAGGGCAACTGAAATCAAAAGCATGTCAACCGGACACCAGCACGTATATTTCTGCTATGAAAAGCAGAAAAGTTTGAAAGACCTGACTATGAAGTCTGATGGAGAGAACAGCGCGTGCCCTGGCCTTAGTCTCAGACAGAGACCACCACCAAACTTTGGAGGTCAGGCTGGTCACAAGCAAGTGTTTCTTTACAGACTTGGTCTGAGAAGTTGCTGCACACAACTGCATGCACTTTCCTCCTTCCTAAGCCTCACTTACCCTCAAGCTAGCTGGCAGTGGTGAATCTTTCTGCACCTTTCAGAGATAACAAACTTGAACCGCTACTACAACACACAAAAGAGAAAGATCCTTTGATTCTAGAACCTAGTGCCATAAAGTCAAAGACTAAGGCTGGAGCAGATCACTGTAATAATTTAATCCGACCTGATTTATACAGAATTTATGTTTCTTCTGTTCTCTTTTTTTCTTTTTCCTTTTTTTTTTTTTTTTAAGATATTAACAATGCTTCAAAGACCTACAACAATGCTGAAATCTACTACTTGTTTTTCAATAGCTTTGTACACAGCTGGCAAAAAAATGTGAATCAGTTCACCTCAGGATGAATACTCACAACATGAAGACAAGCGAGGTGAAAAATTTGAGACATCCACAAAAAATAGAGACAAAAAAATATTTTTTCTGAGTGCTAGTTTATTAATCTTGAACACAAAGAAATAGCGAAGGAATTCTGCTGCTCAGTTGTTGAGGGGAAAAAAGCAGAAATACAACAACATAGTTACAAACTTCAGTTTAACATGATGAAATGCAAGAGTGCAGTTTATAAAAATGCAATCTAGCAAGTTTCTCAAAAACCTATCGCTCCATAGCAGGACTTGAGAAGGCAAAACTAACAAAAACAAACTGACACTTGAAGGTAAAGCCAATCACCACTTTCCACAGGTACCCTGAGAATACAGCTCCCTACCATTAGTAAGTTGATATTGTTATTTTCTGATTGCTGGATGGAAGCACAATAGAGCTTTTGCATAGTCTACAGACACTTATTGACACTTACGATTCTGCCCATTTAGAAGCTGCATTTTATTAAACCATGAACTTGTCTTTTGTAATACAAAAATTCTTCTCAATGACAGCATTCCTTTTTAAAGCTCCAAATTATTTATAAACACAGGGATACTTACGGAACATTGTATAAAACTGCTGTGGATTAAGGTTCCACTTTCCCCATGGTGTCTTGTGGCCTTTAGACTGGGCATAATGAGCATGGTTAAACTCTGGTTCGGTTCCAAAGGAATCCAGAACTCTTAGCATACACCTAAAAGAAAAAAAAAAAATTACTGTAGGTACACATGCATATGCGTATATATAAGCATGTGTGTATATATATACATAGTTATGATAATTAAGAAGATGCGTTTTGTTTTTGTTTGCAACCGTGGATGATTTATAAACTGAAGGTACATTTTAATTTCAAACATTTCTGGTCATATTACATTCACAAAGACATTACGATCAGCAAATTCAAGGATATATCAGACATTCAAATAGCAACCCTGGAGCTTATTTTGGGTTTCTTTGTTCTTACAGAATGAATGTATGCTTTAACATCCAAGTAGAGCTTATGGGAATGCTACTGTGGTCACCTACATTCCTGGGGCTCTGAAGTAGAATTTAGGCAGAAGAAGAGAGGATTCTTTATCTATTTTCTAATGTTCTCACCCATTACTACAAAATCAATGCAACAGCCAACAGCCACGTGCCTAGAAGATCAGAGCAGAAATAGTACTTTGTCTTTAGACAATTGTATTTAGTCTCCAGGTTCTGACTTTTGGGTGAATTAGAACTACCAGAGAAGCACTGAAGACAGTTTAATTTGCTGAACGCTTGCAGTCAGACAGATCATTTATTTGTTTATGAAACATTTTGTCACAGACTTTTGAAGAAACAATATAAAAGTCAAATGTCTGCAACAACCAGTCTACAACTGAGAGAAACTTTGGCATTGGATTACAAAGCGTCTGGGATGAGAGAATCACACTTAGTCCTTTATTTAAACTCCTATTAATTCCTTGAAAAAAAATTACTTCATTTACGAGTGCCTCCTTTCAAAAAAGGGCCCATAGTACATGAAAGGCAGAAAAAGTCTCAGTATGAAGAAGAGGGCACACGTTCTAGCATACAGATTCTAGAAGTTACGTTTCCAAAATGCAGCCTGACAAACCTCTGACATGGCTTGGACAGGAACTTAATGGCTGTCATACTGATCACTGGCTTCACTGCAAATGAATTGGATTATATGGCTCCAAAGCTGCTGACCCTACCATTCTTCAGCCCTCCACAAAAAAAATTTTCAGAAAAGACTTATACAGGATGTGTTCCTATATCATGTGCCACTATGTTAAAAAGACATGAACTTTTATCACTGCACATTGTATCACTGCACTTGTACGTGCTAAGGAAGAGACACAACCTCGTGGATGGCCAGAGAAGGGAGGTAGCTGCAAAAGTTACTATTAAAAATGGCTATATTTCCCAGTCTTCAACATTTCCTGTGCTCCAAGCCCATATACATTCTGTTCAGTAAAACACCAGGATTTTGGCTTTAAACTGTGAAAGAACTTAGCCCGCAAAAGGTGAAAGAACTTAGCTCCAACCGTTTTTCAGCTTTAAAAGATGAAAGAATTTAGTCCCAAAAATATATTTACATATTTCTTATATGTTGCTCCTTTCTCTAAAGTATCCATTAAATTGGGAAACAGAAAAAAACCCCAGCAACTTTTAAGCTCTCATATGAAATGCCACCTTTGTATTTGAAAGTACAAATAGAGCAAATTTACTTTTTTTTAATCTTCACAGAGATCTTTCAAGCAAAAAAAAGTAAAAATATACAACACATTATGATTCACCAAACAACAAAGCTGACAGATCAGTTTTTGTGCAGTGTTTTATGTCAAATATTCTCAATGAAAATATTTTCCAACGGTGGCAATTATCTGTGCATCATACAAAATACTCCAGCAGGACCAAAACAATTTCTGCACTGATGAATCAAAGCCCTCTTATTTCTTGGCAGGCCTTAAAACAAAATTCTTATCAAATATACAGCTTTTGGCCAGGTACTTGAGTACAGGGGAATGAAAAATGGGTGAAAGCTACTGAAAAACTGCAACATTACTGGAGTTTGTCAAATTACATATGTAAGGAGCACTACATCGCATGTGATCATCTCAAAGTGCTTTGTTTCCTCTCTTTTTCCTGTATTCAGATGTAAGGTATGCAGCACTAATTGTTCATAGGGATATGTGTAACTATGTCCAATACACACAGGGTCTCTGAAGCATGACAGGAAATGTGATGCAATGCAAACTAAGCTAAACCAGGAAGCAGGGAAAACAAAATATATTTATATGATTCAGGCATAAAGAAAGTCAGAACGACAAGAGAAAAAGATCACAGTGGAAAGTACAAGTGTGTGCAGAAATGGTATGAGAGATCAAAGGTTCAAGTGGTGAACCTAATCCCCGAAATGCAGCAGAAAAGAACTGGTAAAGTAAAGATTTAAAATTTAGAAATGAATGCAAATAATGCCAGTTATGCCGAACTGATATTTTAACATATGTAGGAGGGCCTCAATTGTCTGACCAACTACTATATTCTCCATTTGTTTCACTTAGTGTTTTAAATGTCTTTCAACTGAACTATTTTTAATAAAAAAATTTGATTTTACATATGTTTTAGCATTTCTAAAGTGAAATAATTCATTTTGAAAATGTCAAAACAGTATTTTTTAAAAGCATTGATATATTTTAAATAAAAATGTTAATTTAATGTGATTTTAACTTTAGTTTTTCACTCAGTTGCCCCCTCCTTCCTAAAGTGTCACCTAGCTATAGACAGAAGTTGCAGAGAATTACAGCATGCCTTGGAATTGGTGTCACACTGATTAGTCTATTCAATAACTAATTAAAAAGAAGACTGGTGGGTAGCAAACTGCTTACAGAAACATCCGTATTAAAGTCTTCTTCTAAGGTATTAGAAGTTACAATATTTGGGCTTATAGAAAAATTTAGACAAAAGTAACCCAGGTTTATGACCATATTTAAAGTGACTGTTTTTCCTCAAATATTGGGCATAAGCACAATCTTAACTGGGCTGTCCCAGTGGAAATATTTCTACACATTTATTCATATCCTTCTTCCACTTGAGGTTATAATTTTACTCTACTTATCTATACTTCATCTTTGTCCACATGAGCTATGCTGTCCAGCAGCACCCATCACTGTCAGTAACGAGTGCCTATGCCAGTATAAACTGTTAAATAAAGTGTACATATATGCCTGTGGCTGCAGACATCTTCATGGGAGCAAACTGGTCAAAACCCAACCAGTTCTGGTTTGGAAGCTTTGTAGGTGCATTGAGCTTAGGCACAGCAACATGCCAGCACAGATACACAGACTCCAGACTGTTTTGGCTTATGTCCAGCCAGCTCAGATCATGAGCAGCTCATATCTGCCTATAGAAATCCTTGCAGGCACACACATTAAACTTTCAGGCCACTCCATACTTGCATTTAAAATGTAAAAACTTAGTCAGAAGATAACCCTCCTAAAGCAGATGTATTCTAGAGAACATGTAAGAAGCAGGAATGTTGCTCATTTTTCAGGATAGCTGTCATGTTAATTTATTTCAAGAAAAAAGGCAGTTGGATTTTTGGCATATGGGAATGAGTCATTGCTAGAGAGACTGTAGAAAAACAAAAAAGTACCAGATTCTTATGTGCTGTATGGAGGATGCAGGTGCTAAGAAAGGCAATGAGCTGCACTCCTCAAACTATATTAAGCTACTAATTTTTATGTTGCTTCATTGCACATAAACTGCATTCAAATATCCAGACTTCAGAACTGAAAAACACAGCACGTCCAGGCATTCTTCTGCTTGAAAACAAGGTGCACTCAGGAATGAGATCTGTTTTGCTATATTCATGCTATTTACAGCACAATTATACCACACATAAAGCATGTACTACCAAGAGTCATTGCTGCTACAGATCTCAGATGTACAAAACAGTATCAGAAATACTCACCTCTCAGAGCAGCAGGGTCATGCTTTTGAGCTAGCAGTTCTAGAACCCTGATATACAATTACCAAAAATTTCCTCAGGGCTCAAGTTTACTCACAAAGATTATAAATGGCACTCTTATCAAGAGACTGTTCTGAAGGCATAGGTGTATTCTACCACTCTATTCCAATCTAAAGTGAATAAACAAGTTTTTATTTGTATTTGAGTCTGGTCATAAACCAGACTGAGCTGACCAGCACGTCTGCTGAGAAACTATATGGCATAAAGCAAAACACTTCTTTCAAGACAAAGAATTATTCCTATTGACATTAAATACAACTGAGTGAGAAAGCAAAGTTTGTAAAGAACAAGGGCTATAAGGCAGCTTTATTTGTGATAATGTTTATTTTACTGGAATGAATTAAACAAAGACATATAATTATGCTCTTACACTGGGCTTATTAGTTTTAACTTAAAAATGTTTTGATGACAAAATTTATGAGGTAACTCATGATGCTGAGAGAAAAAAAATGATTGCAAGAGGATCATCAAATAGGAGATAGCTTGCATGAATTCTCTTGCATTAATTCTTCTGTTCTAATCAATTCTCGTAGTCTCTGCTAGACTCTGGACCCCGTTTTGTACAATGAACTTGAGGAACAGTATGAAGTAATTAGAAAGATTCTCAACAAATGCAACAAGTTTGATGAAAGGTCTACAAAACCTGAAGTAATGATCCAAACCCCTACATTTATTTTGAAGAAAAGCAAACTGAAGGAAAAGCAGTATATAAGATATTCTAGAGGCTGGCAGAGAGGGGAAGGAAGTAATTTATTCCCCAGAACGGTATTAGAATAAGCAGTAATGGGCGGTTTGGAAGAAATCAGGCCAAGAAAAACACTTTAAAGAAAAGCTTAACAATATAAAACAATGGCTGGGGCATCTTTTGGAGTCTTCAGTAAAAGATTAGGCAAAAATCTCTCAAGAAGGACAAATACATGCGATCTACTTTTCAGCAAGGGTATGGACTAGATGAGGTCCCCTTCTATCCCATTAAATCCAATGTTGTAGAAGGGAGGCATTAAGTAATTTTTTTCTTCTTCAGAAGCCTGAGAAAAACTCCTATACTACCCTAAGGTATTTATTTAGAGTTAAATTTAATTCTGCTCTCCTAAACCAGAAAAAGTCAGTCATTACCACAAATTAGGAATCAATGAAAAACAGATTGACAACTTAAGATTTAATGATTAATGAAATAAGCAAGAAAAATTGAAGAGCTAATCTAATAATCTCAATATCATGGTGTATTTCCATATCTTCATTACAGAATATACCAAATAGGAAATTGAAAGCAAAAGGGGAAGAAACATTTTAAATTTATAAGTATGGTTTTATATCCTGACCACAATACTGTATGCGATCACCTACTGACAATTACATCTGGCAGACAGACAACCAACTGTAGCTCAGTGGAAAACGGGATTATCTTTATTAGCAGGCTCCTAAAAACCAGAATATCCATTTACTCCTCTGCTTCAAAAAAGAGATTAAGAATAATCTAATCTGCAAGGTTGATCACAGTACTCTCATTTAAAATTACGCTGAAAAGATCCAATGGTCTAGAAAATCCTGAGGTAGAGAGAAAACCATTTTTCTGCCTGCAGCTAACACCTTTCAATACCTTCCTTCAAGCAGGGTCTACTGGACTTTACGGATCATGAAACACAGCTAATTCGATTAGGCATAGGAAAATCAAAGTCGGTAAATTAGATTTAGTTTTATTTCATGCTGATATGTATTCATACAACATATGGGATGCTTGCTGATTTAAAGTTATTGAAAAAAAGAAATGTGTTTCTAAAACTGCAGACACCAAGACGGCTGTACAAAGTAATTTCTCGTGACTGCCATCTTCCATTTCTAACGGAAAGATGTTTCTAGATTACAAAAGCAACAACAACTGCAGTTACCAGCAGGTTTATTCTTTAGACCTAACCCCGAAGACAACTTTCTGCCCAGCATCTTAAGGAATGGAACAGAAAAAATTGCATTGCTGTTGTTGGGCAATACAATTAGAATAGATAAATCTCCACAATCATCAATCCAGTATGGCTACAAACACTGGCAAGCAAAACATGCCTTTGGTATTCCAACTAAACAACAAAATCCAATAATCTCTCAGCTCATCTACTAATGTACAGAACAAAGCAGGGGAGGGGGATGTAAAGAAGGGAGGGAAAGAAAGGCAAAGATGATGACTCAATAAGATAATATAATTCATTAAGATTAAAAATGCTTGAATCCAAGAATCCCAAACTTGCTGGGGGGGATAAAGGTGGTATGCAACAAACAGGTAATAGCCCCTTTATTCCTAAGAGTGAAAGACAACAGAGAACCAAATTTTTACTTTTAAATAAATTCAAATTCATGTGGATGTACTCACCTCAGTATTTTGACATGTCTTATTCCACAAAAGCTCTTTAACAAAGCAGTTAAGAGGTCAAATAAGTGTTATACTTACTGGTAATGTACCCATGATGGACCAAGGGTTTTCTTAAACTGAGTGAGTCCCACAATATCAATGTAAATGAGTTCTACAACTTTATCTCCCTGGGTAGGGCAGCCAGATCTGTTACCTACAACCTTCTTCATAATCCTAAACAAAGAAAGAAGGAATATGGAAAAGTATTACTTTCCAAATACTTTGAATAGATGCTGTAATACTATTTATACCAATAATTCCCTTTTCTAAAAAAGCCTTTTCCAAAGGCTTTTCCAAATCAGGAACCATGTAAGAACATTCAAATGCTAAAGATGCTCAGCATTTATTAAAGAACTGTTTATACATCAGTAAAGTGCTAATTTTCACTAAAAACCTCATCTAGTTTAAACAAGAGAGTAATATGGTTGGAATGTTTAAAAATAGTGAGCTTTGAAATTATTTGAAATAATTTCTGACTTCTATTGACAGCTTTATAGTATAAGAGCTCTCTATAAAATGATGCTGTCATGTTTGTTATAAAAAAATGAAAGCTACAGAAAAAGTGTGTGTGCTCAAGCTTAAAACAGATGTTTTATGCCTAATGCTGAACCAGTACGCAAAGCAAGACAGGGATGAGTGAGGTAGCAATTTGATCTAACATAAGCAATTAACGACATCAAAAGTAATGTGTTTAAAGGATTTAAGCCTTTATTTTAAAATCAGATACTGAGTGAAGAACAGCAGAAAATGAAGAAGAGGACACAGAATTAGGCTAGTCTGTAACGTTTCCTATTGCAGCTGGTTAAAGCACCTGGAATGTTAAAGAATAAGCTGCTTAGTTTGAATTTTACAACATTCATTTATGAAGTCTCAGGAGCCTGAAGCTACAGTGAAAACACATTATCCTTTTCATAGCACATATACTGAGCTCATGAAAATAATCTTATTGTCTGTTTAGTGAATTATCACTTTCATTTTATGCTTCAAGAAATTATATACTGTTAATAGAAGCTTCAAGAGTTTATAATTCATTTTTTCAGTATGACAGTTTCAAAAGTGAAAGTAATCTCCTTACTCCTTGAGCTCTGCCAGTGAAGCTGAAATCCTGATGTCATGGCCCAGTAAGTAGAGAGATGTAATTAAATCACTCCACTGGACTAATTCACCAAGTGGGCCACCGCTAAATGCATTTTCTGCAATCTTGAATCCAGATTCTTTTGTCAAAAGCCCCAGATGAACAAGAATCTGGAAAGGAAAGTCATATGTTAGAGTTATCAACATTAAACATGCAACTAGAATACCTCACAGCATTTTTTCTTTCTATTAAATTCCAACTATGGCCAAAAAATGAACCAAAAAAATCCAATACTCCCACCCCAATAATTTAATTTTGTAATGGATCTCTAGAATAGTAAATATGTTACCGCATTGTTTTGCACTATTATCTGCCACCAGATCAGTAATTAAACAACCCCCCAAAATTGGTATTATTCACAAAATAATCTGTAATTCTGCACATAAAGTTGTGGCTCACACTAACTTACTTTGATTGATGAACCACTTATATTCTCAAGTAGGATATACTTGCTTATGCAAGACAGTATAGTTAAGGAAGGGTATGCTGTTGTGAACAAGCCATTAAGAACTTGGAAAGACTGCATAAGAGTAACAGGAGGCTTTCCCAACCCCTCCTCTCCACTGCCACTGGAGGAGACTTTTCTGTGTAGTTCCTTGAAATCTGTGCTTGCCTTTCTAACGAAGCACAGAAGTTGAGTTCCAAACACTTCACTACATACCTGGACTGTTATTTGAGTGTGGGTACGTACAGTGCCAAGCATAAAAACTCCCAAACACCCAAAAATCTTTTCCCTCACTCTTTAAAAAGAAGCAACATTCAAAAAAACATTTTGTTCTAATCTCTTGCAGCTCCCAGAACTGAATTGACATATTAAAATCAAATCACCATATGTTTTGCAGAGGATCCTCAAAGGACTTCTAAAAGCAAAGAATAAGCACTAGAGCACCCCATCAAAACTGCCTGTGCAGGACAGTACTGCTTCTGTTTATTCTTGAGTTTATGTGTTCTCAGATGTTATATTTCTTTAGAAAACCAGGCTGGAGGGCTGGCTTGAAAGAGAAGGGTTGCTCCTCGACAGAGGGTGAGCCTACTCAAGGGCTGTAGTACCCGACAAACATTAGCACCACAATATGGAGCCTAGACCTCATGCGAGGACTGAGAACCTCAAGCAAGGAGCTGAGCTACAGTCAGTCAGGCTCAAGAGAGGGTAGAAACATGACTGTGCATGGCCTGCTGTCAATCAGGACTGGCTCCAGTAAGAAAAAGGCAGGAATGGAAACCGTTGTTGTGTTTACAACTTTTGGCTTTATCTTAACTAGCTGATGTAATTAAAAAAAAATATTAAATCAAATAAAACAGAACTTTTCACTTCAAGAATCTCACAGTTTTTAAATTGAACTCATTACAGGAGATCTAAACTGGTCCAGTCCAAAGTTGTGGTCAACTTTAAGTCTACTCAAATCCAAAACAGAAATAGGTCATTTAAAGTCTCAATTTTGGACAAACAAGACGTACAATTGTTGTTTTCTACAACTACATAAAACACTCCAGTGTCATCAGCTTGCAGTAAATTCACAGCTTCTCCCTTTAGAAACCTCTACATAGTCTCTATTTTATCCAAAATTAAAGAGGTTAGAAAACTTACTCAAAGATTGACTCATGGAAAGTAAGTAAAACTATTTGCAAAGCAAATACCCATCGTAACAGTAATTTCAAACAGCAAAATGCTTCTTGAAAAGAGGCACAAGTATAAACACAAGTCTTTTAGATGTGTTTGGTATTTCCACTCTGAAGTTACTTCTGGAACAAGAAGCTTAAAAGAGCCTATATCACTTCAAGTGGCAGGAATGAAAAATGTTTTCATTTACCTTTTTTCGTTTTCTCTTCTCCAAATTTTGTTTTTCTGCAAGTGATTTAATTGCTTCAATCCAGGTATCAGCCATTCGTCTGATGCGTAACATCATCCACCTGAATTCCTCATGTCTTGACATCATTTTGTAGAGATTATCAAAGTTGATACGAATTTCAGCCTTCAATTAAAGCATTTAAAAAAAATGAAAACATTAGTTATTCTTCAAATACTGTACTTTCCAGAGGTGAAAAAACTTCTCAGATGTGAGCTATGTGCTTTACATTCCTCATTAAAAAAAAAAAAGAAAAAAGATACACACCTAATGCTAAAGTCGAGATTTTAGTTCAAGTATTTAAGATATCTTTAAACAGATATTTCTAAGCCACATAAATTACTGTTATTTTTATTAGCAGTATTTGATAGCCCCAGAATATGTTTGCAATGTTTCACAACGTATTTATTTCTGCAATATAAGACTTGGTTTTGTTCACGTGCTTCAAAATGAGGTTAAAGTATCTCTAAAACACGACATAAAATCAGAACAGTACGCTGAAGATTCATGTATATCATGAATCTTCCAAATACAAGGAAGTCTTCTATTATACCATGAAAGAAGAAACATTACTAGAGTATAAATTTTAAAGGAAATATTCATTTTAGACCTAGACTGATCTAAGAACAATTGGTTTTACAAAATGAGACAGCCTATATCTAAATTATGTAAGCAATGTTCATATACAGCCCAGCAATTATCTTACAATACCTAAGTGCTACATAATTAGGCTATAGCAGTTTAGAAAAAACTCTGCATGCTGTAGAGTTTTTAAAGGAAAAAAATTAGGAGTAATCAAAATGTTACTACTAAACTGAAATGTATGTAAGCCTCTTCCGTTAAGGCATTCTTATATATAAGGCCCAGATTTATGGGACAATAAAAATGGACAGTTTCACATATGGTCACTTAACACCGGTGAACAGTCTATGGATTTGTAATTTTTCTCAGTATCTGTGTACAATATTTCATAAATTTAAACACAAAAATGTTTTTAGTGGAAATCTACCAAGACTGCAGCACGATACAATGACTGGAGAAAATACATGATGAGCTACATATATACAGTCAAGAATGTTTCCCTTCAGTTTTGAGGAGCTGGGGAATAAAAATGGTAAATTCTAGTCTTATTAGCATTTATGTGGCACAGGATTCCAGGATCTTTTGCATGAATCACAATTACTGAATTATTCCTCATGATTTAACATTGTTCTTACCACTGTTTTTTGATCAGTTTCTTCATCAGGATTTTTTGCTCTCCAAGGTAAACGAGGACACCAATTTTCAACCTGTAAAACAATCACATGAAAATAAATCATTCCATTCTACTTTCAGCTGGTCTACCAAAGTCTCTCACTGCCCCTGTACTATACCTTTCTATGGCTTAAATAAGGCATCAGCTGATTAGTAAGTCACTGCAAGGTAAAACTGCTTTTTGCAAGAAAAGCTTAAGAAGACTTTTTGCAATTCAATGTATTTTAACCTTCCAAATTTGCAGCCGAAAGTCACATTTAGATATTCATTCATGATAATGAATACAGGATGTAAAACCTTTTCAAGACAGAGGTCAGCTGTTAAACACTCTAAATACAGTTTCTCTGAGCAGTTCCTAAATGCTTTCAAAAAGCACTAAGTTTTTTATGCTTCTAGACCTTAAAAAAATTTGTATTTTGGAACATTTCCCATCTCCCTAGAATATCTTTATAAAAAGACAAAGCCTGATAAAACCCAAGGATCAAAGTTCTACCTTGTAGCAATCTAGACAAAAAGTTGAAAGACCAATAAAACCAAAACCACCCTATTTGAAGTGTTTAAGTAACATAATTGTAGCATAAGTAACAATATCCACAAGTACTAATAGCTGTAATTCTTAGAGAAACAATCAGTGCAAATGCAGTACTTCTACTATTGTCTACTAGGAAAAAAAAAAGTACAACAGCTAATAGTTAGGGAAGAAATAGCAAATGGATGCAAGTCACTGAAAGCTCCTGTGCTCTCCCCCTAGGGATCTTGCTTGTCTTCTAGAATCTTTATTATTCACATGCCTTAAGAAATTAGCCCATTCACTTTGGGGAAGAAGGAATCTCACTGTTGGAGGCAAACCCAAGAAAACAGAAACATAACTGTACTGTGAAAAGGGAGAAATGCAAAAATTTATAGGCCAGCTAAGATACCCCATCACTACCGATTAAGTTCACAACTCCCAGAGAATTAGAAGTCAGAGTTGCTCTTATGGTTCCTCCAGCCATAGACCTGTCAAAACACAATTTTAGCTTAATCATGCTGCAGTAAGCCTGAAGCATTAGAGATTAAAACCTTAAGATCATACCAAATGATTGCCTAGAAGACCAATCACATGAAAAGAAATTAATAGACATCATAACCTCATTAAAGAGAAGAAATGGATCAAGCTTAGCTTCCTCAGACAAATTATATAGAAGCATTAATTTGAATGCTATGACTTAATCTACTCAACATATTTAATACAACATTTGAAAGCAGTGACTTGATCTGGTGGGTTGACCCTGGCTGGACGCCAGGTGCCCACCAAGCCGCTCTGTCACTCCCCTCCCCAGCTGGACAGGGGAGAGAAAATATAACAAAAAGCTCGTGGCTTGAGAGAAGGACAGGGAGAGATCACTCAGCGATTACTGTCACAGGCAATACAGACTCGACTGGGGGAAATTAATTTAATTTATTACCAAACCAGAGCAGGAGAATGAGAAATAAAACCAAATCTTAAAAACACCTTCGCCCCACCCCTCCCTTCTTCCCGGGCTCAACTTCACTCCAGATTTCTCCACCTCCTCCCCCCGAGGGACACAGGGGGATGGGGAATGGGGGTTGTGGTCAGTTCATCACACGTTGTCTCTGCCGCTCCTTCCTCCTCACGGGGAGGACTCCTCACCCTCTTCCCTGCTCCAGCGTGGGGTCCCTCCCACGGGAGACAGTCCTCCATGAACTTCTCCAACATGAGTCCTTCCCAGGGGCTACAGTTCTTCACAAACTGCTCCAGCGCGGGTCCCTTCCACGGGGTGCAGTCCTTCAGGAACAGACTGCTCCAGTGTGGGGCCCCCATGGGGTCACAGGTCCTGCCAGCAAACCTGCTCCAGTGTGGGCTCCTCTCTCCACAGGGCCACAGGTCCTGCCAGGAGCCTGCTCCAGCACAGGCTTCCCACGGGGGGCTCACAGCCTCCTTCGGGCACCCACCTGCTCTGGTGTGGGGTCCTCCACGGGCTGCAGTGGGTATCTGCTCCACCGTGGACCTCCATGGGCTGCAGGGGACAGCCTGCCTCACCATGGTCTGCACCACAGCTGCAGGGGAATCTCTGCTCTGGCCCCTGGAGCACCTCCTCCCCCTCCTTCTTCACTGACCCTGGTGTCTGCAGGGTTGTTCCTCTCACACATTCTCACTCCTCTCTCCAGCTGCAACTGCTGTTGTGCAGCAACTTTTCCCCCTTCTTAAATACGTTATCCCAGAGGTGCTACCACCATCGCTGATGGGCTCGGCCTTGGCCAGCGGCGGGTCTGTCTTGGAGCCGGCTGGCATTGGCTCTGTCAGACACAGGGGAAGCTTCTAGCAGCTTCTGACAGAAGCCACCCCTGTAGCCCCGGCTACCAAAACCTTGCCACGCAAACCCAATACACTTAATCAACCTCGTTTGAAAACATCTGATTCTTCAGCCGTCTCCAACTCCAGAAACATACTTGACATTGTAGCAATTAACAATCTTAACTTTTACTAATATAAGTTGTGGGATCACTGGTAGAAAAGAGTTGCAAGCTCCATATTACAAATCATGCACAGTCCCAATCTCCTTTTTTTTTTTAATAATAGTACAAATAATTTTGAATTATTCCTAGCATTAAAACTGATTTATATTAAGATATGACATTTCAGGGTCTATTGTATGTGCCCCTTTTCTGGCTTCATGTATTTCACATCACACCATCAGGCATCCTAAAGGAATTGAAGATTTTTCAGAGCTGCCAAGGACAGTTAGCAGCATGCCTCACTGACTGAAACACAAATACAGTTCTTTGGTGCTTTTAGAAATATTCCCTCTACTCTAAATCAAATTACAGCAATTGTAATCACAAATAAACACTTAAGGATTAAATTCATAGTAATATCAGTGTATGCAGTTGGTCTAGCATTTGTTTTTCCTTATTGATATTCAGTCAATTCCTCTTTTCATTGGAAAGATCAACTTAACTCACCGGAGGATTTTTAAACACATACTTTTCGAAGTATGACAGTTGTTTTGTTATTTTCAGGACTGATAAATGCAACAGGGAGAATGCATAGGCATTCTCTTATAGAATAGGGAAAGAATTCTGCTCATTTTTATGAGCAAAGGCTCACAAAGAATTGTTAGATGGGGGGATAATAATTAACAAGAACACCAAGAAAGCAAAGATGAAGCAAATGTATCTGACATACCATGGGAAGGGGAAAGAAGAAAAAACCTTATTCATTTAATGTATTGACTCGAGGGAAAGAGGGGATGGAGAGGCAAAATACTGACTGACAAAGCAGCCAAACTAGGATAATTTTAATAGCGAATTTCAGGTATTCTTGGGCAAAAAAGATCAGGGGTATACATGCCCCTAAGATGGAAACATTATGATAGCAAAACCAGCAAAAATGCTAATACAAATTCTGTTGTTCAGAACATGAGTTAATTTTGCAGACAATTAAAGAATCCACTGGAATTAATAGGTCATAGCTCCCAGAGAAACTGAGAGGAAAATCAGAATACGATTAGAGTGATGGCAGCACGCAGAACACTCAAACACTCAACACTGAAGCTCGTGGACCTGAAGTCACTTCTAGATCATAGTAGATACTATTAGGTAGATAAAAGCGAAGAAAGCAAAAGCGAAACACTACAGCAGGGAGATCTACACAAGTCTTTACACCTGTATTTACAGGTGCCTAGTACTCAAGAAATACCATACTTGCAACAAAAACAAGGTTTCCAGAGGCAACAGAGATATTTCTCTCCAACTCTGGTTCTTGCTTCCCTGTTCAGTGAGAGCTACAGATGATCAACAGCCTAAATACGCTTTGGTAAAGGGGAGAGGGATTTCAACCTACACAACTACACAAGGTATCTAAGACTTCAGAGACACCCTTTAGAGAACTATTGGAAAAGGAAACCATAGCACTGACAGGCTTCTACTTCAGAATTAAAAAGCCTGCTGATTCGATGATACTTATACAAGATATCTAGCAGGTTGCTAAGTTTTATTGCTGCTTTCCTCAAAAACCACAGCAATTTCATTTTTATATGTATTTCACGTAAAAAGCTTCCAGTTAACTGTGTTTTTGCATTGCGCTATGTAAAATTAAGGTCTACACCGGTACAAAGCCTCAGTAAAGACTGCTTAAAAGTCCTGTAAAGAAATAGTATTCAATATTATGTGTCAGAATTAAAAGCAACAATTTGCACTAATCCAGATGGGTAGCAAAATGAACTTTGTGTTCCTATCCATTCAGCTCCATGTAACGATGCACAGTAGAGCAGAATACATACTACTTCTGTTGCATCATTTCTGAAAGATGTGCAAAAATAATCTAAATAACTGTACTGTTGGCCTTTTTCAAGACAACCACTTTCTGTTCTTTCACTACTTGGCCTTCCTCTCTTGCCCAGTGTACCAGTATTCAATTCAAACTGAGCACTTAAGCATTTCCTGTCCAGAACATGCAATTTCTCACCTTTAAGCCTAGGAACTACTTCTAATTGCAGCTCCTGGCAGGAACTTCAGTTTCATGAGAACTTCAGATTACCTAGAAAGTGGGTGGGTGGGTTTTTCTGTTTGTTTGTTTTTTAAAGAACCAAGTACTGCCACTTCGGCTAATCGCTTCAGGGTTTCTCATACAGAACACCACAAAGATGCCTATAACTAAATATGACACCTAAGTGGTTAAGTAACTTTCCTGGTTGCCTTGCATGACACAAATATGGCCCACAACAGTAACTCCAGTTGTACTCATCATGGCTGAACAAGTCCTACAGCTGTTCT
The DNA here is from genome assembly GCF_034638445.1 of Ciconia boyciana. Lineage (NCBI taxonomy): Eukaryota > Metazoa > Chordata > Aves > Ciconiiformes > Ciconiidae > Ciconia > Ciconia boyciana. The sequence goes on from NC_132943.1 coordinate 8,471,431, forward strand.
CAGATTCAGACTATTAACCACTGCCATGGGAACTTCTCTGAAAACAAAGGTGGATGCTACAGTTCTTGAAAAATGCAGGAGGATGCTCATGAAATTATCTTTTTCCCAGCACATATCAGTGAAAACTTAATCCATTTTTCTCAGACTTACTGATGTAAGATAAGTACAAGTCAGGTTTTATTTCACTGAGTACTAACTACCAACTATAGATGTGGGAGAAAGAAAGGTAAGGAATGTCTACAACAGCTTAGATTGGCTTGAGTGGGGGCCTTTAATCTCCTTCGTCTTGTGTGACAAATAAGCACCAACAGTGATGCAAGCTCTGTGAAAACACCTGGTGCCTGGAACTTGCTTTTCTCCCCTTGCTCCCTAATTGCCTAAAGAAAGCCTATCAGCTTTCATTGAAATTACTAGGGAAGAGACAGAGATAGGGCAGGGCATGCGAGGGGAAGAATTAGAGACTTTGTTTTGCAACGTATTTTTGGGAAGCTCCTAATACAGAATGGAGGCGGGGGTGGGGGGAGGGCAGAGATGGGACAGGACCTGCTTTCCTTGATTTTATATTGTACCACCTAACTCCTAACAAAAAAGTTTGTAGAAAATGCAAGAACATTAAAGTGGAACTTGTCCTGGGCCAGGAATATTTGTGATTAAATAACATGTACAATGGGAAAAAAGTGTGTGTGTGTGTATACATACAAATGTGTGTATAGATGTGTATGTATATGATTATAAACAGGAAGATGATATAGCATGTGCTAAGGCTGCAGTACACTGTTACAAATCTGGTATTGTTCCATTCATACACACTTTGTCATTGGCAATGATGACAGAGAGGATTATGATATCACTAAAGTGGGTCTAGATGAAATCTCCATCAGAAATGTTCAAACACTTAAGCTTTGTATTTGTTTAGGTACAGAATATCCACACGCAACAAGCCCTAAGTTTGAGCAAGGGGAAGGAGGGCAGCAGCGTTCATTTGGATCCTGCTCTTCAACTTGTTTATCCATTTTATTTGATCATTTAAGACAAAACACAGAAGTTGTCTCCAAAGAAGGAACGCAAGACTCCTCTTCCCACTTTCCAGGACAACCTTCTGCTCACTGGGTTAGCATCAGTTCTTTCTCTAGATTATGCTCTCCATAGCAACCAACTGTTACACTGTCATGCACATGATTTAATAGGAAGGATGTGATATCAGACTACAGATTAGCAGTAAAAGAAGATTGTTGGGAAGCACCAACTTCAGATTTGAAAACTGACCATTTTTTGGATGACTGATATAAACGCTAAGCTATTATTCAGAACACACTATATTTATCTTACTACTGTCATATTTTTGAATAAGACCAGCTGTGCCTCCTGTACCTAATGTTGAATTCAATGCCAATTAAATGCATTAGGTAGTCTTTGATCATGCTCAAGAAACTAGGTCCACCTGAGAAGTCAAGTGTTCCCTACCTGTTTTTGAACTGCAGTAGACACAGCACTGTCTACAGCATACCCAGCTAGCTCCATAAGGTTAGGCTGCATTGTAGAAGTCCAAAATTTAAGTGCTACATGATCCCAGATATTAGCAAAAAGTCGGTGTTCTGAACTGCTTTGGGGCGTGAATGCCCAGATTCTGCTTAAACTGAACTAAAGAGCTTCTCTAATCCCTTATCATAGGCAATCCACTCTCACAGTGACTTTATATAGCTTACTGGTAAGTGACTTAATGCCAAAAAAACTGAACTTAAGAAATTAGAAGAGTATGTTTTATAGAAGTTTTGCAGGTATCTGTTCCAACAACTCTTCCTCAGGGGAGGAAGGGACTTCTTTGAAGGGAAGTCAAGATTGCAGTGCTCAGCTATACTGCAGAGCAAGGACTTCACACACAGTTATAAGAACCTGGCAAACATCTGCAGCACTGAGGCAGTCTGAGCCTCTTCTAAACTGAATGAAAGTATACTCTGCCAGCAGCCAAAATGTCAGGAAGTCAGTATGCTTTTCAGGAGTCATAATGGGAGTTTAATAAAGCAGCAGCTGAAGTGTACTCTCTAAACACCCAAGATAATCTTCATTTTGGACTCTTCCAAAGGGCAGGTGCAGTCCACCTACAGGGAAACTAAAGCAACTTTCTTTGCACATCAGGTGAACAGCGTTATTGCTCAGTGTAATTCTATCCACAGTGAAGTGGTGCTATTAAGTATCTTATGTCAGTCCCAGAGTGGGAAATAAAAAAAATAAAAACAGTGCTGCAATATCTGGTGAAAGAAGATGCATCTTTAAATTTATTAGGCAGTATGAAAGCAGGCAGAGAACTCATAATGTTCACTTAGAAAATCCATTTGAGAATTTGTTGTAAAAGAACTGCTCTCATTGGGAAGGTGACTTTCTCAACTCCTCCACAAGCTGTAATACCTAGCTTTTGTTTAGCATTTCCTCAGTGATAGGTAGTCATTTTGAAGGTGCTACAAAATCTGTGGTGTTCAAGATGACTGACTGCCTGTTTAGCGAAATGGAGGAGTGTACAGGTAACTTTGGATTTGGTTGTTTCCAAAGGCAATCCCAAACATTGGGTGTTAGGTACCCACAGTCCCAGTGACACTGCAACACAAAATTTTATACACAACCATGAATCAACAAATGGTCTCTTATCTAACTTCAGTAATGTTCACTAGATTTGATTCCTCTCTTACATTAGCATCTACGCCTTTTCCAACAAGACAGAAAAATACTAATCCCGGTTTAAAATGGCTGAGGTAGAAAAGATAACTGACCCCCAATCACCCAAATCCAGGCCAATACGCTAATGGATGATTTGGGGACAAAGTACTGACTATCATTAGCATTTTAATTTCTTAGGGACACATGTAAGATGACTAAAGAAGTTCAAGCTTCTGCTGCTTTACATTTCTGACAATACTATTTTTGTCAATTTTCTGAGTAATTGTGTAGAATTCAAAGAAGTTGGTTTGATGTTAAACTACAAAGAAGAAATGTGAATAATTAACTCACCTCAATGTCAGAAATTAGATTACACATGCAGCGGAAGTTGTGGAAAGGGGGACTTCCACACAGATGCTAACAAACTGCAAGTAAATCAGCAAAACCACGTGGATTTGGGGAACCTGTATAATTACGATTCCCAGGTGTTTTCACTAAAATGTGCCTCAGAGTACAGCTTGCATTCCGGAAAAAAACCCACATTCAAAATCACCTTCAGTTTGTATTTTTCTGCTCCATCTCTCAAAGCAAAAGTAACAGTGTAAAGAAAAATACTACTGCAACCAAACCATGCATTCTGTTTCCATCAAGTCTGAAGAACTGAAAACAAGAATTCTCTCCAGTGGTATACTAGCAAACAGGCAAGAGTCTCAAAGACAGGTCTTTGAAACAGTTTTAGTCTTTTGAAGTGGTGGATCCACTTCCAACAGTGGAATGGGTACCAATGGGTGGTACCAAACATTACGCTTGCACCTGAAAGGTGAGCTGGAGATCCAAAGCCTGGGATTTTAATGAGATCTACCCAGCTCCAGCAAGTAAACGTCAATGTAATGACCCCTGGGCGGTGGTAACTTGCATTGCAACTACTGGCTGACCAGCAGGCACAGCAGCAGTCCCACTCCTGTGTGGCAGGCAGTCCTCTCAGAGAAAGCACGTATCTAGATAAAGAAAAGGAGTGATAAAAGACCCCTCCACTTTTTTTGTTTGTTAAGCTGGGAAACTGTGTGAAAAAATTCATTTTCTAGAAAATATTTTTAAAAGCCTCATTCTTCAGCTGCAAACTGACATTTTGCAGTGAAATATATTTTTGTACTGTCTGGAAATTCATTTTTTCACATTTCTCCCCAGAGGCAATGCCATCCGTGAAAAGTATAACTGTGCCAGTGACATTACAGTCTTAAACAACTGTCTTTTTCATAACTAAATGCTAAGTTTAAAAGGAAGTAACTCTTCTCAAGTTTGTATCACAGTTAAGAGGAAACAAGTCCCAACTATCCAGAAACCTTAGAGTTAGCTTAACTTGCTTTTCAATTTTTGCTACTTCTAATCCCTGTCTTGCTCTGTTATTCAAGAAAATGTAAGTCTGATTTTGCTATTCAGGCCATTTGTGTCTCCTCCAGTTTTCAAAGGCTCCAGCACAATTAGTGTTACGAGGACCGCACAGTTGTGTATCACCCACCAAGAGTGAGCCAGTGCCTGCAGCAAAACAGCAAAATAGTGCAAAAATTCTTGCAGTTTTATCTGCAAGTCTGTACAGGGGACAGCTTTAAATAAAAAACAAGCCTGAATGTGCTGGATTGCTTCTTGCCTTCCTTCTGCTGCCACACTTGCCTCCCATTCTGCTCAAGCAGCCAAGACACAAGAAGAGGAGAAGAGCTGTTCAGCTAGCTGTTCTCATGTTCCTGCAGGAGTGCCATCCAAAGCAAACCAGAGCAGGCAGAACTGCTAATAGTTGCACTTGTGCAGGCTCTTCAGAAGAGAAGACTTGGGGCAGCCTGGATTTTCACTGCACTGTTTCTATTTTGAAACATAACAAGGGTACATGACAGATACCCAAAGACTTTTGGGTTTTATTCCCAGCTTTGTTTCTAAACCTTTGCATAAACTGTGGCAAGTTACTTTGTGTCTCTGTGGTTCTGACCCATATTACACACCAAAATGTAGTATTTCAGGCTCCTTTGTTTACAAGTTTAAAATTGCATTACAAAGAGTGCTAGATGAGCGTAATGTAATACCCTAACAGAACTGCTTCAGAAGAAAAAAGTAGATCCCAAAAGAGTACAGGCGCTTGTCACACTAGATTGTAGAGGTGATTTTAAGAGCAAAAGGAGACATATGCACAATTTGATGCATATTCTGTCATTTCAAACTGAGGATGTGCATAATTTGATGCATATATTGCCTTTTCAAGCAGGGGATGTGTACACAACTGTCTTATTCCTATACTGTTACCTTAAAATAAAAAAGAAAAATCTTAACAGTAATACCCTTCCAGTACCCTACTGCATTTTAGTATTTTAAATCAGCGGTTTTGACTTGAGAGGTCTGTAGACACATTTATCATTCAGCTCTGCAACCATACTATAAACTGTCAACTCTTCATCACTGTCCACTTTGACAAATTACTCTCGCAACAGCATTTCCAAGTTATCCTTAGCAGCCAACACACCTCATAAATCCACATCATTGTAGTGTTATTAGAATTTCATTTCATGCTTGCATTCGCAAACATTTAAGCTTTCAACCTCTGCTGCCGGGCGTTAATCATGGAATTAATCATAGGATTAAGAATGCCAAATTTAAACTCAAGGTTAATAACATGCTCACCCAATATTAGTTTTACATTCTGTCATGGGAGAACACTTTAAGAAAAAGTACAAGACCTTTGTCTGAAGTTCCCAAATATACACACAGACTAATTGTACTGTTGTTCCATTATGAAATGAGAAATTGCCCAAATTCAATATTGCTGCTTAAAGAAAAGTTTCAAATGCCTAGACCCTTGAAAAAACAAGCATTTGGCCTCTGTAAATCTGCTTGCATTTTGCCATGAGGATAAGCTGAAAGATCAATTATGAAAAAACTAACAGCATCAACTGAGTTTCCAAAACTGATGACCAGAGAAGACTGTCACAGAAAATACTGTGATTTAACAGAAATACAAAATAATAAATGTCATTTAAGAATATTAGATTCTAACATTCTGTTGACATGTATCCTCATTTTTAAGATACATCTGCATTAAAAACACGAAGCACCAGCTGGCTGAGAATACTACTGCGCAAATGTAACTCCGCTGATGCTAAAACATAACCTTTTAGTAGAAACTTTGATCAACTTCAGATGATTATGAAACCATATCTCTAGCTTCTATGATAAATAACAGGATAAATAATATAGTCACCCTGTATCTTCCCCAGCTTTATAGCCCATAAATAAATCAACACTTGGTAATAGCAGTGGAATGAGTCAAACTTGTGATTCAACACAGCCTTTTTTATTTCTTCAGATACGTGTTTTGGATATGCATTTAACTATTACTGCTGCTTAAAGCAATGCCCCAAAAAGTTCAATGACAGTCAACTGAGTAAATTCACAGAACCTGCTTTCATTACAATTGAGTTACTTATATAATACTTACTGTTTTAATCTCAGATACATATTTTTAAAACCCAGCCCCTTCCCCCAAATCCTGCAGAGACTACACAATTAATACTAGTTTGCAATTCTGCAGCTACATTGGCTCTTGTGGTTCTTTACAAGCAGTAAGCCACTATATATCAATACTACTTCCAAGATCAGTTGCTGTAAGTTATCAAAATTTTACTAATAAGAATGAAGAGGTCAAGTGCCAATATATCTGCAACTTCACTCAAAAACGTGACTTTCAGGTTTTTTTGTTTTCTGTTAACAGGCTCTGCAATTCATGAACAGTATCCATGTTCATGCCATGCTTCCATGTAAGTGGCCATGTCATGTAAGTGGCCATTCACTTACTCATGTAAGTGGCCATGCTTCTTAGGAGGATGTACCATCTAGTTCCACTTTCCAAATTTTACATCCCAAATGCCTCCCTATTACTACCTCAGGAACTACATAGAAAGCAACAGAAAAAGTGTTCAGAGGCAAGGATCTATGACTGAATTCATACTTCAGTTAAACAGGATACCTAGTGTGGACTCCCTGGACACTTGCTGTTTACATCACTTCAGTTATAAACATTAGAATTCTCCAGGCTAGAACACCTGGAGGTCTTATGAATAATAGCAACACACTTCATAATAATTCTGTTTTAATAGCTTTTTCCTCTTTATAGAATTTTTCTGAAGTTATGATTTCTTTTGAGAAAGTTTGCCAACAGTTACCAAAAATATGGAGGCACCATGATGTTCCCTTTCTGCAGATTAAAAGATTACTGACCTCACTGAGGTAAATAAAAAAGGAGCATGTGGACCCATCTACACCATAACTTGCATAACAGGGATCCGATCGCCACATATCTTTCATCCACTGTAAGAGAACAAAAACATAGTCTGTTAGGTTTAAGTACTACGTAATAACTTTATACTATCTCATACTGAACTCAGGAATAACAGGGGAAAGCTGCAAGCAACTATATCCAACCAGATAAAATCACAAATAGCAAAAAAGGAATTTCATTAATATTTTGCAGCATAACGCATCTCTGCATTCAGCTACATTGGGGAAGTAACTACATAACAGACATTTATACAAGCTGGTAGCCAGGCAAGCAGAGGCAAGTATCAAAAGGAAAATATAATCAGGATCCAGACATATGGGTGTGGCTGGAGTTGACTGCATTCCCACCCCCACCCCCCCCCCGCATTATGCTTGCTCTGGAATTTAACAGATCATTTCAGCTACCAAGATTGAAATCTGCCTGATTCTGCCAAGAATCTGCCATTTCTGCAGAAGCAATTCATTTAAATTCATATTTTAATATTCAAATAATGTATTACATAGCCACTGTGCAGCCAGTTTGTCAAAATGGATCAAAACATAGACCAGAGATTTAACACAGGGTTTTTTTTAAATACTATTGTCTACTAATTTTATTTAGAGAAAAAAGGCAACATAATCTCACATGTATTTGGTACTTATTTGTTTCCACTTTCAGAAATAAATTGTAATACTTGATGATGATATTTAAGTGTCCAGCAATTTTACTTTTGTCCCCCACCACTACAACAGTATCCTTGCATTTGAAATGTATCTTGGGGAAAAAAAAAAAACCAACCAAAAACCTCCGTCTCTGCAAGTTTTGGTTTTGGGGGTTTGTTTTTTTTTTTTCTTTTGCAACCAAAGTCTTATGGCTTTCAATATTTGGCTTTTCCAACTGCATTATTAGTAAAATATAAGATTTATGTAGAATCAGCTGTGAACCCCGAAGTTCTGGTTGCACACTTAGTGCAGTGCCCAGCTTGTGAGCCTAAGAGGCAAAATGCTTTTAACAGAAAAGGGGAAGGAAGGAACCAGACAGAGCTGTTGGCAAAGAGGGGAAAGAAGTGTCAATAAATGCCTTGCTGAAACAGAGAAAGGACTGGAGTGAGGTACAGACAGAATCCCAGTCCTGCGGTAGGGGAATGCCAAATGACTCGTAATGGGGAAGAAAACAGGGTTTTTCAAAAAGGAGAAGAAAGTTGCTGAGTAACAAGACAGCATTCAAATAATAAGGTATTTTATTAAATAATATTATTATATTTAACATTATATTTATTTTTATATATTATATATTATAATAAATTATATTATATTTAATGCTATTAAAATAGCATTTTAATATTATATGGCATTTTATGCCTGTCTTAACAGGATGCTACTTTACTTCTCTGCAGCAGTAGCATTAAAGGCTTGAGGTGAGCAGTGCTGTAGTGACACACACTCCTAAATGTCCTCTTTTCTTTTTTGACCCAGTTGTTCTTGTTTTATGCCACTGTTTGAGCAGTGAACTCTTCTGACATATGTTCAGTTTTTTAACAGAACATATATTATAAGATTAAAAACAGTTCAGTTACCTTTATTTTCCCTTCACAGTGAGGAAAACCATCCATAGGAGGCAATTCACACTGTTCTTGGGCTCCATTTATGAGATCTAAAGAGAAACATAGACCATAACTGAATTTCATTTTACAGTTCTGACAGATAGCCTAATGAATCCTTCCTTCTATTTTCATGAATACACAATCCAGACTGACTGAAGAGTCCTACTGTGTAATATTTGTTATAACATTAAAACTCAGTGTGCTTTTTTTTGACTACAGAAGAAAATGGTCGCATAGATTTCAACTCTGACTTGCAGTAAAAGTGCTGAATTACAAAAACTGGTCTACGAAGACTTAAGAATCAAGCTAATCCGTACTGAAAATAATAAAATGCAAAATATCTTCCTAATCAAACTGTGCTTAAAACTACTGAATTGCAACAATTTGTTTCTGACTGTCAAACATTTGTAAGATGTATAGTGCTCTTAAACATAAAAACTAGATTTTCAAGCTCTGTTATCACTTTATCAAATACCCATGATCCGCAACTTGGCATTAGATATATGACCCAATTAATAAATGTTGCAATATGATTGAAATTTACAACTGAGTAGCACTACACGGCATCTCATAAGAAGAATTTCCTATGGTCCCCCAATAATATTTTCTTTTTTACCTATTTTAATATTTTCTCATTCTAGATTTTTGCAACACATTAAAGAGTGTAATACAGAGCAACACTTCTAGCCCATGAACCAAGGAAAAAGGAGCAGTTTTAAAGGACATTACCACATCAACTCCAGGATGGGACGTTCTTCTAAGAACTTAGAAGAACCCTCTAACACAGGCCTTTAAGGCAAGAAAAATTATTAAGGTGGTGGAGAGATTCTTGCTAAAGGCAGCAGAGGATAAGGTTTTTCAGTTTAGGTAGTTCATCCTAGAGTTATCTAAATTATACCTGCATCATTTCTGGCTTTTCCCACAGGCAAGAATCAAGATCATTACAGACAGCCAGCCATCAATCTAGGAACACTTCATGCTATGGCAGATATAGTGCACGACTTCACCCAGAATATGCTAATTAGAGATCTCAGGAAAAAAAAAAAAAAGGCTGCAGCACTAGAATAGAGTAGGGACAAGATTAGTGGATAAAAGTTAGAGCATTGTATTATAAACAAAAAACACCTCCTGATTTATCTGATTTTTTTTTTGCAAATAGTTTCTTTTAAAGATAAAACTTGAAATGCGAGTGAAGCATTGCAAAATGGAGCGGACAGGGAAAGAAGAATCATGCCAGGAAGACGACACTTATCTGGCAGTCTCTGCAGCAGCAGTAATTTGACAAACTGAGCTGTACTGGCAATGACAATAACACTGAAGCAAAGTAGTTTTTAGGATGACTTTGTAACTTCAAATCAATAAGCACTTTCAAAATATTCTCCCTTATCTTCTTATCCTTATAGGATTCTTGCAGACTAGACCACTGACATCTACAGATTTCTGCTCCAAGTAAGAACATACAGAGCATGCATGCAGATATCAACAATTTAAAAATATGTTCCAAATTCAGTCAGTACAGCTAGATAACAATGGGACTTTTTGCTGTACTACAGTTCAGGAATCAGACATTCCACTTGGAACTACAATTAAATCAGTGCTTGAGATCAAACAGTACCTTAAACTGAAAAGAGCCATGGTTAAAATGACGGCAATTTTCAGTAATCAATATAATGCCATTAGGAGAGCTTTATGGTCTAAACCATAAAGTACAGAGCTTTTCATAAGGCACGTCAAATTCAGATCTTCCTAAAACATAAAAGACATCTTAAATCTATGATATAACATCAGAGATGCAGTTCAACCGCAGGGAAAGTTCAACTTCCAGCATCCTACCAAACTTAGGGTTGAAAATTCTGAATGTCTGGGCAATTCCATTCAACGAAACAAGTCTTCCTATCAATTTCAGTTGCATTTGGACAAGCTATACTTGTCATGCTCAAAGGGTTTTTTTGCTTCCCCCCATAGCTACTATTTATAGAACCAACCAACTGTAATTAGCAATTTTCAGAAAGGTAAGAGACAATTATTAAACCCTTAAAGAGAAGGTATTATTGATGGTATTCAACATGCATTTCCACATACCTTTACTGCTGCAACAGTGCTTTCTTAAGGGGTATCCTTCCTAAGCCACTACCCACCCCTCACCATGCCAGCACTACCATTCACTTGACTCTTGGTTAGATCACTGATATGGTATCAGTTAAAAATAGTTCTTGCCCAAAAGTATTACTTGAAACCAAAACCAGTTTTTTGATTGGCACTACAGAAGCAGCAAAGCAGAGGTGGGAAGGACAGTCCCCCAGGGGCTGCAGCTGCAGGAGGTGCCACTGGCACAGCCTAGCAAAGCCATGTAAGAAAGCATAACATACAGCCTTTGCACTGCTTGCTCTGGGCTAAACGAGTCTCCTCTGCAAGATGGTCATTCCTCCTTAGACTTGATGTTGCTCCTTCAGTTCCTTATTTGTCAAAAGCAGAAAAGTACTCAAAAGCTGCTTTTCTGCCCTTTCTGTTGATTGGAAGGTATAGCTTGCCAACATGAAGGATCCATGAATTTTGTCTTCTATCTCAAGCTAACTATGCTACCATACAACTGCCTTCCAGTTCAGAGGGTTAGTCAAGCAAACCCTCTCTTCTGCTGAAGTCCCTTTAAGTACAGGGTAATACATAAACACAAGCTATAATTCTTTATTTTACAGCATAAAAATCTAGTGTGCCAAGTTTATCACTTATATTGCATTTTAATGGGTATCTCATAATCTATCAAAGAAAAGAAGAATGGAGAAAATAACCACAAGATACAGAGAACGGCCTAATTTTTGGTAGATACACAACTGTAGTCTAGATACCTATTTGCTTTTGTTATGTGTAAACACATTTTCAACATGCTTGCATATTTTCGTAGATGGGTAGTGATCTTTACTACTGTTCACTGTTCAAAAGGTTTTACAGGATCGCTGTATTTGCAAGATCGACTTGCAAGAATAAAAATTGCCTTCTTACAACAGTCACATATTGCACCCACCATACATTTCAACAACTCATATCGGCTGTGGCAGTACTACATACAGATACTTTCCAAGCAGAAAGCCAACTCTCCCAGCTCTCCCTGTTCCTGCCCATTCCAAGAAGTAAAAAAGCAAGAGCCGGACATTTATGTCAGCACAAGCGAAAGATTTTCTCAGGCTTCTGGTCTCCCCTGTGGCCAGCTGCACTATGGCTTTTCCAGAGCAGTCCCACTCTTTGCTCCTCCACTGGGATGATTTACATACAAACAGCATACTGATCTCTCCAGGATAATCTGTATGTATAGGGAACACAGAACACCTAACGTGCACCTTTATCACCTCTACCCATGCTCAAATGCTTGGTGAAGTATTAATGTCTCTAGTAGTATTTCCAAGAGTACCTGACATCTTTCCCCCTCCTTGCCAGCAGCAGTAAACGCTCCTAGGGTTCACTTTCCTCAAAAATGTTAACAACTTTTTTCCACCATTACAGATTCTGAAGACGCTTCACATGCCCACCAGCTTCCCACTCCGTCTTCCCACTCCGCCTTACCATGGATCTATCCCAAACACCTATACCAACTTTCACTTGCTTCATTCACAGCTACTAATCAGGTAATAGCATAATGAAGGGAATTCTGTAACACTTAAATATAAACTGTCCCATGAAACAATTTACATGAAGTATTATCCAGAGCAGAACAAAATGTAGCAATATATGCATACAAGAGGAAATGAGTGTGAAAGAACAGGAGAAGCAACAGAGAAAAGCAACTCTGTTCCATCTGAGTACTCCCTAGACAAGCAATCTTTCCTTCATGCCTGCAAACAGGAAGCTAGCTGATGTCATCAGACTGGAAACACATCTTCATCAAGAAGAGTTGTCCAAAGCAACACACTGCCTGCAGAAATGGGCAAGTCTTGAACATATGAGTTTCCATGCATAAGCCTGAGAATTAAATGCAAAAGTCTGAATTCACTTGTGAATAATTTTGATGGTTCCAGTCAACTACTACTTGCACTGAAGCAGTACCCTTTCTTTGTGGCCGTAGTCAGTGCGAGTTCTAGGCTGAGAAACATCCCTCCCAACTTTTTTCTTCCTTAATGATCAGAACCTGTATGAAGAATTAAATTTCAACTCCTGTAGCTGCTCACTACTAACCAGGCATGGAGGGTGTACTGGAGCCTGTTGGTAACAGCTAGTAGTCTGTGGGCAACAAAAAGGCTCCTTTTCCCATCCTTACCAAACTAGCTGTTCTGAACTATATTTATAAACATAGGAAACATCCTTGTAAAATGTCCAAAGTCAAGGAAGCTGCCTCTTTAAATACAAATTCATAGCTACAAATTAACGGTCCAGCTTGCCCTCATCAAACTATGCTGCACAGCTGGACCAGCAGAAGAAGCAAGGACAGTATTCCCTAGTGTCTCTAGCTCAGTGTGGGGCCATCCTGCCAAACCCACTCACTCCCTTTTTCTTTCACAGGCTTCAATCATCCATGCTAACTAGGAACTCGCTCTTCTTAAACAGGAATCAAGAGGTGAACAAATCTTGTGTATCCCATGGACAGCTGGGACCAATCTCAACCAGGTACCAGCAATTTACACTTTTGAATGGACCACAAAGACAGGGGAGATGAAGCAAGTGGAGCCCCAGGGGTGCTAATCTACACAACTGGATCTTCCAAAGCATGAAAAGCAAGTATTAAAATACAACTCAAGAGTTTAGAGTTCCTTCACTGTTTGGAGATGACAAAAAAACCAAAACCCAATCTGTTGAAGATTCTTGTTAAAAAGGTCTGGATAGAAGCATTACACTGTTACCAAATTCATGTTGGATACTTCTCTCCTGAAGGGGAAAAATACATCATTAAGCCAGACATTAAAGTTACTTTTGTTGGAAAGTAGTACTTAAGAAACCACAAGGATTTTTATCCTTAATTAAGATTTATGCAATTTAAAATGCAAGTTCTGAGATCTCTTTTCCTAGCCAAAACTTAGAACTTAGAGCCAAAAAAGCTTGAAATACAGCTGTCAAGTCAGTACAAAGAAACAGTAGTTGATATACACACTTTTGCTCTTAAGCTTTCTGTGAGCCATGATATTAATTTCTATTCTACAGACACCAAAGTGTTTTTGAAGTCATGCACAGCTTATTTCCTCTTGACTGCTGTTATGCAAAGACATAGTTATTAAACATTTATCTCATACGATGTTACATTAAAAGTCAATGTATTGACAAACTGAAAATATGAATGTGAGCATATTATAACCTTAAGAGCACACAGTTGTTACAGATTATCCTGGAAAAAATGGCAAATATTGATAAAACACCAAGCAACTCTAGATTTAAGAAAACCTCTTTAAACACAGTGCTGTTTGTGAGGTGCTGGGATAGTCAATATATAACTAACTAAAACTCCACCCCCATGTTTAGAAAGGAGCCATATGTTCACTTTGTAAATGTCTGTGGCTGTTTAAAGATATACAGCTCTGCATCAGAGATTGTTAGTGCACAGCAGGTGAAACTGAACTTGTGAACAATCATCAGTTATTTCAGTGCAAAGTCTAGCACCTTAGCATGAATGACTTGGCAGATTTAAGCTAAGCCACCTAACCTTGCACTGAAAAAGATACTTCTCCCTTGTTGCTCTGTATGAGCAACTAGACTGGCTAAAGTGCCATGCCTTTGACACCGCTCCCTTTAAACACCAGTTCACAGGTACAGGTCTTCATCGTCCCCTGAAATTAAACTCCATGTCCACAGGTTTTGTTTATTTTAGCGAAGGTCTACAACACCCAAGAGAGAATTATGTGGTTAAAAGCACAATCTGTGATAGGGAACTCATTTTTTGCTTGCTTCCTAGTTAGTCTTTAACAAAACAGTAAAAGTAAGCAATAGTGAGTGCTACATACATATTTTGTCCCTTTCCTGTAGTGCACATCCTTCAAATAATGTGCTTTGTAACAGGCTAAAAAAGTTCTGCTTCAATTTTTCTCCATCAGACATTTAGGAAGTCTAGAAATAATCCACTAAGACAGTAAGCTGAATAACAGTTATAATTAGTTACTCACTAGTGGTTGTTGTTTGATAGGTATTCTATTTGTCATAAAAGTTTTAAAATAGCAATATTGGTTAAAGCAAATGAAAAAGCCACAATCCTGTTGAAATTGCAAACTGTGACACCAGCAGCCCATCAAGTCTGCTAAGGACCAACTCTTCATTCTTCAGAGAATGGAAATATCTTAAGAATTTAACATGACACAAAAGTTTATATACTTTGGAACCTTGAGGCTAAAACCCTTTAGACTAGTGCAAAAAAGCATATTAGACTATCTTTTGATGACATATAGCACAGTTAAGAGCTCAACTCAAAGTGTTTCCCATCTGTACTGGTTTCAGCTGAGATAGAGTTAATTTTCTTTATAGTGGCTGGTATGGGGCTATGTTTTGGATTTGTGCTGAAAACAGTGTTGATAATACAGAGATGTTTTAGTTGTTGCTGCACTGGTCAAGGACTTTTCAGCTTCCCGTGCTCTGCCAGGTGCACAAGAAGCTGGGAAGGGACACAGCCAGGACAGTTGATCCAAACTGACCAAAGGGCTATTCCATACCACATGACATCATGCTCAGTATATAAAGCTGGGGAAGAAGAAGGAATGGGGGGACATTAGGAGTGATGGCGTTTGTCTTCCCAAGTAACCATTACGCGTGAGGGAGCCCTGCTTTCCTGGAGATGGCTGAACACCTGCCTGCCCATGGGAAGTAGTGAAGGAATTCCTTGCTTTGCTTGCGTGGCTTTTGCTTTACCTATTAAACTGTTTTTATCTCAACCCTCGAGTTTTCTTACTTTTGCTCTTCCAATTCTCTCCCCCATCCCACCGGGGGGGAGTGAGCGAGCGGCTGTGTGGGGATTAGTTGCTGGCTGGGGCTAAACCACGACACCATCAGCAGATGTCATAAAATCAGGAACCTCCTTAGTATTAAAAGGACAGAGTACTCATATTCGATCAAGTCTATTCACCAATTTTATCTCTATTTGTTCTCTTTCTGGTTTTGATAATTAAATAAAAGTACTATTCTTACTTTAATTCATGGAACCCTTCTCTTGTTTCTATTTCAGTTCTGAAATCTGGTATCTATGGTTAAACACGACACTGTAGTTAAGGCTGGTTTAGTTTGTGTAAGGTCTTCTTTCCCTTCTCCCACTAATTAACTCATTCTCAATTTAATTCACATTTTTAATCTCCAGCTGGTAAGATTTCTTTAAAGAGAGAATTTGCAGTGTGAGCTGAAAGCACTATCAACATATTCAATTAAATGACCTAAAGGTTTCAAGATTTTAAATGCAGAGCACAAAATGCTTTCCACTAACATTTTAGAAACTTCAGTAGCAAAGCACTGGAATTATTTAAAGAAAATTAAGTTTTCTACTACTAGTCCATCCTCACACCAGCTGTGCTACTGTGTTCCATTAACACTACTGAAATCAATACAGTGTTAGGAGAATTCAAGTAGTAGTCAAGTGGTTAATCAAAATGCAGCCCAGGGGACCACTAACAGCCCCCTTCAGCATCACTAATACAGCTTACCACTGCAGTGGAAAATATTCACGTGTGGTCTTCTGCACAGTCATTACACTGTGCTGCAACAGCAAGACTTGAAAACACATAATTCTCCCCACCTCCACGCTGCTGCCTTTGTGGGAGGCAAATGGACAGCAAAATAGGAAAAACTGCTTGGTATTATATACAGTGTGGAAAAAGAGTACAATGGATATGGCACAATAAATACGAGTCAAAGCAAAGCATTACCCTGAGAAAGCCGTAATCTTGGCTATTAGAACCAGTGTAGCCCGCATCCTATTACATCCAGTACACACTGATGTTCTGTGGGGACAACTAGTTTGTTTTTTAAGGCATGACCATACAGAGCATGGTACGTACTATGTTAACTGAAGAAAAGCCTACTGTAGTCCTCTTAAGACAGGAGGACCGCTTTGGAAATTCAAACTAATATGCAGTATCTTAGGGGGTTTTATCTAGTTTGTCTCTTCAAGTACAGAACTATGGGGTGAACTATGGTTGCAGCCTGTTAAAACTAACGAGACTGTCATATGTGTAAAGAAAGTTCATCGGAAAGAGAGCCATGGAAACAAATCAACTGATCATGAAGTTACCTGAGTCTTCCTCCCCACCTAAAAGGCTTCAGTGTGTCAGCCCCGACTCTTCAGGAGGGACATGGAAATACCATGACAAAAGTCTTTCTCACCATAGTAACGTTAAAAAAAAAGCCTGCTTACAGCATTGCCAAAGCTGACTTGTCAGCCTGCCTTGCTACATATTCACAAAGGATGCCAGATATCTGACAGGCATCCAAGCCATCATGTCTTAGATGACAAGTAATTACTGAAGTCTGTATCCTAATGAGTGACTTTAAAGTTGTTAACACTAAAGTTGTTAAAAGAGAACTCAACAGCCAATACAGCAGAAGTAGTTCATACATAAGGCAGAAAAGCTATGGAAACTTTGAACAGCTACACCAAAAATATTCTCCCTCACTGAGCAGTGCTACATACAGCAACCTGACACTTAACTGTTCTTAGTCTTAGAAAGAGTTCCAAGTACCAGCGATGTACAAGGGGGGTGTGGAGGAGAATTTAACGCGAACCTTCACTTGCTCATTTTTATGGGATCAAAGACACACAACTAACATCTTACAAAATGGCACTTTTCAAGGCAAAAGAACATTTTGTAAACAACCAGCCCGGCACAGTTTTCAGTGCGATTATACTATCTGAGGTGTTAGATGGTTACACTTATCAAAAGTTTAGCTTTTCACTGAACAAGCACAGTAGAGTGATGACAATGGCCTCAGAGCACCTTGGCCCTTGCTTTAAATCAACATTTTTATTTAAAAAAAAAAGGTATGCAACATGCATATTCAGTATTAATACCGCTATTATTTAGTAGTGTTTTAAAGACTGAGGAATTGAAACAGTTTCCTTTAGTTTGCCTAAATCAAGTTTTTCCCATAGCTGCCAGAAGAACACAGCAAGAATTTACAATGTAGGGAAAAACAAACAAACAAAACAACAACAAACAAAAATCCCAACCCCCCCACCTAACCCCAAAACAAAGCCCAAATCAAACCCAACTCACAACACACAAACCCCACACCCCCTGCTTACCAAAAAAATCCCATGAAGAAAACAGAGGACTTATTCTTTGATCATGTTTGTGCAAGCAGATTGCCCTATCTGATGAAATATGCTTACTGCAATACTGTCCCACAAAACCCAAGGATTTCTTTCACAGTTATCTTAGAAAAGCACAACTGTTAAAAGCCAAGTTGCCTAAACCAGATTGATCTTGTGCCTGTCACACGGAACCAAGGATTCAGCTACAACAGAAGCAGCCATGTAGAGAAGCTCTGCTTGAAAGTGCCATGGTTTCATATTTCCCCATTTCCGTTTCATCATCTCCAAAACGGCAATTTAAGATTTACCTAGGGTGTTATTTGTGGCAGTGTCTTAAAGCTTCCTGTTCTAAAGGCTGACAAAAACTCTTATCTGCTAGGCACCCAAGGTTTAGATTAACACTTTCTGGTGTGTATGGGAATATATCACTTCCCACAAACGTAGAAAGGATGGCTACCAAATATCTTATAAGCTTTTCAGATACAACTTGGATAAAGAAAGACAGGGGAGAGAGAGAAGGAAAGAGGATTTTATTGCTTCTGAAACCAATCAGCTGAAGCCTTATAAGCATCTTTATTAACAATTCACTCTTTCATAAACAAAATGGAGGTTCTGAAAAAGCAGTTGAAAACTCTCAGTATCAAAACAACCAGACTGTCCAATGGTTTTGAGGAGGAAAGAAGAAAAAGGAAATTATGCTTATGATTTTGCACATGGATTTAAAGAGGGGAAAAAAAAAGTAACACTTAACCTCCCACTCAAGCTACCCAAGGTGCTCCACAGCTTTGCTTTTTAACATTATCTATGCAGCCTCACCCTCTAGCAGAGTTCCCATGCTCAGCTCCTTTGGGATTAGGATTAAAGACATTTGTGATACTAAGATGCTCTATTATCCTTTCACACAACCCAAAAGAGAAAACAAGCTGTTTTGCTCTTGGGCTTCCCTCTATGAAAGATTCTGCAAAACTAACTTCAGAGGAAGAAACCAGGTGTAGTACCACACTACAAACACTAAACCTAAACACACTAAGGATATGAATACACAGTACAGTCTACATATAAATCAACAATGCTAGTTCTCTGAGAGTCTGAAAAGGAAGGGAGAGATTTCTGGTCTCTAAATGGGAACTCAGAAACAAATCAAATAACAGTTTGAGTTCACCTACTTCAGAGACAGCTGAATTATAGTCCTTACTAAATCCTCAACATTTCCTCCTACCAACTGTTATCACCTTCTTATTATGAACAAGCATAATCCAGATGGATTTTCTTCAGATCCTTTTATCTGCCAAAAACTCTCCACACCACCACAGAGTGATATTTTCCACTGCAGATTTCACCACTGCCGCCTCAGTTCTACACCACGCTTGACAGCCAGAGGTGGGACAATTTAAAAAAAAAAAAAAAAAAAAAAAAAAAAGCCACTTTTCTCCATGTCTCGCCAAATAAGGAGCATAACTGATGAAGAGACCTCTGTAAAGTGATGAATAACTTTATTTCAAAACAGTCCCTACATTTTAAACACTGAGTCATATTCTTAAGATGTCTGCACGTCTGCCCAAAGTACAATTATAAATCTTGGTCAAAGAGTATGTTTTACTTATGCTAGGTAATCTCCAAATACCAGCATATCTCAGGTTTCAGTACGGTAATGAAGAGGCTACTCTACTGAAAAAGTAACGGGCTCTGTACCAAGTAATATCTATCACATAAATTGCTTGTTCAGGCTACAGTGGTCAAAGCATAGGCTAAAAATTGATCAAAACTGGTTTCAGGAAGCCACAAATACTTCTATCAGGCTGTTACAAGGCATAAATAGCCATGATGGCTACTGTTTGACCAGAAATTGTTCAACTTCTGTCTGTATTAATAAACCTAAAATAAAGATAGATATTTTTTCCAAACTGCTAAACAATTTGATTATTTCCCATGCCAGTGCCTTCGTTTTCCTTTGCTGACAGGCTCTTTCAGAGAGGTTATTGCTCATACCTTCATGAAGTAATTTATAATGGATTATCTTAGCATGACACTCCAGGTTATAACACCTCCCCGTCCAGTGCTTATCTGGACCTCCCCAGACTTTGCAGCTCACATTGCCTAACACTTTCCACAGTCAGACTACATTCTGTTTCGTTGAACACTTTTTTTTTTAAAAAAATAAAATAAATAAATCTTCGATAGCCAGGTACTTCCCTAATGTTTTTTCTTTTCCTCAAGAAACTGTCCTACTTCATCTTTCTGCTACTGGTGCTAGTCCTGAGGGAACTGGCTGATGTAGTTGCCAAGCCACTCCCCATGATATTTGAAAAGTCATGGCAGTCAGGTGAAGTCCCTGGTGACTGGAAGAAGGGAAACATTGTGCCCATCTTTAAAAAGGGTAGAAAGGATGACCCTGGGAATTACCACCCTGTCAGCCTCACCTCTGTGCCTGGGAAGATAATGGAACAGATCCTCCTAGAAGCTATGCTAGAGCACATGGAGGACAGGGAGGTGATTCGAGACAGCCAGCATGGCTTCACCAAGGGCAAGTCCTGCCTGACCAACCTAGTGGCTTTCTACAAGGGAGTTACCACATCAGTGGACAAGGGAAAAGCAATGGATGTCATCTATCTGGACTTCTGTAAAGCCTTTGACACAGTCCCCCACAACATCCTTCTCTCTAAATTGGAGAGATACGGATTTGATGGGTGGACTGTTCAGTGGATAAGGAATTGGTTGGATGGTCACATCCAGAGGGTAGCAGTCAACGGCTCAATGGCCAGATGGAGATCAGTGACGAGTGGTGTCCCTCAGGGGTCCATACTGGAACCAGTGCTGTTCAATATTTTCATCAACGACATTGACAGTGAGATCGAGTGCACCCTCAGCAAGTTTGCAGATGACACCAAGCTGAGTGGTGCAGCTGACATGCCAGAAGGGTGGGATGTCATCCAGAGGGACCTGGACAAGCTGGAGAAGTGGGCCAGTGTGAACCTCACGAGGTTCAACAAGGCCAAGTGCAGGGTCCCACACCTGGGTCGGGGCAATCCTCGGTTTCAATACAGGCTGGGGGATGATGTGATCAAGAGCACCCCTGTGGAAAAGGACTTGGGGGTACTGATGGACGAAAAGCTGGACACGAGCCAACAATGTGCGCTCACAGCCCAGAAGGCCAACCATATCCTGGGCTGCATCAAAAGAAGCGTGGCCAGCAGGTCGAGGGAGGTGGTTCTGCCCCTCTACTCTGCTCTGGTGAGACCCCACCTGGAGTACTGCATCCAGCTCTGGAGCCCTCAGCACAAGAAGGACATGGAGCTGTTGGAGCGGGTCCAGAGGAGGGCCACGAAAATGATCCGAGGGCTGGAGCACCTCTCCTACGAGGACAGGCTGAGAGAGTTGGGGTTGTTCAGCCTGGAGAAGAGAAGGCTGCGGGGAGACCTTATAGCAGCCTTCCAGTACTTAAAGGGGGCCTGTAGGAAAGACGGGGACAGACTTTTTAGCAAGGCCTGTTGTGACAGGACAAGGAGCAATGGTTTTAAACTAAGGGAGGGCAGATTTAGAATGGATTTAAGAAAGAAATTTTTTTTCAATGAGGGTGGTGAGGCATTGGAACAGGTTGCCCAGAGAGGTAGTGGAGGCCCCATCCCTGGAAACATTCAAGGTCAGGTTGGATGGGGCTCTGAGCAACCTGATCTAGTTACAGATGTCCCTGCTCTTGCAGGGGGGTTGGACTAGATGACCTGTAAAGGTCCCTTCCTGTCCAAAGCATTCTATGATTCTATTATTTATTCACCAGGAAAACCTACAGAAGTTGCTGATAAAAGATTTAGAAGACATTTGGTAGCCCTTCAAATGACATCCTGACTACAAACACTAGTTACAGTTGTTTTAAAAGGAGCTACAAAACTCATTATTATGAGGTCTTTTCTCATCCATATGGTTCAGAGGAAATTTTTCATCTGCTTTTACACCTGTAAGGCTGCAAAGGCTGTGTAATGCCTTATTAACACTGTCATCGAGTTACAGGCAACTGCTGCCCACCAGCACAGAGCAGATCCGTTCCACAGGGGAACATGAACTACTCAAATTTATTTGCCCAGGTAGCTGCAGTGACCACTCTCAAAGTCTGGATTATCTTCGTCCCCAAAAGAATATTAAAAATATAAAAAATACATAATAGATTTATTTTTTATTCATCAGAAAGAAGGATGATAGATTCCGTGTTGCAATATCAAGGGACTGTGGTAATTGAAGGTGGTTTTAGCTCAAATGTAGCACATCAGAAGAAGTAACCTTGCAAGTCTATTAATTGTAAGAACTTTCCTGGAACAACAGACATTTTGCCATCAAGATGTATACTTGGAAAAAATTAAATACCCTCTGATCTCTGTTCATTGAGAAACATCAGCATTTTAAACATTGTTTTTTCAACTGCTTTGCAGCTGACAACCATTTCTTAACATACATTTTCTTCATTGTTACCTGGATTACTTACATAGTCACATTCAAACTTGTACCTGAGCTAAGCTAAAAACAATGTATATATGAACTGAAGAAAACATCCATACATTCTAATACTATAAATATTCCATTTTTATACTATTATTCTAGTTGTCTATACAGAAAAGGTGGACAGGAGCAGAAATTTTTTTTAAAAAAACGTATCTGGTCCAGTTGCCAGTGTCCTTAATCTCAAAGAAAAGACTTTTTCAATCCATAAATCTGAGTCATGGTCACATACCAGTTGTGTTTATTAAAGTCAGATAAAACCATAACCTGGACTGATTTCAACAACTTGACCCTGGAACTAAACCAGGATTCTTTCATTATCATGATCCACCTGTAGCATATGGATACTGTTCTTAGGACTGCTTTCTGAATACAGCAATGTACCTAATGAAAGAAAATTCCACTTGCAGAGAGGCTTTGGGAGGAGAAATATTGACTAATCATCATCATCTCTGTTCTTCCTAGTTTACAGATAAAAGAATACTACTTTCTTCCATGAAAGTGTTACTAATACTTAAAATACACAATGAAGAAAAGCCCCATAGCACATTCAGATTGACAAGTCCAGCCTGCCGTCATAGTCAGTTTTAAATTGTAAGAAAAATATGTTTTGCTCTTGAGTTTGTGTCCAGTCATAATCAGCAATGAGAACAAATATTTACAGTATAAATTTTACATTTTATTTTATCACCTGTATCTACTCAGGTAGTATATAATACACAGTAAACTTTACACAAGGTCAGTGAGGACAAAATACAGATTTCAGGATAGTTAGTGACTCCACTATTTACTACCAAGGTTTACAAGCAGTGTCAATAGATGCTAAGGTGCAGCTTAAGCCTGCATGAAGCTTCATTTATTTCAGAAAGGCTTTCCATAAGTAAAGGGACATGGTTACACAGGTTATAGAATCAGGTCTCAGTGTACTGTGACAGCTCAATCCAAAAATAATAAATGCATGAAGTGCTCCACTGGAAGCAGGACTCTTCTAGGAAAGTCTGCTAATGACACTGCACTGTTGCACTGATGAAGGAGGCTATAAAATGCTTAATTTACTTCAGAATTTTAAGCAGCAACTCCGAGGCAAAAAACATTTGCAAAAAAATAAACTCATGAAGTCTTTAAATAACATTACTAAAAATATTAAACATGATGTTGTTGGGATGCTCCATAAATACTACAGTTGTCCAGACAGAAAGTGAAATTACTAACAATAGCTAACATTAATTTGTCTAAATTCAGCATTAAAATATTACAGCTGATAAAGAGAGAAACAGTAATCCTAACATGTTTGCTCTCTGTGATCACTTCATAGCATAACAGCTGAATAAACTATTGTAAAGAAAACAATGGAAGTATCATGTGTATTTGTATACATACAAATTTAGACAAAATTAATGACTTCAAATGATGTTTTAAAAGATACATTTATTTAAGCTGAAGGTACCAGGTAGGTCATCTCTGTGTGTAAAATCGTAAGAGCTGTTAAGCAGAGTAGGAAAGGACATTTTTACATCAGAACCAGTAACAAACATAAATGTCTTCTTTCAGTTAATAACCAATAAAGTGCATATGGTAGAAATGCAGAGCAGATTCATACCAACCCAAGTAATTAGGCTTAGAGAGAAAACATCTGCCCAGTTTCATCTTTCTTAAGTGCAACCATTTAAAGTATGAAACATCTACTGTGAACAAGGTAGACTATACCCCTTTGGCAGACAATTTTATTTTCTTCAATGTGTTCAAGTTACCATAGAAGAAAGGCTTCCTCCGAGCTTGTAAAAAACCACTGGACTTAAGATTGCATTGATACAGTCTAGACTTTGAATTTTGTTTTCTAAGACATTCCAAATATCTAACACTGAAAAATCATGTTATGGCCAAGGGAGAAAAAATACACATTAAACAGCCCATAAATATTTTAAACAATTGCCATACCCACCTGCTACATTAAGCTTTTCAACTGCTCCTAAGCTGGGAGCAGGAGTGCTAGTATTGTTGGTAGAGTTTGCTCCTGTTCCATTAAGTACAAGATTTTCCACCTTGGACTCTAGCTTCCCAATGCGCTGCAAGATATTATCCAACAAGACAGCAAGTGTCTTCTTCAAATCTACAAACGAAAATGAAAAGTTAAATTGCTTAAAAATGCAATGCACGCTGTCAAGATAAGATCAAAAAACAGATACAAGAATGAGACTGGAATATATATAGACACTTTCTCAATGCAAATCTTTGTCATTAGCAGTTCTATCCACTAATTTGTTCAGACTTAGATGCACGTTTCCCTGGATGTGGAATTTGTCTTCCTGTGTACTTTATAAAGCACACTGCAACTCATATACATATCCTATATTTAAGGTGAAGTGGGCGCCTTCATGGGTACACACACGGGAACAAAAAAATGCAGCTTTGTAATAGCTCAAGTAATTAGAAGTTGCTTAAATAATAATGAATCTAAACCTAAATCCATATTCAAGCACTATCAGAAGAACAGTCTGTTAGATGCTCAGTCACCCGGAAACAAAAATCCCCTTCCCAAAAGAAGGGACAGCTTTGAGCCAGTACAAAAACCTTCTCCTGCATCTCCTCCTCCACCACAACCAGGTTCTGCACTGGCAAAAAAAAAAAGTTAAGTTCAACCTTTTTGTCGTATACACAAAACACCATAAATCACCTGTTTCTTTTCTTCAGTCTGTTGGTTATTACCTCTACCTATCTATTTGGTCTGACACAGCACTTCCTTCGTGTGGAAAGCAACATAACAGTAACAGGAGTTTGCACATCAAATGACAACCCCGAAAAAGAGTTCTCTGGTACTTTTGTTCAGATTTCTTGAAGTAACACAGACAGTGGGCAAGCTAAAAGAACTGTGGGCAAAAAGGGAAAAATAGACCACTATCAGACTAAACTGTATAATTATAGTGGCAACAAGCCGAAGAAGATGAAAGAAAGTATTGTTCTTTGTTCATTTACTCTTGTCTCACGATTAAAGAATTTGGTATGATGAATTTACATTATTTTCCCATTTAATTACATAAAATAATTACATGTGCATATGTATAATACATTTTCTGCTTTCCACAACTTTAGAATCAAATAACTTTCCAATCTGTAATAGAAAATATCTCCATATATCTGAAGAGATTCCTCTGCCCCAACATCTGTTGTATTTTTGCCACACTTATTTTGCGCTCCCTTTATTTTTTTTTTCATGACCAGCCCAATTCTTGTGCAAATGAGAGAGTAAATAAGAAAAGGCTATTACTTTTAGAAAGGTTATGATTCTTTTTTCCAAATAAAAGGAGAGTTATATTTATTCCATGGAGCCATAAAGTAGATTTTTTTCTTTATAACTGTGTGTTTTCCTTTGCCTTTAAAGATCAGAAGATGGAATCTTAAGCACTAATGATCTGGACTATCTTAAGAGGGGTCCAGAAATCACTTTATGGTATAGTGCGCAGAAGAAAAGGAAAGAGTAGAGCAGGGACTTAACATGAACAAAACCATGGTACAGAAGGAAGAAAAAAATCTAGGGAAAAAAGGTAGTAAAAAAAAATTCAGGAAACAATGAGGAAGAAACATAGCATACATAAAGGCATACACAGACCATAAAGAGAAATATGGCTAAATATTGTAATTTTTTAATACTGATACCAAAACACTGATATACCAGACTGACTGCTTACCAGAACAAAAAAGCAATTGGAGGCAAGTTTGAGAGGGGGAGAGCAGAAGCACAGATTCGTAATAATTTTTGTAAAACAACTGTTTACTGCTATGAAAATCTAATACTCACTGTGTATATTTGGCCTACAACTTTTAAAAGGCAAGACTCTGATCCCCCTACCTGACAGGTCAAGAAATGGTAGAAAGAAAAAGTGAAAAAGTGAACAAGCTGTGCAATCACAATTAAGGAATGACTGAAAACTTTTGAGTGGGTAAAAGCAGCCAAATGAAGCAAACTTAAAACTTATTCTTGGACATGGAAACCATGACTGTGCTTGCTAATAGCAATCAGAGGATAAGATTGATCGTGCCCCTGTACTCGGCACTAGTGAGGCCGCACCTCGAATGCTGTGTTCAGTTTTGGGCCCCTTGCTACAAGAGAGACATTGAGGGGCTGGAGCGTGTCCAGAGAAGGGCAACAAAGCTGGTGAAGGGTCTGGAGCACAAGGGTCTTGTGAGGAGCGGCTGAGGGACCTGGGGTTGTTTAGTCTGGAGAAAAGGAGAGACCTTATTGCTCTCTACAACTACCTGAAAGGAGGCTGTAGTGAGGTGGGGGTTGGTCTCTTCTCCCAAGTAACTAGTGATAGGACGAGAGGAAATGGCCTCAAGTTGCACCAGGGGAGGTTTAGACTGGCTATTAGGAAATTGTACTTCACTGAAAGGGTTATCAAGCATTGGAACAGGCTTCCCAGTGAAGTGGTTGAGTCCCCGCCCCTGGAGGTATTTAAAAGACGTCTGGATGAGGTGCTTAGGGACATGGTATAGTGGTGGTCTTGGTAGTGTTAGGTTTACGGTTGGACTTGATGATCTTAAAGGTCTTTTCCAACCTATACGATTCTGTGATTCTGTGATTAAAAGAAATAAAAAGGCTAAATAGCAAGGGCATTAATTTTCACAGAACAGTGAACTCCTACCCATTATCATTAACATTAGTCATTAATGTGTTTATTCCAGAACAGATAACCTAATCATTTGCTATCAACAAATCATCTGCTATGCCAAACAGGACAACCTAACTTACTTATTAAGTAATTATTATCTTACTCAGTTTCATAAAGTATAATTTAATATGGTGTTATTCACTCACCATAGCATCTTTCCCTCTAATATTTTAAATAAATATATTACCATTATTTTGCATTCTTCCAAATTCCTTAGTTGAAAACACCTGTCCAAACTTGTCTTTAAACTTAAAATTCTTCTTATCCATGGAACTTGAAATTTCTACACAAAACTTATCCTTACCTTCCCAGAAGCGTTACAAAGTTATTTCACCCACTTTCAAAAGCAGTTAAACTTCTCCTGTGGAACTTGACCACTGTTTGGCAGAAAGTCAGCTTACTCCTCAGCGGGATTTGGAACAGGAAATGAATGCCACAGGCAACAAGCTGCAGGGGGATCTTAGCTTAAGGATATCCTGTACTCTCAGACCTACCTAGGGCACAGATTAATGCATTTACCCTTCAGTTTCTGGAGACATATTGTTTTTTGGGTTTTGTGGGGTTTTTTTTCTTCAATTCACTTACCATCAAGCACCCTTACAGGATAACGGGACACTGATGATGGCTACATAGCAGACAGGGTTTTCTTTTAAGCCTACACACACAATTCTCTAGGGACCTTTACTTGCTTGGAGGTCTTCAATCTAAGTATTGATCCAGTACCACTCTATTTAGCTTGTGTTCCTTTGCAAGATTGCAATACCAGTATAGTTCAACATGCAGTCACAAACCAGTAGAAGTTACAGAATAAGGACAGCTTCTTATTTAAGCAACAAAGCAATATAATTGTTGGCTATGTTTGGGATGATAATCTCAGCCTTACAGGCAAGCACCTTCACACAAACTCAAAAATTCTTTTTTTAGAGGAAAAAAGTGGTAACAGGAACAAGGCATGGATAATCTCCCAGCAGGATACTTTCATTACATGCACCAAAAAGTAAAGAGTATTAAGAGAAAACTAGAGGAAAAGGTACAGCTATTATCTGTTGCATCCTAGTCTTTATTCTTTGTATAAGCCTACAAAAGACATCTATCCAATTTCTTCAGAGCTGAATATTAAGGCAACTGTAAAAGGAAACAGATCTAAATGACTAATTAGCCATTAACTTTCCAGATAGCCTGAAAGTGCATAGGTAAGTAAGAAAGTGAATTTTAAAAATGCTAAACAAGTAAGGTATATGAAACCATCTTACCAGATTGAAAAGCGGCCACACCTAACCTGAAACTGGATATTTTTATTTTCATAATATTTTCTGGCAATATGCTTTGTTCTTTTCTGCATGCTTTCTCTCACACATGAACACAAACTTAACTCTCATGTTGTACAAAATGGAAGAGAGTAGTCATTAAAACTTACTGCTGAACAAAGCACTGAAACTCACAAGAAGAGTTCTCTACCCTGAGGCAAATATGATATATTTAAGCTTAATTTAAGCTTATGCCAGATACATAAATTTAAACGTTATGTTACGTAAACTGACTGAACAAAGAAGTGAAATGGGAAAGAAGAAGAAATAAACATAGCAGGTCTCCACTTTACCAGGAAGGCAAGTTCTTCTTCCACAAGGAATTTCTTAGGTCACTGACATGCAAACTGAAAAGCCTCCCAAGTTTCTCATACACAGCAAAAAAGGTTTTTTTTAAATTAAGTTCTAACACATAACCTGAGGCATACCAGATATAGCTACTAGACAGATGTAGTAAAAATTAGACAACTTAATCTCCAAGTGACTGGAAATGTAAAATTTGTCCCATTTCATACTTATAAGTGAAGGCTGTTTTCTCCATCTGTGCAGAAAATCCACAGTGCAAAGTACTGTCAACTGAGCAGCGTTATGAAGTAAAATGTTTGGACAACTAAGAAAAGACCTTAATCAGACTATCATGTAATCTAGAGCACACACTTACCGTATGCTGTCACTGTCCCAACATAAGGCCCATCGACCACATTTTTATTTTCTTCGGCTAATGCTTTAATGTATCTTTTGCTGAGATCCAAAATTTGCTCACGTAGGACTGAACTGCTTTCATGTTGTGTTTGCTGCTGAATAGTAAAATGCAGAAGCATCATTCCCCAAATGAAACCAAAAGTCACCAGAAAAAAGCCAAGTTTCTGAGAGGACAGCTTCCATGGAGAGAATGCCATGATTCCCAACAGCTTCACACAGTTACTGCAAAGGTTCCTAAAGCATGAAGCCAAACAGCAAGTTCATGGTCCAGGTATATAAATTTCACAGAGCAGGACTCAGTCTTATTCCAACTCCTTAGTCAATGTACATCCGTATTTCAGTTCCATCCTGTTGCAAGAGGAAGAAAAAGAAGCATAGTTACCACAAAATATTACAAGTTTTTACTAGCCATACTAGGTCTTCACTCTAACCGGTACAAAATAGGAGTAGACAATATGCTTTCTTTGTAAATGTTTAATTTGTATGTATCAACATTGTACTGTACTAGCCAGAGCACAAAGAAGCTGAGAAAAGCACTGGAAATAGAACAAAGAGGGAGCGATGCGCCTGAGCAGGTGTAGAACACCTCTCAGTATCTGGATCAAATTCAATGCTTCAAGCAGTTTCTAAGCTGAATTTCAAGGTAAGGCTGCTTTTCCATATTTTTTTTGTGTGTACACACAAAACTTAGTGATGTTGCCAGTGCAGCAATTTAAGACAATTCTCAACATAATTCACTTCTCAGAAAACAAGTAATTTTAGCTGGCAGTGACACTGCTCAGAGTTCCTGGCAAGAGCTACAGCATATGGCTAGATAGGTGATCAGGAAATCAGACTCCCTCAGGGGTAAAGAAGAAAAAAGAAATCTACATTATTTAAGCCAATACACTCTCCTGGCTTACACTGCAAGCAGTCAGAAGGCTGGAATAATCTCCTCTTGCTCCTGTGTGGCCTCCACCATGCATAGTTACTCCTTATTCATAAAACATAGTCCAATGAGTTTGCGCTTTGCAACTAAATTCAAAACACATACTTCTGAATGCTACAATGTTTTTTGTATATAAAATTAATATTCTCTGAGCTTTTCACACACGAGGGAAAACAAATTGTAATAACGGCCTTCAAGACACAGTAGGACCATCTTTTCATGGTAAACTCAAAGATAAAACCTGGCATAAACAATCCAAAGGCAAGAAAAGCTCTGTGGTGAGGGCTAGAGGCAGGGTCCTTAGCATAAAACCCGACAAGAAAGGTAATTAAAAGGTAATTAAGTGTCATCTATCATGTTAAAACACAGTTTTGGTAAAATGTTATCCTTTTAACTTCATAATGCTCCCAGACAGGATTAGAGAACATAATGTTCCCTCCCATTCTGCACTTGCACAGATAATGCAGATGTTACTCTGTTTTAATAGGATAATTACACAGATGCCTGCTAGCAGTGCTCCCTGTTTGTTAAAATGCCCTTTAGATCTTCTGCTTTCAGTTGAACCAGCAGTTCTGCAGAGGGCCAGAAATACCTTTGGACCACTTATCTTCCAACATGTCTTGTATGTGCATTTAGCATTATTGACTATTATCGACTGTAGAAGTGAATGTGCATTACATAGTAAACTAAAAGCAGACAAGGCAGCGACTGTACTAGTCATTTGTGTTGCTAAAAGAACAATTTGTAGCCATCTTTTGCTTAAGGAGGAATGGTGCAGAAAAGTGAATTGCAAGTACAGTGAAAAAGATTATAAAGCCCGCAAGTTGACTTTATCCACACTTAGAATATCTCAATAAAGAAAATGAATGGTCTCAACAGCAAAAATGAAGGACTCCATTTAATGCTGCTCTCCATAAACTTAAGTTAATTTTCCAAGAAATGGCAGAGGGAAGTTTCATTTCTATCAGTTTATTTAACTATAGCCTTGGGACACTCTTGGGCTGACTAAAAAGTAGATTATTGTTATTTCATTAAAAACTGAATGTTTTACTATTCTCTTGCAATATCTGGTGTGATAAAATACAGAAAATGCCATAGTTTAAAACAACATCACAACTTTAAAAAGAAATCTGAAATATTCAAGATTAATTTCCTCAGTGACTTAATTTCAAGTAAGAATTGACAGCGTCCTCTACAGCAATAAGATCTGTGGTTATAACAGTCAATATTACTTACCCAATTATCAGTTGTTTGTGAAGTGGAAAACACTGAATAAGAAAGTAAACCTATCACCACCATGTTTTAACAGACAAGTGCTAACGATTTTTTATGACTAGTAGTTTAGGAAAAAAACCTGCAGAACATAATTAACATTAAAAACAGCAATTAAAAAATACAAGTATTTCACCATCTTCTTTTTAAAGTTCTAGAACAGAAACAAGGATGATTACAAAAAATATTGTATGTCTAACCTATGAGAATGATCTACTTAAATACAGCTGTTGGCTTTTCTATTCTGTTTATCAACAGAAAAAAGAGCCTTAAATCCACTCAAAAACTGTAAGAAGGTCGACAGCAAATATTCAAGTTTTGCCATAAGAAATGATTAAAATTCACTGACAGATGGAAGAATGGCCCTCACTATTTCAAGTGCTAAAAGCAAAAAAGAAAGCCCCAAACCCCTAAATACCACAAGCCCTATTTTTACTGCCATTTAAGCAATTCCAGTGGCTAGCAACTTGATGAATGCCCAACAACATGTACTTAATCAATTAACTTTACAGCACTGCTGGTGGCCATGGAGGTTTGTAACGTGCACAGGAGAAGAATCTCTCTGCTTCCCACGGCTTCCATGGCCTGATGCACACCTGCACTGACTTCAGTATATGTTTAATCCCATATCTGACAGATGTCAAGGACTGCAACACAACTATTCCACGGTTAATGATTACCACATACCTATAACGATACATTATTTGGTATCTATGTGGACAGTGGCTAGAAGATATCAAAGGGTTATGTGGAATGCATGAAGACAGCAGCACAGAAACGTCTCTGTGGTATTTCTGTTTTGACAGGAAATTAATAACTGAAGTGAGCAACAGTTGAAGCAATAAACACACATTTGTCTACTGTAATCAGTCATGGACTTTGATAGTGCCTGCTGACTATTATCTGTGCCCATATCAAGTAAGTCATTCCCAAACTTAAGGCTGTAGAATATTTCCCTTATTCTCCTCCTTGCCTTATAAATGTTCTCAAAGGAGCTGATCCTGTTAACTATTAAGGCCTCTTCCTAGTCTAGTCTCCAAAATGCACAACGGGAGCCATATCTAAAGAGGATACGGAAACACATATTTGTACGTGCCTCTAAAGAATGACAGGCTTTTTTTTTTTTTCTTTTAAGCTTTGGAAAAAGGTGGTCTCACTCTAAGACAACTCTTGAAATAATTCCAGCACCCCTCTGGAAACTGGATATGTCATAGTTGTGAAGTTGTTTGTGAAACTGTTAGGGAGATAATTCCTCCTGATTTACTGAGAGTAGCTAATGTACCAAAACTAAACGCCAAGTGTGAAAAACAGGGTGAAAGTGAAAAGATATACAAGGCAAGAAAACCTTTAATAAAGAACAGCTCTGTTATGTTCTTCCTTAAATTCAGCTCTAACCAGCTAAAATCTCACCACAACTGCACCAACACACTGGTGTTTTGTTTTTTTTGTTTTGTTTTGTTTTTAAACAGACCAGTTACAGCCTTTGTGATAAACATACCACAATTTAAAACAGAGTTGCCTCTACCCTTAACAAAAATGATTAGCATATTTCTTTGGAAAAGGGCTAACCTTACACCCATTTACATAGGCATACAAATTTTAATAGTCTTAGTACTTTTAGTATTTCAAACAGCTTCATGAAACCCACATTTTCTCTCTTCTATATTTAGTAAAAGCCTGCTCAACAGCTGGTCAATTCATTAGTTATGGGGGATAACATTACCATGCCTATGTCATCACAACAAAAAACCCCTCACGCTATTTAGAATCATATCAGGAAAGTATCCCAATGCCAAAGTGAAGTGATCCGTACATCAGGGATGCAAACCACGCATTTCTCAGCATTAAATGAGAAATTTAGTATTTAAAGCCTTTACTCTTTTTTTTTTAAAATGCTTAAAATAGAGTACAAACAGTTAATCTTCATGTGAACAGATTCTGGTGACACATATCCATGTATTCCTCTTCACTTTTTAAAAAGGAGAATTAATCATCTACAAGAGATTAAGCAAAGTCTCTTTATAAGTATGTACATATACAAAGCTTGATGCTCTCTGTCCAGTCTGTACCTATATAAGAAATGATACTTACTCAGGGTAAACTTGGAACAACACTATCCTCAGGATAGTCGGGATTCAACTGTTCATCAGTTGAATGCACTGTTCATCACTAGCTCCACAGTTATAAAACCTTAACTATCTGTAGCCAAAGCAGAAGCTGTTGCACACATAAAAGCAGCAGCAGATTAAGTAGCATTTCATTATTAGCTTGTTATGAATTCAAACATAAGCAAACTTACACAGCATGACTAGTAAACAGTGTATATGCATTTTTGTACCAAGTGGCTCAGTAAAAATAGTACTGCCACTGATAGGAACAGGCCTCAGGCCTTATGCCACCTGCCTTTCTATGCCAAATGTGCAAGGCCCAAATTCTGGCCTCTTATGCTTGTGAAATTATTAGGAGAACTTGTTGCGTGAGCCAGAGCTAGGTACCAGGTGCCTCTTTTGTTATGGCACATGGCTTAAATATGAGTTAAGAACAAAAGCCTTGAAAATAGAGGCACAGGTTGAAAGCAGAGGCCCCAGAACTGTAAGCAACTCAGTGATGGTCAATTTTTAGTCACTGATGAAGTGCAACCTTGAGATTTGGGGAAAAAAAAGCCTGCTTTTCTTTCAATAGCAGCAAAAGCTGAAAAGGATGAATAAAACTACTAAGCAACAAGAGAAGGCACCTGTGACAGCCTCAAACATCTCGCCATCAAGGACCATAGCTATCAGTGCTAAATACATGGCACCAGCTCTGTGGTACTGTGTGCTCACAATTAATTTAAAATGAGATTGTTACAGACTAATTGCTTTGAATATGCAATGGTAATGACTAGGAATGAGTAAGAACTAGCCATTAGCAACGTGTATTATTAATGAATATCAATTTAATGAAGTTTTGTTATAAAGTTTAAAGCTGGTTTAAAACTGTTTTACCAGCCTTCTAAACCTTCAGTCACAGCAATCTCTCATTCTGTTCTTACATATATCCATACACAAACAACATATATTTAGTTGCAACATCATGCCACCCTGCCTGGCCCCACGCAATTTGTTATTATATCACAACCAGCTCAAAGAGGTCCTCTTAAAAACCCACACATCAGGATCCTAATATAAATACTGATCTACTTTCCAGACTGTTTTCTGAAGAGGGCATGCTGCACTTGTTTGATTCTTGTTTGATTCTGTTTGATTGCAACTCTTTGATTCTGTAGAACAACTTGTTACAGACCAACAGAGGACAAACATCAAGATGGGAATTTCCTCTACTCTTACGAAGGGTGTGTTAACCTAAAAGCTAACAATAATTCAAGTGTCAGTCCAGTGGGCTGCCAACACACCAGAGCTACAGCCAGAAAACACAGTGGTGAGTGAAAACACCTGCCATATCCCAGCACTTCTCTGCGAAGGGATGCCAGGAGTCATGCTTCATGCAGAAGCTGATGTAATGCATCTTAAAAGGGATAGGCAATCCTCTAAAACCTCCTTTCTAGGAGTAATGAGTCCAACTGGGACTGCTAGGTTTTAATAGTTTAAACCAGACATGCTTCAACATATACATAAACTAGAATTCCAGGCTGATGTTAACCACTGTCTCCTACTGCAGCTGCATTGCCTAAACAGATGTGC
Organism: Ciconia boyciana; assembly: GCF_034638445.1. Classification (NCBI taxonomy): domain Eukaryota; kingdom Metazoa; phylum Chordata; class Aves; order Ciconiiformes; family Ciconiidae; genus Ciconia; species Ciconia boyciana. Next base: position 8,506,235 of record NC_132943.1, read on the forward strand.
ACTATACCCCAACTGAATGCAAATTAATGGATTTCCTGGTACTGCAGTTCTTTATTCCTGCAGGAATATCTCAGCAGATGTCCCACCCCAGTTGGCCAATCTGTGTTCTGAAATAGTGCAATCCGTGCTGAAGACACCCCCCTCCCCCCCCGATTTTACTTATTGTAAGATGTTGGCTTTCTTCAGTCCTTTCAGAGGCTGAATCTACCTTTCCTTCTTTCAAAATACAGCACTAACAACAGGATAAGCTACAGCTTACTACTTAATACAGCCAAGTGAAATCAAAGAACAGTCATATGCTGTGTTGGTAGAAGATAAGAAAGGATAAACTAGATCAGAGAAGAAAAGAAGCCTGATTTCCAATAAGAATACTTGCATTTCAACACAACTTCGGTACTGACATGGCAATTAAACAACCAATACACTTAGGGAAAATGTTCTATTACATAAAACTATCCACACATCTAAAGAAAACTCAGGGCCCTCAGTTGTTATGCTGAGGGTTCAGAAACAGTCTAGCTGCCCATTAGTCACTGACCATGCCAAATGCATAAAGTGGAGGGCAGACACTAGGACAGTCAAAGGCTGACTCCACGCCTGCTTAGGGCAAAAAGGGCTGCATCCTGCCCTCCTAGCCTGACCAGGTCACAGCAACAAACGGAGAAAACTACAGCCTTGCAATCCTCTGAGAACTTACATTAGCTGCTAATTTTTTATTCCAAGAGACAAATTCAGCAATATAACATTTTACAAGATTTCAGAAGAAACTCATTATCACACATTAACCCAAAACACCAACCTGGTGGTTACTCTTCAGAAGAAAGGGAAAATATGATCAGATTAGAGTTAGTTTATAACTAAGCCTGGAAGACTCCACTGATTTCAACAACTAATCAGTAAACAATCTATTTCAATAGTTTAAGCCATGAATTTTAAGGCACCTCAAAACATTTTTGTTAATCTTAAAATAAACTTTCATCATTCAGTTGTGATCATCAGTTCTATAAAAGACAAGATTCATGATAGCATGTTCTGGAAGGCACAGAAACATGCTAGCAAAGCCGATAATATTAACCCACATCTGCAAGTCCAAGGTCTAGGTGAGGCTTCCAGCTGAAGGTGTACACAGTCCTTCCATACCTCACAGGCAGTCTCCATTCACAGCACCTCAGGAAGAGGAGGTAGCTGAAAAATCGTGCAACTATAGCAGACTCATCTGGTAACAGATGTTTACGCACACTTTTGCTAACTGCACATTTTATAACTTAAGTTCCTTAGTATATAAAGTAAATGCATAAAACCATTTCCTTAGCTGAATTACGGAGTCTTAGTTTCACAATTCCTTCTGCTGCTCAACTTTATTTTGAGCAACGCTTCTGCCAACCCATTCTCTTCTTCTAGCTGACAGATGTCACTACATCTTCTCTCTCACCACCCATCTACAGTTGAAATGGCACCACATACTGTTCCTGAAGTGGCAATTTGGGATGCAATCCTATGAAGTGAGAAGAGCAGAACAACACTGGGTCACAACAGTAAAAGCAGGACAGATGGACTGAGGGAGAGAGTAAGAGTATAAATACTCCGAGTTTGGGTTTTTTTAGGTTGGGGGGGCATGTTTGCTTGTGTGCGTGTAGTAGAAATTGGCAGGAGGTGGTGAGATGAAAGTTGATGGAGAGAAAAGCAGCCTTCGGTAAGATGCCATAAAAACAAGTAAATTTTTATCTTGAGCAAGCAGCTTGCCTTCACTTTCAAAAATCAATTTCTCCACTTAGAAACAGTTTGGGTGGCAATCCCATCATTATTTCCCTATGTGGGCCTGTGGTTTCACAGAGCACTCCAAAATGTTTCCAGTTTTGTACCAAGCACATAATTTTCTGTAGTTTAGTCCTACAGAAATTAAACCATCAGATGTTCTTCCTTTCATGTTGTTTGCTTACCCTGACATTTCAGGGAGGAAAGAGTAAAAAAGGGAGGAAGGTTTACAGAGAAGACAAAGGAAAAAAGGATTACAGGAAAATCCATAAGGAAAAATCCTTATGGATTGAAATCCTTATGGTTCAAATACTGTTTCTTGATTAATAACACTCCAGGCAATGCATGTAAGGCCATAATCACAAACTATCCTGATCTTCTTTTAATAACATTGCTTAGAGATCCAGAAACTGAATGAATTTTATGACTAGGAATAGGACTTTCTTGAACTTCAGAAAACCAGAAATATTCCTGACCTTGAAAAAAACAAAAGAAATTTACTTTTTTACAGCCATTTACAGGCGAAGTACAGGGTATATTAATAACCTTCATCTTGTTGCTGCACTAAAACAAGATGACCAAAATAGCATTTTCTCACTGAAAAAGAATATTTTGGGATGTCAGCATGCTGATCAAGAAATTAGGAAACTTTGTTTTGTTGGGTTTTTTTTATTTATTTATTTTGCAATAAAGTAACTTACAGAGACTGAGAGCCCCAGTCATACTAAGACTTAGAGAAAGGATCTAAAACATCCCTAAAAACAGTGAAAAAAGTATGCATGAGTCATGCTTTCATGCCTGCAAGAGTCCCCTGTAACTGAACAAGCAAACATTTAAAGTTACTTCATTAATGTTACTGAATTTTAAAAGTAGGACTCATGGACAAGAAGTTTTATCCTATTTCTAGTGTGGATACAACTACATAGCTTTTTCTCGTCCCCTCCTCGCATCTACCCTCAAATGCTAATATATGGCATCCTTTTATGTCATTCTCGATTTTACATTTGGCTTTTGCCCACAGAAAGGCATAAATATGGCACCTGCTGAGAAGCATGGTCTCATACTTTTCAGATCACCTGGAAGTTCTCCAATGTTATGAGCAAAACATCCTTGGTTCTTAAACAGCAATCCTGTGCATGCAACTTGGTTCCGGGAATTCTCTCCCGTCTCTTTAGGACACAGTATAACTGTGGTAGCAAGAGTTACAAGCATCACTATGAACTTATTCAGAAAACTTTATTTTTAATGAATAATAAAATTAAACTTCAGCTTATAATCAAAGCAACCAAATTATTTAGCAATCCTCAAAGAATTAAGTTTATTATATAGAAATTGGATCCATTAGCTCATTTCTTGCATCAAGCAGATACTCCAGGCTCCAGTCTCACCCACTGCTATTAACCACAAATCAGCCTGTTACATCACATCTTGCAGTCTGTCCAAGAGAAAAAACCAGTAACTCTCAACAGCAGCTCTGTCCAACTCACAGAGGAAAGTCAAAAAGTTCTTTGTATTCAGCAAGAAAGCTCTCATCGATGTGGATGCCCAACCATCATCCCTTGTCAACTTGATGGTCAACACACTAAATGTAGTCTTTGGCAATTATGTCAGACCCCAGGCAGACAGGCGAAAATAAAGTACAAGATTTAAAGAAAGATCCAAACATGTTCGTGCTCAAAATACTCACTATATCTTACTGAAAAAGCTTTTCAAAAATAGAACACAAAAATATAAGTACATCTGTGTAAGAAAATTAACTGTCTTGAACTTCTTATCCTTTGCTGGGGATGGTGGATAATCAAAACAAAAAGAAATTCTCATTAAATTGGGTTGAAATAAACTGTCACTACAGGCTCTACATCCAAACTTTCTGTAAAGGACAAATGTCAACAGAAAAAGCTAGAAGAGTCAAGTTAAAATAGAGAAGAAGTAGAAATAAATACATAGGAAATTAGCATGTGTATGCTATGAAGCAAGTGTATACCAGTTCATAAGAAGAAAAAAAAAAACAAACCTAAGCTGAACATTAAATTAGTCTTCAGAAATATTTATTTCTTCTTGCTTTAGAATGTCTTGAACCTGGGTCAAAGTATAACATTTCTTCCAATGGATTTGTTCTTGGCAAGCATTTTGAACACATTCCAGATAATGTGGCTAGACAAATGGCTGAAAATACTAGCTGCGCCTCCAAAGTACAAAATTTAATAGAATTAAAACTTCAACACAGTCACCTGTTTGGAAGCAACAGTACTGCTGATTATTCTATTGCTCTAGTTTCTGCATTTAAATCCTTCTCTTTATTATTGAAAAGGATGAAATTGCAATTTGCTTCTTACCTAATTTGAAAGTTAGTAGGACAGCAAAATATTTTAACCTATCTCTTGCATCACCTGCATATATCCTGTTGATTAACATTGGTATTTATTAACAGCTGTTACCACCAAAGATTGGAAGAGCACTTCCATTGAAATGAAAGCTGTTAATGTTTCTTATTTCTCTTTGTAAGCAGCAGCAATTTGTCACACAGAGATCAGTTCTGCATAGTATTAAAAAATACAATCTATCCCATCCTAACTGATGAGTGACTATAGTGTTACTGGGTCAGTAACAGCACCACAGCCACACAGCTCACTTTTTTGTTAAACTGTAACAACCTCTTACCACAAACATAGCATTCCCACTGTCCAAATATTTAAAGGGACATACACGTACTTCTGTACATGTCCAGTAAAGCCCAATTAGAAGCCTACAGGCAGAACTTTAAAGCAACAGTAGAGCTTGAAAGCAATGCTTTTCCTCCAAAAGCACAGGACCAGCCACCTTCGTGGAAGGGTGCCACGTTGGGCTAACGTTAGAAGAAGCATTAGACAAAAGTTTTGATACCTACGCAGTTCTGATCCATCCAGCCATAAGCAAATAGTAACAATATGAGCCTTCACATAAAACCCCTCTGCACATGATTCTCACAATGCTGCTATGAATTGTAAAGCTTTACTATAAACTATGACAAATATCAAATGACTTGGCCATGACCACGACTGTATTTTCAAATGAGAGCCAGCACCAGGCCAAGCACAACCACATTCTAACCTGTCATCTATTATATTATAACCATCGTGCTGCTGGAAGGCCATCAGCTTGCCAGTTATCTGCAAGATCTTAAGAAACTACACAAGCTTCCTTTGCAAATGTATGAGCTGTACTTAGTATATCTAGGGCACAACTTAGGAACTATTTTGAGTACGTGGAAAACAGCCTCCCCTCTTTCGCCATCCCTAGACAGCTGTAGAACAACTTGTACTGGCAAACTCTGAGGAATAGCTCTGTTTCAGCTGTAGCCCTTACAAAGCTAAATTGGGGGGGGGAAGTGAAGTGTAGAAAACAGCCAGCATGGGCAGCATACGGAAAGTTAATCAGTAATATAACTTTATAGTTTCTCTCTAGACTACTGCTAGGCAGGGAGAGGCAGGAGGACACACAAAAAAACCCCACAATCCAGGAAATAATATGAAGAAGTCCTAGCAAGCAACAAAGGTTTCTGAGGTATGTTCTGCACAACATAGTTCTAAAGGATGGATGCAGAACCCCGTAAGATCTCTTCATTGCTTATACCCCATCATTAACAACAATGTTCCTCTTTTTAGCCTCTCACTCCCAAGTTTTCAGTCCTCTAGATAGCTATAATCTACTATTACTTGAGAAAGCTATTTCATCTGCTGGTTCTGGTCTACAGTGCAGTAATGGTTTGGGTAATTAACTTTCTTTAATGCCTCAATGCTTTTTATAAATCATCCAAATTACTGGAAAGGCCTCCTTTCCAAAGCATGTTTTGTTGAGGCTATTGTCAATACTCTCATTCAAGGTTTGGTAGCAAAAGTAGCTTCATTTTCAGTGCTGAAAGCAAACCTTTATTCCTCCTGCAGTGCAGTTCCAAAGTAAATGTAAATGTTAACATTCTGGCAAGTTTAATTATTTACAGTATCAAATGCTTGAGTGGTCATGAATTTCCTCTTCCTTCTCAAAGGATCTAGTTAGAATTTACACAAGAAAGTTATCCTTAAATAAACCAGGAAATGAAGCCTGAAGTCTGTCTTTAATAGACATAAAATCACACCTTAGGTCTCGAAATCTCTATTTACATCAGCAAGTACCACAGCAGACCAGGAGCATATTTGCAAAACAAGATGATAGGTTTTGAGGACCTGACATTCACACCATAGGCGTTTCAGCTCAGGGGTGTGGGTGTCAGTACCAGGAGGACAGTGCTGTGGATTCTATCTAGACTGGTCTTAATGTCCTCGAACTGTTGGTATTTGGTCGTTACTTGCATTCCTGGAATATTTTCATTAAAGAGGAATTCAGATCTCTAAGAGTACTCCACAATATAAACCAAAGTGTTATTAGCAGGGTTATCAATTCACTTAAAAAAACATGTCTCATTCAAACCTATGTTTGAAAACATGCTAAACTATTCTGAACTATCAAACTCATTCATACCATAGATACTCATCACAGAAATTGCCAAGGAAATAAACTCATAAATCAATTACCTGCAGTTATTCTCTCAAGTAACATAACACAATTTGTAACGTTAATGGCCAAAAAGGTATACAAAAATCCCTATCCCTTTCTTTACATGTATTTTGGTTATAGACTAGCACACAATTGCAGATTTACTGAGACAGAACACACTTGAAACCAGAGTTCAGCTTACATTTGAATGAGCTGTAACTATACCAAAAAGGGTTTCCTGAATTCCTGCCGCATGGTAACATGCTAAGGTTGCCCAGACCACATACGATCCATTTTACAGATATCGACCCATTGTAACAAAATGCAAACACTTCAAAGAACAGTAGCAATTTAGTTTTCTGCATTTTATTTTTTCACCATCTCTTCTAATTCCATGCCTTTCCTTACTGTGCTACCAGGGGCCTTCTGAGCCAGCTACTAGTTTACAGAAAGCTTGCAGAAATTTCACCATCAGTTTGACGGAAATTCCAACGGGAATTGGAAGTTATGAAGGACAAAATTGGATGACTGAAAGAGCCTTGTTTTATTAGGAAATTAGACTAGAAAAATCAGAGGCAGAAATTTTGTATTCACACATTTCAGGTGTAACAGATTACAGATAAATAATACCATCAATAGGAAAACAAAGCTCAGGTCTTCCTTTTAATTATGAACAAGAATTTGCAAATGTCATCAGCATTTCATTGATGCAGTAATCGATGCAACTGCAGAACAGCAGATATGAGAAGAAAGTTGTACAGAAAACAATAGTTGGTAAGAAGGGGGGAAACCAGCTTGAAACCTGGGGGGGGGTAGGTGGGGTGGAAATCACTATACAAAAGACTAAGTATTAAGCTGGTTAAGAAACTGAAAGGTGAGGCAGGGAGAAGAAAAACAAATGCCTTGAGTGAGGAGATCAGGTAAAAAAAATATTTCAATGCAAGTCTAAGAGAGAGTAAACAAAACATATGTCAAGCAGATACAAAGGTACTAGAAAAAGCAGCCTGAAAGACAAGGGCTAAAACTGAATGGCTGAATACACTGGGTCACAGTAAGACCAAGGAAACAGATCAAAGAACATAAAATAATACCAAATCAACATTATGCATGATATGCCAACAGACACAAAGGATATTACAAGTGCAACTGGTAATGCATAACTAATAAGTTTCCATATACAAATAGGACTGTAACTATTGACAGAGGAAACAGTTGGCTTGTCAAAAGAGTTATCGCTATTTCCTGATATACTTAAGCTGATAAAGTTTTCACCTCAAGTGAGGAATAGTTTTTCATTTATGAGAAAGCCACAAACAGTGACCAGAACTTCCTGTTTCAAGACCTTCCTTAAATAAATTATCCAAGATAATGGAAAACTCCTTCATAACTACTATTCCTCAATATTACTGTTAGTCTTATCAATATAAGAACTTCTAACTATATATCAACTCTAACAATATATCAACAAAAAAAAGAAATTCTCTTAGGGTCAGATCTCTACGCAATTTATCTTCCAAACACTTGCATTGATTTACACCATAAGGATCTGGCCCCTAGTGTGTAAATAAGATCTGTTCCACTACACATATATACATTCACAAGCATAACGAGTTCTACAGGTCTCAGTACTCATCAGGGACAAAACATAACATTATCTTTGCATAAGACATTATGGGTCTACGTTAAAGTTGCTGCACAGGTGGCAAGAGGATGCTGGAGACAATAATAGGAAATAAAGCCACAGACCCTGCAAGAACATATTCAAGATTTACAAGCAGGATTATGAAAATATTTGGTGTAAATTGCATGTTAAGCATTTACAGCTCAGGAACTCCAAGGTCTAGGGTCACATTAATTACTTAAATAAATTGGTGAACATTACCTCCTTCCATGTGGTCAGTGACGATTGAGAGTTCCTTTAAACTTACATTTTTCAAAACTGTAAGTAATACTTTCAAATGTTCCGAAACAGCCACCCTCTTCAACACATTTTACACGCAGAGTGACGTAGGCAGAGATACTTGGAAACACTGTATAGCCATGTATCTAACAGGCGACAGAAGAGACAGAACTAACCATCCTTTATATACTTCAGCAATTTCCATTGGTTCCTCTATGTTTATTTTAGAGAATAAATTCCTCTCAGTGGTCTGATAATACCTAATTAATTATGTTTATTGATACCAGGTTTAGGCTACTAGTCAAGTGTTCTCACATTAAATATTGCACAAGAGTGTCAAGACGGTTTTTTTGATAGTGTTAAATCTGAAGACAGCCAAAAAAGAACATGTTTTTAAACCCACTCTTGTCCACAGTTGTAGCTTGGGAAGTACAGAGTAAGTGAAGTTTTCTACGGAAGTTTTTCAGCTGGCTGCTCCCTTTCTGTTACTAGCACAACACTATCTTCCAGCCTATGTACTACTTTCAAAGTTTGTATGCATTCACTTTATCAGGCTTTCCAATTCTACTTTGTTAACAACAAAATCTGCTTTCTGAAGGTTAGTAAACATACTTCACCACAAGCAGCAGAGCTTTCATATCTCGTACTGGGAATCATCCATACTGTTATGTTTTAACAGGTGGCTGCGTAGTGAGTGTCAAGCAAAGAAACACTTACTTGCATAACATCCTTTCTGCATTTTTATATAAGCACAAACCAAGAAGCACATACTGCTAGAGAACAGAATAATTTTGGTGCATATCAGATTTTTCAGATTTCTTTATCAAGTATGATTTAAATATCTCATCCGTTCCCTCTTCCCCCTTGCTTATATGCTATCTAAACTTTAAACTCCAAATTCAACAAAAGAACAACCCTCCAAATACTTGTTTTATAGATGCAACAAATTTTGTGAGTTTGGCTGAAAGTACAAGGTTCCAATTTGTCAGGTCTGCTACTCATGAAGCCTCAACCAGAGCTCTGCTTTAGCTTGCAAAGGAGTCAATGCTAAGCACTGAGAAGCAAAACCCACCTTGTCATGCCATTATCTTCATCAATAAACCGAACTAGATGGAGGACTATAAAACAGAAAAACCTTCTATCAGCTTGACCGAGAGAAAAGATACCAGCCAAACATATCTGTGTCATTAAACAAAGACTTTCCAACAGACACAAGTCAATGCTTTCAGCCGGCTTGCAACCTGCACAGTACTCAATGCACTGGTTGCAGTAGCTCATGGTGATTTATGACTGCAAACCAGAGGTCACTGAAGTTAAGAAGGTATGGCTTGTTAGGCTCTAATACAGGTAGAGTTTCACTTGCAATAATTGCCCCAGTTAATGACAGAGCAACTGACTGCACGTGCACCCAAATAAACGTTTTTGTACCCAGTTCTCAAACTAGGTATCGTAAAAATCAAAAATGCCCATTACTAGCTTCACTCAGTTTGCAGTACAGTGGAAAAATCTGGACTGGCAAGCCTGATTGGCCTCTATTTCCCAGTACTAGGAGGAAGACCATACATGTTAGATGTAAATTGCAGACCACCACAATAGTCCTCAAAAACCCCCTTGTAACTCCACTCAGGTTCCGCAGTCAGGGCAGAAACACAGAAAAATCCCCCTCAGCTAGAAGGCTTTATGGTGGGAGTGGGGCAGGGTGTTCTTCCATCATTTCATGAACCTTCAAAGTAACACGGTGCCACCACTGACCAGCATATATCTGCATTTTCCTATCACATCCCCATGTTCTCTCATGATGTCTTCCCTGCTAGTCCACAAGGAGGAAACCCTCCAGTGTTGGACCACCATCCGCACACACACCCCCTTCCCTCAGCAAAGGTGCCACAAAAGGGATGGGGAAGCATGTAAAGCACTAAAGGCAAACATTACAAATAGCATTGGTAGAAACATTTGTCCCCGATGCCTTGAAGTCCCCTCCTATCAATTTCCTCTAAGTACCAGTTTGTATATAGTACCCCTTAAATTATTTTATACCACTAAATGCACTGTGCCTCCATCATATTATGGCCTAGTTCCTTGATATTTTCCAATTAAAACAGGATGAAAACTCATTTTTCAAAAACTTTTTTTTTCCTCTGCATGGTAATGAAAAAATAGATAGGTGCTTTTCCCCACTCCAGTTGACCTTTTAGTCTTTTGAGGGGACAGGGAGAATTATTACTTGAATTTTTTACACTTTCTCTCAAAACAAAGGACAAAATCTTATATAGCACCAGTCTCTAAAAAGAATAATGGTAATTCTCGTTATTTAGCTTTTGAGTATTATAATGTACTAGATGTAAAACTTCATAAAAAACACTTAATTCTCCGTTGAAGGCCAGCCATCTCTGAGGCAACTCTCAACAATCAAACAGGAACATTTTCATCACTTTAGAATAATAGGTTTAGTGGGGAAAAAAGCATTAAGTGTATTTGACAAACATGCACAACATGAGACAAGCAATTTGCACATGTGTATACAGAGATTTAAAAAAACCATAGAGGACTTTTTGTAAAATGTGCTTTACAAAAATACAGAAGAAAACCACTTTAAGACTTCACGATAATGAAAAGATAACCTGGTAGACTGGCATTTTTCCCCACTTTAGTAGATTTTTCAGTCTTTTTAGGGGATAGGGAGATAGAGTTTGAAGGACAAAGTAGGAACCAATAACAAAGATCTAACATTAGCAGTGGGTGCAGGATAAATATCTAAAAAGTTTCATGAGCAAAACTGAAGTGATACTGCAAACACTGCAAGCAAATAAACATCAGGGAGATTAAAAATGCAAACCAGCAAGCATTAGAGAAGTGTCAGCGAAACCACTAACAAAAAACCTCCCCACACTACAGCAAACTCCAAGAAACCCGGTTTCAAAGAACAAAAGCAGATAGTTTTTCTCTTTCAAAAAGAGAAAGGCGCCAAGAAATCCCACAATTTTTATTTAAGAACCTTGACAAGAATTCATTTTTAAACTTAGTGTTGCATAACTACAAAAAAAGCACCATCCACTGAATTTAATTTATTTTAAATAAAAATGTATTCACTAACATTTCCTATTCTTCTTCCTCCACTGGATTTTTTTTTAATTTCAATATCGCAAGAAAGTTTCAGAAGACCAGGTTTGGAAAGAGTATTAAATTAAATACCTGTTGTGTAATTTTTCAAGAAAAGCAATTAAATGGGACTGGCTAAAACAAACCAAAACCAAACTCTAAACAAAAAAGGGTGAATTGAGGCAAGGAAGAAAAGCAGCAACTCCCAGGTTTCAACAGATAGCATAAGCTTATGTACCCCTTCCAATGAAAACAGAATTAAAAGAAACTAAAGGAATAATAAAATTTGTAAGAAGATAAGGCTTGTTACAAATTCCAGTGAAAAAGATAATCCATTCATCTCCATCTGACCTAAGCTTCCAGTTAAAGCACAAGGAGGGAGAAACTAGTCTAAAAGCATTGTTAAAGGCTAAGTACTTAAGAGGTTTTGTGTCAATATACAAGACGAAAGGACACAGCACAAAACTCAAGTAACGCATATAGGCTAAAAACCCCAAACAAATAAAATGTGATTCCTGTGAATCACAAAAACTCCACAACCCTGACCACATTTTTCATAAGTCAAGTTGTAATTCTTATATGTATTTTTCTGTCTGGAAAGTTAAATTCTAGGTACCTAAATGTATCAAACTGTACAATATAGTGTAGCTTGTAGAACAACAAAAGAAAAAAAGAAAAAGAAATTACCACAATTGCTATCTCCTAGCCAAGTGGTTGGATTTCACTGGAATATACAAGTGAAAATGTCATATTGTACACACAGGATTTTTAGAGTCAGACCTAACCCTCCAGACTAGTATTTGCATTACGGTAAATCCTACATATGGATTAGGAGACTTTGGCTTGTCATACAACAGTACCAAGGACAAAGATATGTCTTGTGCCCAGCAGCCAAGCCATGCAAAAACAGGTGATAAGAACGAGCAGATGGACAAACACAAAGAAACAAACTGTAGGAAGTAGTGCTAACGAGACTGGGAGTCTCATTTCCTTTTCTTCCTGTAGACATCACATCAAAGTAGAGTTTTCAGAAGAGATCTGAGAACAGTGAAGTAGTTTTGCTGAGATTAAAGGGAGAATTCCCACCTGTGTTAGGGAGGAACAAGGGAGAAAGCGAAAAGATGCTTTTTACAGAGTCTCTATCTGACAGGAAAATCTAATGCGGGCAGCACATAGCCCAGGTGGAGGCAAGAAGCAAGCCCTCATTGCTGAATAGGATGGGGAGACTGCGAAAGTGAAGACAAGAAGATTGTTTCAGTGGGGAGAACAGGAGTGGAAGGAAGGATAAAGGGAACACAGTCAAACTAGTATGTACAGGAAAATAGAGGACTTGAGAGAGCTGTCAGCACAGCAATGCCACACTTGTGAAAGCCAGAGAAAAACCATGTTACACTGAATTGAGATTAGAAAGGGGGAAGGGGTGTTTGCCTGTTAAAACAATTATGTTATATGACAGGATAAAAATGGCCATACCTCACAGAAAGTATGTCAAAACTCTGCAAGACTCGGGCTTTTTTTTTTTAATGTCCTCACATTCAGAATTTGGAAGGAGAGGCTGATACTGTGGCTAGGAATGACTGGGAATGGAGATGAAAATGGTTTCAAGAACATGAAGTTGGATTTACTAGCTTAATGGAGGCTTACTGTGCAATATAGGAATTACATGCAAGAATGTGTCATTGCAAAATATACTCATTTACAGTTTTTATTATTAAATAAAAAAGCTATGTTACTATCCACATTTAATCACTATGACTATTAAGGAACGAGAACAAATTCTGAATTTCTGCCAACACCAACATTTTTCTTTACTACAGAAGTGTGCCTTAAATGGAAGTAACACACAAAGAAAAATAAGGGGGGTTTTGTCAGTCATGCCAGATGACTGTCAATAAAAAATGCTCAGTATTTGTTAACAGATTCTAAAATTTTTTTTCTGCTAAGTTTCAAAGAATAGATGTCTCAGAGGTGTAACTACGGAAGTGTTTTTTTTTTTTTAAAAAAAAAAAGGCTTCCTTTTTCATTTATCATTAAGAACTTTTAAAGCACAGAAGGTCCTTTTCCTGAATTTTAATGTATTAAATAGGTTAAAGAATCCACAGAAATCCTTCACGTTATGCAAAGTACTGTCCTTGACAGTTTTTGTTGTTTTGACCCTTTAGCCCACAACATTAGGATTTCTTATAATTAACTGAGAACTATGAGGCAAGCCCTGAAAAAAAATTCCCTTTAATTATGGCAACTATCAACAGCACAGCAAAAATCAAGAATTTTAAAGAAATCTCAATAAAGATGCAAAGAGGTGTCTAAGAGATTTATGAACACGCCCAAATACACAACTCCCGCTGCACTTAATGAGACACTCCTGAAGGTGTCTAAACACCTTCTACAAATCAGACTCTAAGGAGATGTCTGAGCATACTTCACACCTGTAGTCCTCATCAATGTCAACTTGGTACTGTGGGCTTTTGGCACCTCTAAAAAAGCCTACACATTTAAGTCACTTCTGATTATCTCCATCTGTGCACATTTATTCTTGTATAAAAGTATCTCGTCTCTGTTTATAGTTTAAACCACAAGCCTGGACCTTGGGCTCACACATGGAGACAGGAATACTAACAGCAATTTATAAAAGAGTAGGAGAGAGGTCTGAATTTTCAGCACCAGCTTTTTCTTTTTTTTTCTCCATCCTTCTTAATATGCTAAAGGGGAAAAAGATTTAAAAAAAAAAAAGACAATTTGTTTAGGATATGGTATATTACACTTGCTACATTTGGAAAGTCAATTTAAATCACAGCTGTAACTCAAGAATTCGTAAGAATAAGAAAACTTCTTGAGATTCGAGAACTGTTACTGAAAGTTATCTTTTCAACTACTTCTCATGATTTGCTTAAACATTTAAAAACTGAGGGGACCCACTTTTTAAGCTTTACGTATTCCCAATTATCCTTATAACAATAAATCATAGTTTACTGCTCTGCTTTTTATATTGTATCAGTTTTCCACCTGAATTTAGGATATTTTTATAGTCATATATTTTATATTTTTATGTTATGAATATAAATTCATTCATACTATATATTCTATATTTATCTATATATGGATACAAATTAATGCAAAAATAGTTCTAATACAGACTAACATCCCAAATGAATGAATAAGAATCTGAGGAGAAAGGAAATATATGTGTGATGAAAGTCACGGGAAGTCATTTTCCATCACTTGTCTTTTGAGAGGGTGGTCAAAAGCTGTTTAATTTTGGTATTCAGGAAAACTTGATGAATTCAAGGACTATCTATTCCCATAAAAAGTGTATATATTTAGTAAATTCTTTCTTGGCATCATTTTCAGAACATTCATATTAACAGATGGAATAAAAATGTGGCTCATAGGCAGGACAGACTGACCTTTTAGGACAGGACTCATTTAACCCACGGGCAGATGGGACAGCATACTTCAGGAACACTGCGAATAGCTGTCACCAGTTAGTTCAGTAAAAGTTTGTCTGGGTCAGTCACTCAAACCTGAAGACCTAACGGTGTTATAACTTCCTCAAGTCCTGCAGACTCTTAGTACCAAAATGCTAATAAGCTGCCCCTGCAGGAGCATTTGTTGCTATTTCTACAGTTAACATTACTGAGAAACGTGGCCTTCTTGAAAACAGGACAAGACAGATAAAGATCCTGCAGGGGCTGCACCAGGCAGAGAATGCTGTTGTGTTTTCTTGAAACTCATTAGCGTTGCACAGCTGATGCCACACAGTGACAATGACAACCCCCAGGGATCTGACATAGGTTGCAGTCAAGGTAAGAAGAAAAAGATTAGAAGACAAACTTTAAAAAACGTTTTACCCTTTGCAAACTGAAGCAGATTTAATTAACAGTAGAAGCAGGTGAATGGGTTATCACGGAAAGGGTTGTCAAGCAGTGGAAGGGGCTGCCCAGGGAAGTGGTTGAGTCACCATCCCTGGAGGTATTTAAAAGACGTGTAGATGTGGAGCTTAGGGACATGGTTTAGTGGTGGACTTGGTAGTGTTAGGTTAACGGTTGGACTCAATGGTCTTAAGGGTCTTGTCCAACCTAAGTGATTCTATGATTTTCCTGGTGAGTTCTCTGACAGGTCTACTTCTGAGGGTTGGATGCATGTTACAGTGAGCCTCCAGAGAAACTGTATCAAGATTAGCTTTCTTTAGAGATGCCGGAGAATTAGAAGTGAAGAGATGGCTTGACTACCTGCATGTTAGGTGAAGGAGGTTATTTTCACTTTGAAGAAGTTGCAAGAGCTCCTGATTACTTCAAGAGGACACAGTGCTACCCACTGTTTAGATAAGAATTCTAGTCTGTGTGCTCAGAGTATTAGTTAGCAATACACTCTTGGTAAGTAATCGCAAAATACTATTATCCCTTAGCGCCATCAGACCTGATAAATACGGCAGTCACAGCCTTACAGGTTAGCGTGAAGAGTCAGAGCTCACGGGTGCTTTCTGTTTCACTCCAGCCAATACACACTGACCGCAGTAGGCCAGTCTTACTCTTCTGGTTCATGAAATTAGCAGACTGGCTAATCATAACTCACTAATATGAAAGCTATCGTCAACTACCTTGGTGCATTCTATCAAAGGATATAAAACAAAACTAGAAAGCTACCCAGAAGTGCAAAACATTATTTTGAAGGTACATAGATTTATTGTTGGATTACTTAAGAAGAATTATGTATATGCACAGTTGATTTCTGTAGCATGAAAAATTAATCTGTTCTTTTTCCAATAATTCATTTGATCTTGAATAGGGAATTATCAGTGCTGGGCGTTCAGGGACAGGAAGAAAGAAAAAGAAGTACAGCTAGTACCAACCAACAGACTCAGTCCAAAATAGCTAGAAGCTGGTCTAAGGAAAAGGATTATACCATTTAAAAAAAAAAAAATTAAAAAAAGAAACCATCATGGCTTGCAACAGTTTAAGGAGGAGTAATTTGATCATTCAGGAATCCATCTTAATGATGCTACTCAACTTAAAAAAGTGGAGTTGTTTACAGTAGTGAGAAAATAAAGACTGCTATAAAAATCATCTCCACTCATGTGTTTTTGTTTCTTTTTTTGTTAAGTAATGAAAATAGCAGACAGTTTCATTTAGGAAAATAAAACATAGTACATGGAGTGATTACCCTGATAACACTTGAGAACAAGAACCCACCATTGAATGCACTTCAGTCTCTTTTTATAAAAGATCATTAGCAATGTACTACTTTGCAGCAGTAGAAGAAAAAGTATGACCCAAAAGCAGCATCTCTCTCTTTACATTTATGTTTTCAGCATTATGCCTGATCTCTCCATCATCCTTTAAATCCTACAGCAATGCCTGGTCATGACCCATTGTTACAGCCTTGCAAAGTGACTTGAGCGAGTCCTTAAATTTATTTTTTTAAAAAAATAAGATCAGAAAGAAAATAAATTAACTCTTTTCAACTTCTTTAAAACTCATTCATTCAGCTGAACATGGACAAAGTGTTTCTCACTACAAACACTGTGCTTGTTTTCCAACACCTGTTGAGTGGTAATTTACATAAAAGCAAGATCATTTTTGACAGTGTAGGATTTCGTATCCAGTTTTTAAAATGGCAGTTGGCCTTTCTTTCCCCTTGCCCCTTTTAAGTATTTAATTGCCTTAGTCTACTGATACACTGAGCCACTTAAGAATCATTACATAAAGCCCACGCAACACACATTCATTACATCTGCTTCAAGATTTAATATTAAAATATAACACGGATTTTCATCTGTGTTCTGATTTTAGATTTAGATCACATGTTTTTCTCCACTGCTGTAAAGTTTTTATTTGGCTTTGTGAGGGATGAATTTAATTATTTCTGAAGTAAGTTCATCAAACAAGTCACATAAATACTACAAGGTTTGCAATAGTACTCACAGACTCACACATGACGGTATGTGTTTGGAATACACAAAAACCACTTAGAGGACTGATGCTCTTTATGATAGTTTTTTAAGATAAATTTGAATACAAAAGCTATCTTAAAGCATCTTGTCTTGTCATGAGGCACCGTCAAGAAGAGTCTGGTCTTGTTTTCTCTACACCCTCCAATCCGAGATTTATAAACATTAATAAGACTCCCCCAAAAGCTTCGCTTCTCCAGGCAGAACAGTTGCAGCACTCTCAGCCTCTCCTCCCATGCCTGATGCTTCAGTCCCTTAACAGGTGTAACCCCTCCAGTCAAAAGCTAAGTAGGTAAGGCAACTCATTTTGACAGACTTGAAAACCACTCAAACCTTAACAGTTCAAACCAAGCACACCATCCAAAATGGTGTACGTGAACATGGATATTCTAGAAGTACCCATAAACATTGTGGAAGCAATTTAGTTAATACTCCTGCTAGCATGGCATCATCTGTGAAAAACCAAATACTACTCTTAACATTGAAATGGTACTTAAATACACTATAACATGAAATGCTAAGCATAAAATGACACAGGGTTTGAGGACAATTTACAGTTTCAACTGTGTTGTTAACTGTGAAGGTGTTTTTAAAAGCAATAGGTATTTTAATGCTGTTCACACTTATTTGAAGAATTATATTATTACTACCATAAGCCTACATTTGCCCTTCTCAGAAGCCTTGATTTGCTATAAGTGAAAAATTTTTAACACAGTTGTAAATACCAAAGAGAAGCATCGATATTAGTCTATATGTAACTAGACTCGGAGTTAGTAACACTAGCAGCAGTCAACATTAACCCAAGCAAGAATATACACATTGGAGACACAGTCCAAGGTACCAAGCTGGCATATTGTATGGACATTTAAAGGCTTACTAAAACTTTAAAGAATAAATGAATAAGTTTCATGCTTCAAATATCTATTCCAAGCATCTTATTTGGTTTACGCACAGTTGGCTTTTAATAACAAGCCATACAGATAAAGAATTTTGGAGCCAATACCACAATTCTTGCAACCATTTACTAGAAAAAGCCATTAAAATCTTGCAAAACTTTTTTTTTTTTTGCAAGCAACAAGCATCCCTTAATCAATACAATTTCTATCAAGCGTCAGATGCAAGTAAATGTATTTTGGCCACAAATCTTGGCTGCATTTAGCCGAGTAAATGACACAAGTCTTTTGAAATTGCTTTGAAAGAACTGTATCCCCAGTATGAAAGAAAGGATAGTTATAGACATTACTCCACTCAACAGCTTTCTATAATTACAGTATTTCATCAATGAAATTTTATGCAGGTTACTAGAAAACCCATTCTGTTTCCCAGACAGTCCCAGAATACATTGCACAGTATCATTAAGTAAGTGTGTGAAAAGCATCTACTTTCACCCTAAGCAATTAAAGGCAAGTTTGGTCAATTCTCATATTTAAGCTTAGGTGTACTGTATTCTGTTGTTGCCTTATTTCAGGTCCCTTTCTAAACGGCAATCTCCCCATTGACTTTTTTCAATAGTACCTTCATCCTCAGAGAAGGATTCTGGTGTTCCTGTGTTGCCTTGTGAGTAAGACTTCAAAATTCTGCTTTAAAATGTCTGTTCCCAAGTATCCATACAACTATGCACTCTTCAGGAAAATGCTGGAAATGAGTAGAACTTAACTAGCAGCTCTTAAAACAGATAGAAGTCTCCCCTAGTATAATGAATGTGCTTAATCCCATGCATCCACTCAAAACCATTCCAGTCAAAACCATCCAGTCAAAACCATTCCCACAAACAGCCTGTTTTTGATGCCTCAAAGAGTTGTGCAATTAAAAAAAAAAATTATCCAAACAACTTGGGTATCTAGGCAGCATAGCCTCTTTGCATGTCAATACTGACAGCATATCTAAACCAGGTAAGTAAAGAGCAGAAAGCTGAAGCTCTGTGTGATTTATGCAATATTCAGATCAGCTGCACACAGATAATTAAATAAGTTTTGCCAAATCTCTACAGCTTCAGCTTATTCAGATTTAGAAAACTTTCACAAATTAATCAAGTTCTGCAAATATTTGGTATTATTTATTTCTATATTGTGGCAGCAAATAAAACCCACAAGTGATACACAGAAACTGGAGAGGAAAGAGGAGGGAAAAGGAAGATAATGAAGTAGACGTGGATTGTTGTCAAGGCAGTTCTGAAGGACCAAAGGATGCACAGTGAGAGAAAATGCTCCATCTACCCTAACAGCTGTTTGATGAGCGGTAGCTGAACCAGTTTCTTCCCTGAAAGCACAATAAATAACTCCCGAGTTGGTGTGGAAGGCAACAGGAAGGGGGGGAAAAGAAAAAAAGAAAAAAAAGGATAAAAACCACACATCTGCAGAACTGCAAAATTTGTCTTGAATTGTGTGGGAGAACTCTTGGGAGTTAGTTGCTCTCTTTCACTGTTAACACTGCCCACAGAACTCCAGCCTTTTCTGCTTTCAGGAGACAAGAGCATGACTATAACTGTGTGTGCTAGGATGCAGGGATTTCACGTAAGGCATGACATCGCCCATGTGAATGTGACATCCTCCTACTCCCCTCCCTTTCACTTCAGCCCCCGTTACCAATGAGATGAAGACCTCACCAAGCCATCATGGGAATTTTCTGTGTAATGGCAATAGAAGCTGTTTCAGTATACAAAGTATGTATTGCAAGGGCTCTTTTGAGGCAGTAAATCTTGGGGGGGGGCACAGAAATTTACATCAAGCTCAGTCCAATATACATCCTTTCCCTAAAAAGGGCAAAACCTATTAATATTAGCATGCTGAACCAGCAACAAAAACTACAGAGTTTGAGCAATATTTTCAATACAAGATAGTATTACTCATACACATTACACTTCAGTGCAAATTCTCATTTCTCCACCACCCTTTGGCTTCCCTTCCCATCAAGAAGCATACAACAAAGGAAATGAAACAGCTAGAGGAGCTACATACAATCCTACATATAACACTCCAACATTCACGATATAATGGCCTTTATTTTTCTGCTTCTTTACACTTTTTACAAAGTTTAATAAAAATTCACAAAGGTGACCTCATACATAGGACTGGTAAACACTTTGGACTCAATCTGTAGAAAGAGGTGACAAAATGCTTACCTTCCAAATTAACACACAAAGCAGATGGCAACCCCACACTAACTGTGGAATTGAAGAACAAGGTTCTCTCTGCCATACATTACAAGCACATGAAAGCGACTGCTAACAAGGAGAAAACATCTGGAGCACAGTGTTTATATATGGAACACAGTTGTTGACTAAGCAAACGGAACTGTGAATTTGCATTTGTTAGTTTATCTATAGTCTAGCTGCTATGCAAACAGCTACAAGGCAACATAAGAAAAATCCAGAAGGAAAGGCTCAAAACATTTTTGGGGCAATGTGTACACAATGCTTGTCCATACCTCTTTTAGAGCATGTGCAAAATTAACAACTTCAGTGGAAGATTTTCCTTCTGTTTAAGCATTAAAGAAAAATAGCACTTTTTAAAACCATGCACACAGAAAATCATCATGTAGAAGACAGACACAGGATGAGGCAGTTTGAAATAAGCAAACAATCCTTTGCTTTTTCTGTACTTTCCAGTTGTCATTCTAAAGCAAAACAGGAAGAATTTAAGGACCTGTCTGTTTTCAGATCAAAATCCTATTCCTAAACAGGATTAGTTGGTAACCTAAAAATATCAGCCAGTAATCTCCAAAAGTCATAAGCTCATGTACCCCACAAAGTCCTATACCAATCACTAACTAAAAGAAATTAGGTCAGAATCCAAATAAGATAACACTAGAGTAGCATTAATCATCTTATTTCAGAGCTGTCACATTTTAAATCTTTCATAGTTTCCACATAAATTATTAAAAACAGAGATCTACCAGACTGCTTTAGGGTTTCCTTAAAGTGATCTGGGATCAGGTGCCTGTACTTCTGACACTGCAATCTGACAACACAATTTCTTCCTTGACCAAATTCTGTGCCTAATTTCTAGCAGACTGATGTACCCTACCCACAAAACCAGAGAAGCTGTTCCTATTTCAATTCTGCACATCTATAGTCTCATCTCACAGATAAGCTGCACACTGGAACTTGAGAGATGTGTTATACGAGTCAGCCACTGGCCTGCTATCCCTGTACATTCCCACATCTTATTTACTATATATAAAATATAATAAACAGCATATAATATCCCCAAATCTTTGAAATCTAATAATGTAAAACATACAAAAATCATTGATACCTGTAGGGCTGTGGCACTTGGAGCTGGCATTACTGTATGTATCAAGAGATTTGGACTCTGAATCTGTTAAAATAAATCAATGTGAAGTTGATTTAGCCTCAAAGGCTAAATTCAGCCTCAAAGAGTTCTGTTCAACTTCACTGGAATTTACAACATATGCCCTGTACAAAATCTTTCAGTGTCATTTACCAACAGACACATTATCTCTTTATTATTACAACCTGCTATTGTAAAGTACTGAGACTTTTTATTAACAGGTGAAAAAATCTTATTATAATATCAAGTGATAATTATCATGTGATTGATCAATTGGTCAAATGATTGATGCAAATCATTTTTTGTACTATAGCCTAGTTTCCTTTTCACAATGCCAAGTCTTCTGAGATGCAGACCCCAGGATCTTACCTACATGTAAAGTATTTGAGCGTATTACAATAATTTGGATCTGGAAGTCAGCTGCACTATTAAAGAAGTGGCCACTTCAGCTTACGCTGTTACGCTCCAGATCTTGACTGACTGCCATTTGGGCAAAGAACACAAAGATTCAATGAAAGCATCTCATTGGTACTGTGTTCCCAGAAGTGGCATCACTGACTTACTGACAATTATCAACATTGCATCTACTGCTTTTAAACTTGGTACAGTACATTGACTGACACTGCTGACAAGGAGAGGGAGGTAGTAGCTATGACCAGAAAAAAGTTTCAGCTACAGCTTTTAGATATAGGCTGTCTCTTTCCATAATGAGAAGCAGCATGCTATCCAAGCCCTATGACATCTTCAACGATGAAATTAATACTTTATCTACAAAATCGTCACCAAAACCAAACCAACTGGATAACTAATGACAGCAAGACACTTTGACACTCTTATTTTGACTAATTTTACTGTGACATTTATAAGCTGTAATGAGCTATATGAATCAGTGGCATAAACCTACCTAACACATAATGAACTAGAGAGCAAAATACATGGTTTGACTGCTATTAAACCATACTTTAATTTTTTGCCATGCAGAATAAACCTCTTATTTAATATCATCATTTTTTACTTGTTATACAACAACAAGTTTCTGTCTATCCCTGGCTGAGTAACAATAACAATCACAAGTCTATAGACTGGCAATTCCTTTGGGAAGGGACATTTATTGACTGCAGTTTGAGAAAATACAGAAAATGTCATGAGAAAAGCCAAACAAAATCATCACTCCTCACACAGACACACAAAAAACCCCCCCAAACACAAAAAAACCCCCACCCAACCAACCAAACCCCCCCAAAAAACCTACCCAATGATTTAACCAGTGGCTACTGCCTCATCTTTGCTAGCAGACACAAGCTCCCTTTCCTCATGTGCTCTGAGGCCATCAGAAACTAAAGTATTGTCAGCATAACCTGGAACATGAATAAATGCTCTGTAAACACAGGGTGCAACCAGAAGGACAGTTCCCCTTCTTCTATTTGGGTCAATATCAATTGTGCAAATTGCATTGAACAAGCAGGGGTTTTGCTTGACTTTATTCTGTTTTTTTCTCCCTTGGATCAGCTTGCTTGCCATGGACCATCTCTGCTAATTTCCTCAGTCATTTGGATTTCTCTTGATCCAGAATATCTTCTCAGAAGCCCATACTCACAGGGGTATAACATCACACTGCATACCTCTGAGCATGATGACAAACCAATTTTGCATGTTCTTGTGTCGTGGTTTAAACCCAGTCAGCAACTAAGCACCACATAGCCGCTCGCTCACCCTCCCCCACCCTGGTGGGATGGGGGAGAGAATCAGAAAAAAAGTAAAACCCGTGGGTTGAGATAAAGACAGTTTAATAGGACAGCAGAGGAAGAGAAAAT
Organism: Ciconia boyciana; assembly: GCF_034638445.1. NCBI lineage: Eukaryota > Metazoa > Chordata > Aves > Ciconiiformes > Ciconiidae > Ciconia > Ciconia boyciana. The sequence continues at coordinate 8,529,557 of NC_132943.1, forward strand.
AATAATGATAAAAGAACGTACAAAACAAGTGATGCACAATGCAATTGCTCACTACCCACTGACCGATGCCCAGCCAGTCCCCAAGCAGCAATCGCTGCTCCCCAGCCAACTCCCCCCAGTTTCTATACTGAGCATGACGCCATATGGTATGGAATAGCCCTTTGGCCAGTGTGGGTCAGCTGTCCTGGCTGTGCCCCCTCCCAGCTTCTTGTGCACCTGGCAGAGCATGAGAAGCTGAAAAGTCCTTGACTAGCATAAGCACTACCTAGCAACAACTAAAACATCAGTGTGTTATCACATTATTCTCATAGTAAACCAAAAACACAGCACTATCCCAGCTACTAGGAAGAAAATTAACTCTACTCCAGCCGAAACCAGGACATCTTGTTACAGGCAATGCAGAGAATTCTGAGTTCTCTTCATACCACAATCTAGCACTGCTGCATAAAAAAAACCCAATCAAACACTGCTGTGAAGACACCATAATTAGCTTCATGCTCCCTCATGACAGCATATTGTAGATATGAGAGGATAAAGCAAAAGGCAAAACCAGCCAACACAAACTCAGTTTGAATGCAAGGCACAATGAAGAGCTGTGTGACCCAAGTTAAGCAGCCTGTCATGGAAGACAGACATGTGAGGCCTTCTTCCCAGTAAAATGGACGGACAAAAAGGTTTGCCAGGACAGTCAAACCTTCTTGCTGCCACAGCTGCCAGAGCACTCCTGCTTGGCTTTTCACTTGTCTTCAAAAACTAGAGGAGAAGTTCCACAGAAAGAGTTACACTTATCTCTTTTCCTGTTCTCTCCCCACCTTCCCCGGGGCTACAAATTAATCATAAAAGCTTAGGCAACTATAAAAGCCATCAACAAGAGACAGGCAGGAGTACAATTAAATAAACCCAGTAAAGTAAAACCCAAATTGCAGGCAGGCAATTGAACACGGTATCCCAACATTGATTTCAATATAAGCAAGGTTGCAAGAGCATCATGTTAGAATCTCAGCCTTAAGAGCAAGTTTCTTTAGACACTCGTATCAAAAATATTCATTTTCTAATGCAGGAAAAGAAAGCAGCCCAAAGCTCCAGCTGAAATATGACTGTTCTAGTAATCATCTAACCTTTGTTCACTGTTAAAAGCTTGACCCGCATTGTTAATGTTTATAACGTTACAAAGCATTAGGCCTCCATGACTTGCTCACTTCCTCGGTTTGAAATGGGTACCAAGACTGATGTGTCTCTTCAAAGAAAGAAGAAACTTCTAAAATATCTTGTCACCTCTACCCAAATGAACATTCTTCAAAAGGACTACAGAGCTCTTCATTTAAGTTCCAGAACAGTACAGATCCCATGATCCGAGAGCTACTAATTATGGGTTTATCTTTGAAGAAAGTACTGCCAGTGACACAGTAACTGAGTGGGATAACTCTAGAACAACCCTAACATTTCTCATAACACATCATATTTGTTATGAATCAAACCCATTTTACTAATGCTAATGTTAGAATTATCTTTTGACACAAAATCCACAGAACTTTGTTACCACAAACTGTGAAGCACTAATTAGAGCTTCACTACTCTAACAGCTTTCTGATCAGCAATATTTAAACAAAAAAGTACTGCTTTTACAAAGCACAGATGCTCCTTAACAAGATGTCAAATGAGTCAACTTATAAAGACCAGCTAAACAAGTATGTGCCAATATACTGTGGACACCTTATCCCGAAAATATATTAATGGATACGTGCCAGCCCTGCTTCAAAGGAAGCTACTGTGCAAGTCATAACTAAGTCTTCCTCCTGATCACAAACATGCAACTTCCTTAACTCTTGGAAATGTGTATTCAGGATTTAAGGGGGAGGCCGGGGGGAGATGAAAAATACCATGACTATTTTCTGCCAAGGGCAAAAACATCAGGAGTTCTAAAAAGGACTGAGATGACACTGAACATTTTAAAGGAGGATATTTCAAGGCGTATTCAGCAAAAATCCACTAAGAACTCAGAAGTCAATGGGAGCTTCCACAACAGTGATAAACGCTCCATTTAAAAAAAAAAAAATCAGGGCAACTATATAGGAAAAAGTGCATACAGATAAGGAAATAGGATGGGACAGAAGAAAACAGCTGGCAGAATATCAAGATCTTTAGATTCAAATTGGGAAATACATTTCCTTCATCTTCCTCATTTCTCTTGAGCTGTTACTAACCTGTAATGTATTTTGCATCTTTGTGGTACTGCTCTTTCAGAACCAATGTTTAAATTTACTAGGATTTACCAAATGCTTTAAGTACATAATCTACTGTTAGATACTTATTCAAAAATAAAATTAGTGGGTAGTTAATGTTGAGTGGGTAGTTAATATTAGTGGGTAGTTTTGCTATCTTCATAATTAAAGATCTGGAAAAAAAAAAAAGGCTTTTTTGTAACTAAAACAATAGTGAGGTTTTGTCTGAAGGTCAAAAGGTCATCTTTGAAGGTCGTATTTCTTTGAAGGTCATCATAATGGGCCATAACAAAGGAATTTTCATCACCTAGGTTAAAATTTGATGAATTGTAAATAAAGATCGCAACTGCTTATATTTGAGCTGAAGTACTTATGTTGGGAAAAAAAGTATATGTCCACCATCTGGTACACAGTAATTATAGAAATTAAAACCACATTTCTGTGGCCTGCCTTTAACAATTTCTACTGATACAGTAATACTTGATCTTCTTAGGGAACATAATCTAAACTTATGCTGTTAAATGATCATAGGACTATCCACTGTATGGCGTAAGCAGTTCATTAAGCTGGAATCTTTAAAAACACTTGCTTGCTCCCTAGTAATAACGGAAACAGTTTCTGTAGTTTTACATCATGCCGTTAAATTTAATCCACAGTGAAGGCAACTTAATTTCACACCTGCTGAGCGATATCCTGATGGATGGCACCACAGCAGGTCATTAATTTTCTTTCCTTTTGATTAATTTCACACCATACACTGGACACAGTCTTTTGAGTTACTATGTCTGAGTGCAATGCTTAATTCCTGTAAAGGGCTAAATCGGTTTTTGACTGCTTGCCAAAATGCAAAGAACCCAGATGTGATACAAGTGAAAGAAAGCTTCACAAGGCTTGGCACTGAACTCTGACACTGCTACAGGTGTGGCAGGACACTCTCACTCAGCAGTATATTTTAAGTGTGTTCTTCTTGAGCACAGCTTTAAAGCAAAACTTCTGAATACTCCTTACTTTTGAGGTATTGCTTATAAAAAAATTCTGTAGCATCAGTAGAGGAGGTAGCAGTGACACTACCGAAACAACTGAGAAGTTAAAGTTAGCCTTTTTTTGCCACTGAAACCCTCCCATCATTTAGTTACTGACTTTATACCTAACAAGGTATAAAGATTTACTAAGACTACCGTATCTCCTGTTTTCAAATAAAAATCAAGATTGCATGGGGTGAAAGAAGGGGAAGGAAAAGGTAACGTTCAAAGATTACAATAGCAGACACTGTTGCCACCACAGCACAAAGGGGAAGTTGTGGGTTATTTTGTCCCTCCGTAGTCAGTGAAGAGAGCTGGGGTCCTTGGAGCCCTTGAGACGCACATGAGAGGGTCCAGCCACAAAAGACGGCTGAGCTGAGCCAACAGCTCACAGCTGGAGAACAGGCTAAACTCACTCCACACTTCTCATCCTACTGCTCCAAGCCACTCACTCTCACACCCTCCTTTGTGCTAGATGTGTCAAATCAACAGATCCCTCGATGAGCTGACACAGATCATGAAAACAAAAGAAGCCTTTTTCTTACATTAGCTTTCTGCTTGTTTTGCAAACCAAGCTGTCTAACAGATGGGTCAGGTGCGTATCAGAGCTAGTGAAAATGAGAAGGAGAAATTGTATCTTTCGGTAGCAAAGAGCTGTTTAGCTTAGCCCTTATTACTCTTTTAGGGAGTGATTCAAAGCAGCAGCCCCAAAAGCCTCGTCCTCTGTATTGACTATGGAAGGACCTGACCTTCCTAAGCTCAAATTAGTGTGTGCTTTTATCCCTTCTTTTCCCTTTCTCCACACTCCCCAATATTCTACAGCACAGCTAATATTAAGGAACCATTAGTGCTTGTAACTCGTTCAAAGCTTCACCTAATTTGTTCTTACTTCCCAATAGTGCTCCCCAATATAGTATGAACAAATTTTTAGTCTCTCCCTGATTATGAAGAAGAATAATTTAGAAAACAAAAAAGTGCCTGTGCTTACCAGCAGCCATTTTTGGTAACAGAAGCTATTGCAGTGAAATTGAAATAGTGAGAGAGTGAAGGTTTTGTGATTTGATAAATGTAAATCACATAGAACACGTGATTCCGTATGCACGGCTTAAATTTCTGAGTGTGACAGGCTGAGACCAGGAAGACACGAGCTATTCTGGATCCATCTGTGCCAGCAGACTTCTCCAACCAGAAATCATTGCCTCCTCACATCTGCCCATGGGATTAACCTGAGTGTTCCCCAGACATTTCAGTCAAAGTAAGTTGGGCAAGAAGTAATTTGCTATTTCAACTACAAAGCTGGTCTGGCTATTTTGGTTAGCATAGTTCAGATAGTATAAACTGGCTCTTCAATCAAGATTGCAGGAATCTTTTCTACCATCGTTCTGTTGTCCTCTTCTGGTTCAGCATACTGACATCATGACTTACTATCAAGTACTTGATCAAAGGCTCCGCATAAAGCTTGAATAGATCCTCATTTTATGTGTATTATAATGGTTACCTGTTATTTGCCAACATGCAGTTTTCAGCATGAACTGAAAAATTCTACTGTCAGCTCCTATAAAGAATTTAAACACAGGATGAACCAGAAGCTAGATTACCAGGACTTAGCTGCTGAATGGAAAGTCAAAGTAAATTATCTCAATCATCAGCAGTTGCAAGCTGGATTTTTTGGACACAACTCCCATTGCTAGCAAACAATTATGCCAATTCTGACAGAGGCAGGAGTATCAAAGGACGAGCTACAGCTTGAACATTATTTACTTTTTCCTCATCTTCGCATGGCTCCCATTATGAATGGGAAAGTGAACATTTCAGTCCTTTCCCCAATTACCCAAAACACAATACAAAAAAGAGTTTGAGAGATAACCAAGTTTTTGATCTCTACGTTTTCAGATGTCTAGAGGACAGCTAGGTGTACTTCCCTTTGTATCTCTCAGTTCTAAAGGGGTGCTGAAAAAGCCATTCCCTTTCTACCTAAAATCTCTCTGTAGCTGTTATCTCTCAGGCCTCCTTCTCTTACAGAAGCATGCAATCACTCTCCTCTTTTCCTCAGTCTGGCCGCCTTCAGATTCTTCTAGCTGGTGCTTCAGGAAAAAAAAAATAAATAAAGAGAACACCAACCAAAGATCTGTAACTAAGCTACACAGGCCACAGCCCTCAAACTCTTATCAGCTTCCTCTCCTTCTCCCAAAAGGGTAGTACTTTCAAAGAAGAGAAACTTAACCTTCCTGTATATCATTTGAAACCAGAAAACAAAAGAACCCCAAGTCTCATGCAGGGTCTTACTCAGTTTTTTCTCCACCTCACACAAATAATAAAGAATTAAGGTAAAATTTCCCCTAAGTGCATAGATTAATGCTTACGAAATCCCCTTAATTGTTATAGCAATTTGTAAACTAAAACCAACGTGCAATAAAGAATGAATTTTAAATTGCTATATGTTTGCATATATTCATTATGCACGTCACCATATGTCAGGCAGAATCTCTGAAGGTAAATCTCAAATGAGTGATTACCACTGAAGCAACACGATGGATAATAAAGTAGACAAGTAATATATTTAGCTTCATCCTATCTTTGTCCCTAGAGAAAACTGTTCCTTCTAGTGTGGGAAGGGGAGGAGAAAAAAACCTTATTTGGTATGTTTAAAAAAAAAAAAAAAAGCCTAGAAAATGAAGGCATGTTTTTCCCCAACACTGATGACCCACTTTAAACAGTCTTATATAACTATAAAATGAGATTATATTTGCCTTGCCATGGATTTAATCTTATGTTTTTCAGTCTGAACCACATCAGAGGGTTATTTTCCTCAACTGCCTACCATAGTTTTCTGAACTTTCTCAGTTTAAGTAATTCTGTCCCTCTTCGTCTTTTCGAATCAATTAAAAAGACAAATCTGGTGAAGTAATTTTGCACTTGGCTGAACTGTGCAAGGATTATATAATCTAAAGCTATGTAGCTATGTTTAATACCTGTTACCCTCTTCTTAAATTTTCACCAGTCCTGGAATTCCACCGTGCTTGCTCTTTGGCATGTTCTCAAGCATGCACATTGAGCTTTTTTTCCCCTCCAGTGCTGGGAACACAAGTCAGTTCTTAGAAAACACGTATAAACTAAAGCATTGTCATAAAATGCAATGGTTTTCCAAAACCAAGCAGAAACGGATGCACTTCAGTAAGTATTCTCTAAAAGGCACATAAAACTCAACATTAGCAAATCTCTTTGCCACTGCAATAGAAACCAGTGTAGACATTGTTCACAGTTGTATGGATGGAAGAGGAGAAAAAAAATAGGTCCCTTCTAGCAGAAAATCTTGCAGTGTACAACTAAAAGCTCCTTCACACACTACACAGAGATTAATATAATTTGAAAACACCAGTTATGTGTTACGATAACACCAGTTATCTCCAGTTATGACAAGTGGTGCCATTGATAGCTGAAAATCAGCTGCTACAGCTATAACCTAGATAACATCTTTGCACTGTAGTTGCATCCTAAACTCTAGCCAACATCTACAGTAGGACACATCCTACTGCAAACCTTTTTAGCATCCTAAACCCAAATGGTTTCCAGAATCAGAAAGGAAATTCAATAGGCAACATTGCCCATCCCTAGAATGGTGACAGTGAAAAACTGTGTATTTTGAGCTAACAAGGGAAGGTTAGGAGACTTATAAGGACAAATACCATGATAGAAGGCTTGCCTCAAAAGGAACTTCCATTAGTAGCAAGGATGACATTTGGTTGCAGTACACCATAGACTCTACCTAATGTTTAATTAGATGAAGAGCTCTTAGAGAAGACACTTAGTATCAAAGGTGCAAGCCCAGTGGAATTATTTCTATTTGCTGATTTTCTTCTGGACCTCCAGGGCAGGTTCAGCATCCATTCTCCCAGCCTGCATCAGGAAGTATCTTCCTAGAACCAAGTTAATGTTAGCTAGGTAAAGGCACAAGACATGAAATAAACCCACAACTCTAAGACATGAATACCCATCTATAAAGATGTACCCCCAAAAAAAAAAAATCCACTTTCAGACAATCCTTTTGAAAGTTACTACAATCCAGCAGATAATG